>NC_135238.1:8521381-8832810 GCF_051348905.1 Ranitomeya variabilis
TTCAGGAGCTTTCAACCCTTCAGTGTCAACCACTAGGATGAAATGACAGTCTACCTCTTTCTGCAAATGTTCTTCCAGTTTAATGAGAGTCATGAAGGCTCCTCGTGTGCATCGACCACTGGCCACAGGGAACTGTAGACCAAACATGGTGTTCAGGAGGGTGGACTTCCCCGTACTCTGCACTCCCAGCACAGTTATCACCCTCATCCTGCATTGTCCTCTGGTCTTCTTGTTCAGCTCAGTCAGGACATCAGTTATCCACTGTAAGGGAATGTTGGAGGCATCTCCATCAATCAGCTCCAATGGGAACCCATCCAACAGGAGATCGGCGGCAATACCTGGTAGATTAGAAAATTTCTTCTGGCACTGTTCAATCAGTTTTTGTTTTATCATAGACCATTCCGCTTCATAAAATTGCCCCAACTCCCGTAAGAAGTGCTCAATTCCAAGGGAGCTATCAGAAATTTTTTGATCTAGTTCCTTGAGTTCCTTTAGATTGTAGGATTTAGTTTTTATTTTTTCCTTGTATTTGGTTTGTAGAGTAGACAGATTGTCTCTAGCAATTGTATCCAGCTTAAGTTTCATGCACTTCAAGAAATAGTGTTTTTGTTCTTGGGATCTATTCGTCATGGCCTCAGTAAACAGGCTTATACCTTTTGGTATTTTCTGCTCATACTGCTCTTTATGAAGTGAATTTCTTTTTCCCACCAGTTCAGATTGATAATTTTCTGCATATTTGTCTCCTTGGTTCTTCATTCTGCAGCTTTCTTTTTCCAATTTAGACAGTTCTCTCCAGAGTTCTCTCTGTAATTTCATTGTCTTCTTCTTATAGTCTGCTATGTCCTTGATTTCTCTGAAGATGTTATTGGCATCATCTTGTGCTTTCTGACACTCTGCTGAATTTTCATCCGTAAGAAATGGAAGTCCTGAGATCTTTCCAAACATGTCCCTTAACCTAAAACTTTGATGATGAGCTTTTAAAATATGTTTTATCTTTATTTGGATATTTTTGGTCATAGAAGCTTCATTTTCATCTTCATTCTTTACAACGACACATGACTCATTGCTCTTCAGTATAGGTAACAGATCTTTTAGAAATATTGCCGTCTCTTCACTGACCTCTTTGTTAGGACCTGGTGTAACAATGAAGTAAAACTTAGTTTCGTGGTTGCTGCACCTTGATAGTTGTTGGAATTCTCTTTTAGAAATGTTCTCCATAAAGATGAACACAGCTGAGGAGATGTGGGTTAATAACAAGAATTCTTCCCAGTTGGACTCCAGGTCTCCACGCAGATTGGTCACTGCAATAGGCTCAGGAAAAACATCAGATTTTCCAGAAGGAAAATACCAGGACATTTCCACCAGCCCATCAGATATTTTTCTGTCAATGTTTCCTCCATCCACATTGTTATGTATGAAGAAATTGTGATATTGTTGTTCTGGATTCAGAATGAGGTTAAGGGTTTTGGATTTGGACAGCTTGTTCTTCCCAAGTCTGACAAAAGATATGATCGGCATATAAATATTTACTACGTTGTCTTCCATGAACCCTTTACTGTCTGTTAATGACTCAGGTCTCCATTTTTTCACAATATCTCTCAGTGCCCAAAGCATGATGGTGCCTTTAGGACCATCACCAGGGGGTACAACCAGAGGAACCGCAAACTGGCACATCGCCATCTTTGTTACAATCTCTTGTTGGAGAAACCTGTCTGCGCAATTAAGAAGAACACAGATAATGTCAAGTGGGTGGATGGAATGACGTTTTACTGTCTTCTGCTTTCCTAACATGCTAAGTAGATCCTTTTGTGTTGCGGCATTTTGAGGCACATCCAGCAAAGTGTTTCTGGCAGTAATGTTGAGAGACATGATCTTTCTCAGGACACACCAGCCTAGTTCCTCTATCTTCTGAGGCTTGCAGTCTTTTAGAGCCTCTGGTCCAATGCTCAGAATATCCCTCAATGTCAACTTGGAAAGTACAATCTTCTCCATATTCAGCTCCTTCACAAGGTCACGGAAAGCTTTTCTTCTCCCTGAAAGATCAACAATAATAAGGTGATAAGAAAGCGTCATGGGAATACAGACGTATTAGGCACTAATGTTTATGGGGTTTCATGCATTATCACTGTTTATCATGAATAGTTATGAACTCAGTTTGGGGTGGGGGTAATGGTTCTCACTGGAGAAATCCAGCTATCTATAGGGGGAAAAAAAAAAGCATTCCTCTATATGTAAAAAAAAAAAAACACAAATAGGTCCTCCTTCATTAAGAAAAGAATTTCATATAGAGCGAGTGAAATAAGTATTGAACACGTCACCAATATTCTAAGTAAACCTATTTGTAATTCTGCTATTGACATGAAATTCTCCCCAGTTGTCAGTAACATCCAATCCACACAGGACAGAAATCACCATTGATTTCCATAAATTATATTCAGGGCCGGTTTTAGGCAGTGGGGCCCTGAGCAAAAGTTTAAAATGGGCCCCAAAATGCTCACATATTGCAGCATCACACACACATTTTGGTTGTATTTACATGCCCTGATTTCAGACCGTTAAACAAATGTGATTGATAACATTGAAGACGATCAACAATTGTTTCCCGGCCTCTTTACACCAGCTGAGGAAAAATTATGTAGACAGAACGATCACTAATAGATCAATCTGTTCTCATACAGTATCATGTTATCAGCACATCTACAGTTTACACCGGCGATCTGCTGCTGAGAGCAAAGACTTTTGTTCTGGCATAAACAATCCAATCACTCAATGAACAAGCAGCATTTTGCTTGTTTAGTATAATACACCCCACAGTCCTCCATATAGTATAATGCACACCCAATAGTCTTCCATATAATATAATAATAATAATAATAATTATTATTATTTATTTCTTTAACACCATTGATTCCATGGTGCTGTACATGAGAAGGGATTACATACAAATTACAGATATTACAGTAAACAAACTAACAATTACAGACTGATACAGAGGGGCGAGGACCCTGCCCTTGCGGGCTTACGTTCTACAGGATGGTGGGAAAGGAGACAGTAGGTTGGGAGATTGCAGCAGCTCCGGTGTTGGTGAGGCGGTAGCTCTGGTAGTGGTGAGGAGGCAGTGGGGTCAGTGCAGGCTGTAGGCTTTCTTGAAGAGGTGGGTTTTCAGGTTCTGTCTGAAGGATCCAAATGTGGTTGATAGTTGGACGTGTTGGGGCAGAAAATTCCAGAGGATGGAGGATATTCGGGAGAAGTCTTGGAGGCGATTAGGTGAGGAGCGAATAAGTGTGGAGGAGAGAAGGAGGTCTTGGGAGGACCGGAGATTACGTGAGGGAAGATATCGGGAGATTAGTTCAGAGATATATGGAGGAGACAGGTTATGGATGGCTTTGTAGGTCAGTATTAGTAATTTGAACTGGATACACTGAGGGAATGGGAGCTAGTGAAGAGATTTGAAGAGGGGGAAGTGAAGAAGTAGTGAGAAGACAGACAAATTAGTTGGGCAATGGAGTTAAGCATGGACTGGAGAGGTGCAAGAGTGTTAGCAGGGAGGCCACAGAAGAGGATGGTGCAGTAGTCAAGGTGGGAGATGACAAGGGGATGCACAAGCATTTTAGTAGATTGAGGGTGGAGGAAAGGACAGATTCTGGAAATATTTTTGAGCTAGAGGCGACAGGAGATGGAAAGAGCTTGGATGTACGATTTGAACGACAGGGCAGAGTCAAGGATTACTCCGAGGGAGCGGACTTCCGTTACGGAGGAAAGCGTGATGACATTTATTGTGATAGATATATAAGCTAAGGAAGATCTATGAGATGGAGAAACAGGATGAGTTCAGATTTGTCCACATTGAGTTTGAGGAAGCGAGAGGAGAAGAAGGAGGATATGGCTGATAGACACTCCGGGATTCTGGACAGCAGAGAGGTGACATCTGGGCCAGAGAGGTAGATCTGAGTGTCATCACCATAAAGGTGGTACTGGAAGCCATAGGAATTTGAGTTGTCCCAGGCCAAGTGTATAGATTGAGAAGAGTAGGGGGTCCTAGAACAGAGCCTGGGGGGACTCCAACAGAGAGAGGGTAGGATGAGGAGGTAGTGTGGGAGTGGGAGACACTGATTGTGCAGTTGAAAAGGTATGAGGAGATCCAGGATAGGGCGAGGTCTTTGATGCCAAAGGAAGAGAGGATCTGAAGTAGGAGGCAGTGGTCAACTGTGTCGAAGGCAGAGGACAGGTCTAGAAGGAGGAGTATAGAATATTGTCCGTTAGCTTTTGCTGTGAGTAGGTCATTAATAATTTTGGTCAGGGCAGTCTCAGTGGAATGATGAGAACGAAAACCAGATTGTAGATTGTCAAAGAGCAAGTTAAATGAGAGGTGGGAGGACAGTTCAGCGGGGACGTGCTGCTCCAGGAGTTTGGCAGAGATATTGGGCGATAGCTGGACATAGCGGCTGGGTCAAGGGTTGACTTTTTAAGGATAAGCGTGATTGTGGCATGTTTGAAAGCAGAAGGGAAGGTACCAGAAGTTAGTGATAGGTTGAAGAGGAGGGTTAGGGATGGGATTAGTGTGGTGATGAGGTTGGGGAGGAGGTGGGATGGGATGGGGTCTAGTGCACAGGTGGTGAGGTGCGATTTAGTGAAGAGATAGTTAAGCCCCCGTTCAGTGATGTTGGATAGGGAGGTTATGGCGTTTGGGCATTGGTCTGGTATGCAAAAGGTTTGTGGTGGTTGAACAATAAAGACTTGCCTTATTTGGTCAATCTTATTAATGAAGTCCTCGGCGTCCATTGATGTGGTTAACCTATACACTAACATTCCCCAGGAGATGGGAGTACAGGCAATTAGACGCATCCTAGGAGCCACTGACAGAAGTCATGAGTTCATAGACTTTGTTTGTGAGGGTCTCAACTTCATACTCACGCACAATGCCTTCACCTTCATGGACATATGGTACAGGCAGACCACTGGGACAGCCATGGGGACCCCGGCTGCATGTACATTCGCTAATCTGTTCTTGGCAGTGCTCGAGGAAGATTACATTTATTCAGTCAGAAACATCTTTCTTAAGCACATAAAGTGCTATTTGAGATATGTGGACGATATATTTGTGGTATGGGATGGCACTGAGAACGAGTTCACACAATTTGTACAGTACATTAATGACACTAACACCATGGGGATGTCATTTACGTTCAAGTTCGGTGGTTTTAAGTTAGAGTTTCTGGATGTGCTGGTAGAGGTTCAGGAGGGGGAAGTTTGTACATCGACTTACCGAAAACCTACCGCCACCAATTCAACATTACATTTTAGCATTTTCCATCCCAGCCATGTTAAGAGGTCTTTACCTTGTAGCCAATTGTTGAGGACGCGGAGGATTAACAATACACGACAAGGCTATGAACAGCAATCTGCAGAATTATGCCGGAGGCTCCGCAGTAGGGGCTACCCAGATGTATTGTTGCAAACGTCTATGGAGCGGGTAAATAATCACTCCCCAAATCTTGGGGGTAAGGAGAGTGTGGAGGGTCAGCGGTTTACCTTTTGTTTCCAGTATGGTCCGATGGATCAGGAAATAAGATCCACCATTAGAAAACATTGGCACATATTGGAGAGAGACAAAGATTTAGCAGGCAAGACAGCGGGGGGGGCCGTTAATTTGCAACAGGCGCAGTGCGCGCATTAGAGACGTGTTAGTCCGTAATCGTATCACTAAGCAAAAAAATTGGTTAGAGCAAGCAGCCCCGATGGGTAATTATCGCTGTGGTCAGTGTCAGTATTGCCAATACCATATTCTCGGACGAACACTGCGTATTGGGCCTAAAATGCATACCGTCAAACAGTTCATTTCTTGTAAGACAGACTACGTGGTGTACGTAGTTTTTTGTCCATGTAATAGGTACTATATCGAGAAAACCATACGTAGGTTGTATATACGGTTCAGGGACCATTTCAAATCGGTTCTCTCAGGAAAAGGGGTGCCGAGGTTGATTAGTCATATCAGAGAAGTACATGAAGGTAATCCAGAGGTTTTGAGATTTGCGGATATCGTAAAGGTGGTATTAACAGCGCAGGGAGCGGAATTGCATAAATTATTATTAAGACAGGAGGCCAGGTGGATTATGCGGACAAAAGCCACAGGTCCGGCTGGTCTTAATGACAGAATTGATATGTCTATATTTTTATAAAGAGAAAATAAAACCCCAGTCTGGTAAGTGTAAAGGATGATTTTTTCTGTATTATGGGACGTTACACTATTAGTATATTTTCGATCTCTGATTAACAGGGGAAATTTTTTAGTGTGGTTAAGCCTGCGGTATTTATGGTTAACACACTCCCACTAATAGGTTTTTTCCGTATTGCTTCCTTAAGATTGTACACGTTTGTATTGTATATATGTGTATGTGTATGTCGCAAAATACTCACATGTGTGTACTCATACACATGTGTATATATACATTGAGATGCATATGGGGATAAAAACATTTTGATGTTAGAGTTATATGAGAGACAGGAGGATTTATTGCTCTAGTCTGGCGATTGTTGCCGGCGTAGTTCTATTGTTTTTTTTAAATGGTTTTAATGTTAATGTGCAGCGCCCCAGAGTCCTGGTCGTTGCAGTACTGTCGCTCTGCCACTAAGGGGAGTGATGGTATGTCTGATGGCACTAAAGGAGTTCACCTGACCAGGTATCACAGACACACATTACACTTCACACTCCGGCCACCAGGGGGAGCAAAAGGTTCTATGTATTAGGCCACTCCTCACACTCTGGTAAAACTGGGGGTTGGATAGGAAGTTAGGGAGAAGCTGACTGGGTTTTGCCCAGGTAACATCTAGTGAGAGGAGAGCGTTGCTTGGGAAGATTCAGGGGGATCCCTGTCAGGGGTGGGATCCTGACAGTGGCATAGCATGGGACAGATTGTTACGGAGCCGTGCCTGCACCTCATTGCGGCGGCATCCTAAGAAAGGACAAGAAGCAAAGGATATTGTGAAGTGAGAAACGAGATCACAGCACAAAGGAGATAGAACCAGTAGGAGTCATGCCCCGAGATCAGCAACATCCTTCTGAGGCGCGTAGCCGACGGCCGGAACGCCGAGGAAGTAATAGACTCTACGCATTACTTTGAACCACGGCAGGGCAGTTAACTCTAGGTTGGCTGTCTCACCTTTACACCTAATGAAGACAACGGAGGCAATTGTGGGAGAGGGGCGTCTCTAGGGTCCCTATAAAATAACTCCAGGCCTACCCGTCACACGGGTGCGTCCTATCCATATCATCTGGGGGACGGAGAGAGAGAACAGAAACATACACGACAGTTGTGAGGACTATCCCGTGGTGCTCAGCAGGGAAGTACTACAACACCCAGGCGCTAGTAGGTAGGCTTCTGATCTCCACCTGCAAAGGGAACTCAGGATGTGCCTTCGGACCGGCCGGTCTCAGCCAGCCCTGTTTTAAGTGCTCTGGATTGTGGACGCCGAAGCCTTCAGTAAAGAGGTAAAGAGACTGCAACCCTGTGTCCTCGTCATTTACTGTGACCTACACCTGCACCTACACCTTTTATTTGGGCGCCCCTTAGCAGGGCCACGGACCGGGTCGGGCCACCGTGACATCCCCAGGACCGAGAGACCCGGTACGGAGTCCCCCGCTGCCCTGCGTCTGGGGGCCGCTCCAAATGCACGTTGCACTTTCCTCAGGTCTGATTGGTACGTGGCGTGGGTGAAGTTTAGGTGTATTCCTATTTCTCCTAACGTCACGTCCCAACAGGCATGGACCCATAGAAGCGCTAGACACAGCGCGAAACGGCCGTCGTCTACCCCTGCACATTCCTGCTGTCACTGCACATCCCCCGACCCGTGAAGCTGCTTTGCTACATGTTTCAATAAAGACTTTCATCACTCCAAGATCGGTGAGTGCTGCCGCATTTTTCTATGAGAGGATCTGTTATATACTCTATACTTCATGCGAGCACCCATGATCAGCGGTCAGGATTTCAGTTGTTTCAGAACGCGCCTGTGTTCTTACCCCCGTGTGCCTAGGCTGTGCTGCTCTGCTTTGTTTCTTTTTTGATTCCTGGTTATTAATGAAGTGTGTTGCATCAGAGATGAGGGAGGTTGGAGGGGGTAGTGGGGAGCGGAGGAGGGAATTAAAGGTTTTGAATAACAGGATACAAGGGTTGTGAAGTAGGTCTGTTTAGCCGAGGTGAGGGCCGATTTGAAAGCGAGTGTTGCTTGTTTGAGTGCAGTGAAATCATGCGAATTTGCTTTCTTCCAAAGCTTCTCTGCAACCCTGGACACTTGCCGGAGCTTTTTAGTGATGTTATTGTTCCAGGGTTATCTATTGATACGTCGCACTCTGCCATGAATGAGAGGGGTGACCGCGTCAATAGCTGATGCAAAAGTGGCATTGTAGAAAGCAGTGGCACTGTCTGTGTCATGGAGTGAGGATATGGATGCAAGTGATAGAATAGAGTCAGAGAGCGTGTGGGTGTCTAGGTGTGCAAGGTTTTTGCGAGGGTGCACATGTTGCTGGACATGGGTGACAGGTGAGGAGGACAGGGATGAGAAAGTAAGTAGATGTGGTCAGATAGAGAGAGGGGAGGTTGTGAAGTTACATAGATAGCAAAGACGGGTGAAGATCAGGTCTAATGTACAGTGGGGCAAAAAAAAAAAATTAAGTCAGCCACCAATTGTGCAAGTTCTCCCACTTAAAAAGATGAGAGCGGCCTGTAATTGACGTCATAGGTAGACCACAACTATGAGAGTCAAAATAAGAAAATAATTCCAGAAAATCACCTTGTCTGATTTAGTAAGATTTATTTTTCAAATTATGGTGGAAAATAATTATTTAGTCATGAACAAAAGATCATCTCAATATTTTGTTATATTTCCTTTCTTGGCAATGAGAGGTCACACGTTTTCTGTAAGTCTTCACAAGGTTGGCTCACACTGTTGGTGGTATGTTGGCCCATTCCTCCATACAGATCTCCTCTAGAACAGTGATGTTTTGGGCCTGTCGCTGGGCAATGCGGATTTTCAAATCCCTCCAAAGGTTTTCTATGGGGTTGAGATCTGGAAACCGGCTAGGCCACTCCAGGACCTTCATATGCTTCTTACGACGTCTCTCCTTTGTGACCCTGGCAGTGTGCTTGGGATCATTATCATGCTGAAATACCCATCCACGTTTCATCTTCAATGCCCTTGCTGATGGATGGAGGTGTGCACTCAAAATCTCACAATACATGACCCCATTCATTCTTTCATGTACACTGGTCAGTCGTCCTGGTCCCTTTGCAGAGAAACAGCCCCAAAGCATGATGTTGCCACCCCATGCTTCACAGTAGGTATGGTGTTCTTTGGATGCAACTCAGCATTCTGGCTCCTCCAATCACAACGATTGTTGGGGTATGTGCCCACGATCCAGAGATGCTGCGGTTGGACGCTGCGTACTTCCACAGTGTTAAACCCGCAGCTGCCAGATGGTAAAGTATAGCGGATCACTCGCAGAGACTGATGTGTTCCCAGACCGCAGCATGTCAATTTCTCTTGCGGAGACCCCAGAAATTACATTAACAGAAATCTATTGAATGCGGTGAATCTGCACGGTTCAGTGGACACATGCGGATTCACCTACATTCAATAGATAGCAGTGAACATACGCTGCGTTCAAAGCGCTGCTACTTCAGATCGTGGGCACATAGCCTTATTGCTTTGGTGACCCATATTTTGGCATCTAACAGACATAAGGATTTGATCAAAACATTATAATGTTGTGGTCTTGTATACCCGCACAGCTACTTATGCTTTTTTAATTGTTTTTAACATATTTTATTTGGCTTGTTTTGTTAATAAATTATTTACTTATACTTATTATTTTATTATTACTGACGAAATCCGCTGACATATGCCGGAAAAGTTGTGGGCTCATCGTTGGAGCCCGCAGCAAACAAGGGTAGGCCACCTCGGAGGTACCAATATTATTATTATTCATTTTTCTAGTGCCATTTATTCCATGGCTCTTTACACGTAGAAGGGGCAATTCTAGACGAATACAATAAACATGAGCAAAACAAGGCACACACAAGTACAGGGGGAGAGAGGACCCTGCCCGCGAGGGCTCACAGTCCACAAATATGTCCAAAATCGTAAAGGGGTTAAATTTGCCATAAATGTCCCAAATGGAACAAACTATTTTAGTATTCCGCATTTACTCTTCTTCTTGCGATGGGGTGGTTTTTATATTTAAAGTGAACTTGTCAGCAGGATTGTGCTCAGTAACTACAGTCATTATCAAGTTGGTGCCGTTATACTGATTTAACTGATACATGGGATGAATAAATCTGTCTTGTGGTTCTTGTGTATTCAGTGCTAGAAGTTTTCAGTTAATGAGATGCTCATGCTCCAGGGCGGGACTGTAGGCAGAGTCTTATCTTCCTGCTCTAAGCCAGAGAAACCAAGGAAAGACCAAGGAAGGACCAAGGAAGGACCAAGGAAAGACCTGCACAGAGGCTGCCCTGAAAGCACAATCTGTCTCTCTCTCTGTGTGTCTCTATGATGAGGAGCATGCTAGTCCTTTGGAGTGGCCTGTTGGCAGACTCCTTTCTTGGTTTTTCTATGTACATTTTAGACGTACAGAGTGTCATAGAAAATATTAAAAATCCTTGAGGTTCCTCATATCCCCCCTCCCTTTTTTCTTTCATCTACCATTTGTCATGGGTAGTTAGGAGCTAGCACTCCATGCTTCCTTTATGTAAAATGGCAGTGTACACAGAGGTAGGAAACAGCTTAATTAAAATGCTAGGTTTATGCCCAGGTGACTGAAGACTGTACTGTATTGTTCACACAGAGAGAGGGAGAGAGACAGAAAAAGGTCATTAGGATCTAAGTGGATCAAAGGAAGATCTGACACCCTGTACAAATAGCCATGGTCACTGCAGTTACAATAGACCAGCGGGCACATGTCAGCTGTTGAAAACATATAAAACATAAGGATGAATGACCTCGGGGAGATCAAAACATATAGTCGTTTCACCAGGCACTGCTCCTAATAGCCAGTTTCCTACTCCACACTGATGAGGGGCAAATACCCCGAAACAGCTGTCTGTGGATGGATACCATGTTTTGGCATAGGTGGTTTTCCTTTATTGGATGCTGCCCTTCCCGTGGTTGTTCCTTCCCGGTGAAAGACCTGGCTATTCATTGCTTGCATTGAGAAACACGTGATGGTGTCTCCGCGGCTTTTCTACAAGCTGTTGAAAACATGTCGCGGCTTTGAGGTGGGCTCACCGCCGGAACCCGCATCAGAGAGGGAGATACTGCCTACTGATGTACTATTTCATCAGCTGGCAGAAAGGGGTTAAATAAGCACTCCTGCTCCTCCTATCAAACTTTTTACCCTCTTAAAGGGGTTGTCTGGTCAAAACTGATAATTCTGCAGTCACTCTGTGTGTCCCACTCTGTGACTGCAGACTTATGAATCGCCCCAGTGCACGCACTGTGCGCTGCAGGGATTCTCCGGTTTCAGACCCACTAAAAGAGGGTATGTATGAGTTATACATACTGCTGGGGGTCATTTTGCAGGGCTCTAGCCCTGCTGCTGCTGTTCCTCCTTGCACAAAGGCTGAGGTAGCGGTCCCGCTGCTGGGTTGTTGCCCTCCTACAGACCCCTCCACGTCTCCTGGTGTACTGGCCTGTCTCCTGGCATCTGCTCGATGCTCTGGACCCTGATCTGATGGACCCTTCTTGCCACAGCTTGCATTGATGTGCCATCCTGGATGAGAGGCACTACCTTTGCAACTTCTGTGGTTTGCTATTGCACCTCTAGGGGTGAGAGCAATGACAAAATGCAAAAGTGACCAAAACAACAGCCTAAAAGGATGAGAACTGAGAAATGGTCTGTAGTCACCCTCTATAGAACCACTCCTTTATAGGGGTGTCTTGCTAATTGCCGATCATTTCTAGCTGTTGTCTGTTCCATTTTCACAATAGCAGGAGAAATAGATTCACAATCGTTGCTTCATAACTGGCAGGATGATTTCACAGAAGTGATTTACTTGGAGTAACATTGTGGTGCTTTTTAAGTGTTCCCATTATTTTTGAGCAGTGTAATAAGAGGATAAACACTGTGATGGGAAGAGGGCTTTTTAATATGCATTTTGTGGTGAAAGACTCCCTTTTTAGCAGTATTATGATTTTTTTGGATGTAGGAATTGGCGTGTATACAGTACTAGATGGTGGCCCGATTCGAACGCATCGGGTATTCTAGAATATGTATGTCCACGTAGTATATTGCCCAGTGATGTAGTAGATTGCCCAGCCACGTAGTATATTGCCCAGTGATGTAGTATATTGCCCAGCCACGTAGTATATTGCCCAGTGACGTAGTATACAGCACAGAGCCACGTAGTATATTGCCCAGTTACGTAGTATATTGCCCAGCCACGTAGTATATTGCCCAGTGACGTAGTATACAGCACAGAGCCACGTAGTATATTGGCTAGTCACGTAGTATATTGCCCAGCCATGTATGTCACAGGTTAAAAAAATAAAAAATAAACATACTCACCTTCCGCAGGTGCGTTGTAGCTCTGTCACCTGTGTGGGGTGCAGGCGGCAGCTTCCGGTCCCAGGGTGTGATGACGTCGCGGTCACGTGACCGTGTCGCGGTCACATGACTGTGACGTCACGGCAGGTCCTTCTCACGCAGGCGCGCAGGACCTGTGATGACGTCGCGGTCACATGACCGTGTCGCGGTCACATGACCGTGATGTCATGGCAGGTCCTTGCCGCGCAGGACTTGTGATGACGTCGCGGTCACATGACCGTGACATCATGGCAGGTCCTTCTCCCAGACCATCCTTGCCACCGGAACGTGCCGCTGCATTGACAGGCTGGAGCATCGCGAGGAGCGGGAAAGGCGGCATAGGTGAGTATATAATGATTTTTTATTTTTTTTAACATTAGATGTTTTTACTATTGACGCTGCATAGGCAGCGTCAATAATAAAAAACTTGGTCACACAGGGTTAATAGTGGCGGTAACGGAGTGCGTTATCCGCGGCATAACGCGGTCCATTGCCGCCGGCATTAACCTTGTGTGAGCGGAGACCGGACAGCGTATGCAGGCGCCGGGCACTGAGTGCGGGGAGTAAGGAGCGGCCATTTTCTTCCGGACTGTGCGTGTCGCTGATTGGTCGTGGCAATGGTCGTGGGCGTTTTGCCACGACCAATCAGCGACTTGGATTCCATGACAGACAGAGGCCGCGACCAATGAATATCCATTGCCATCTCCGTGTGTGGTTCCACCATTACTCCAAAGCAACATGCCCACTGCCTTGGGGTCATCCTTGATTCCGAGCTGTCATTCACCCCCCACATCCGATCACTGGCTCGCTCTACTTATCTGCATCTCAAAAACATTTCTAGAATTCGCCCTTTTCTTACTTTCGACTCTGCAAAAACTCTTACTGTCTCACTTATTCATTCTCATCTGGACTATTGTAACTCTCTACTAATCGGCCTCCCTCTTACCAAACTCTCCCCGCTCCAATCTGTCCTGAATGCTGCAGCCAGGATCATATTCCTCACCAACCGTTACACCGATGCCTCTACCTTGTGCCAGTCATTACACTGGCTACCCATCCACTCCAGAATCCAGTACAAAACTACTACCCTCATCCACAAAGCACTCCATGGCTCAGCACCACCCTACATCTCCTCCCTGGTCTCAGTCTATCACCCTAACCGTGCTCTCCGCTCCGCTAATGACCTCAGGTTAGCATCCTCAATAATCAGAACCTCCCACTCCCGTCTCCAAGACTTTACAAGTGCTGCGCCGATTCTTTGGAATGCACTACCCAGGTTAATACGATTAATCCCCAATCCCCACAGTTTTAAGCGTGCCCTAAAAACGCATTTGTTCAGACTGGCCTATCGCCTCAACGCATTAACCTAACTATCCCTGTGTGGCCTAATAAAAAAAAAACAAACAAACAAAAAAAAAAACATAATCCGGTTCCTCGCATCATGTCCTCATACACTTTATGCAGTTAATAGCACTCTGTGTCTGTACTGCTACATACTTAGGCTGTTAACTGGTTCATGCAGCTTTACATGAACACCCGAGCCTTACAAAATGGCTGGTCCAAATAACTAAAGCAATTGTTACCATTCACCTCTCGTGTCCCCCCTTTTCCTCATAGTTTGTAAGCTTGCGAGCAGCAGGGCCCTCATTCCTACTGGTATCTATATTGAACTGTGATTTCTGTTATGCTGTTATGTCTATTGTCTGTACAAGTCCCCTCTATAAGTTGTAAAGCGCTGCGGAATACACTGTGTTCCAAATGATTCTGCATAAAGAGTTTCGGAGTGATAAGGTTAGAATTTTTTTGTTTGTCATTTAAACTCATTGATGGTGATGTGTGTCAGGGCTCTTTATATCACTGAATTGCAGATACCTGTGCACATTAGTTTGGCCAGTGTGTCCAAATAAAGGCAAGACTACTTAAGAAGGCTGTTCCACATTATTAAGCAGCCTACATTTTTTGCCAAAATGAGAAAGAAAAAGGATGTGTCGGCTGCTGAGAAGCAACAAATTGTGGAGTATTTAGGTCAAGGCATGACTACAATCAACATTGCCAAGACACTTCATCGTGATCATCGCACAATAAAGAAGTATGTAGCTGATTCCCAGCACACACGTGTGCGTGCTGATAAGGAAAAATTGAGGACTCTTTCCAACAGGCAATTGCGTAAAGTTAAAAGAGCAGCTGCAAAAATGCCTTGTCACAAAAGCAGACAAGTTTCTGAAGCTGCTGGTGCCTCCAACCTTTCCAGAACAACAAGATGCAGGGTCCTTCAGAGGTGCGTAAGACATCCTGTCGACCACCTCTATCCACTGCACAAAAGCAGAAACGGCTCCAGTGGGCCAAACGATACATGAAGACTGACTTCCAAACTGTTTTGTTCACCGATGAGTGCCGTGCAACGCTCGATGGTAGAGATGGATGGAGTGGAGGATGGCTGGTTGATGGACACCCCATGAAAATACGGCTAAGGCGCCAACAAGGAGGAGGTGGAGTAATGTTTTGGGCTGGAATCATGGGGAGAGAGATTGTCGGCCCCTTTACGATCCCTAAAGGGGTAAAGATAAACTCCATAATCTATGTGGAGTTTCTAAAACAGCACTTCCTGCCATGGTTCAAGAGGAAGAACCGTGCTTTCCGCAGCAAGCTCATTTTCATGCATCATAATTGTTGTGAATTCCGTTCTTGGGCTCCCTCCTGTAGTTGTGAATGGTACTTTTGTGAGTTCTGCCCTTGGGCTCCCTCTGGTGGTTTTGAGTGGAACTGCTGCTCCTTGAGTTTTGCTGTAGCAGCTGCTTTCACTTATCGTTTCTCCTGGCCTTGCTATTTAACTTGGCTCTGGTGTTCAGTTCATGCCAGCTGTCAATGTTCTGGGTTGGATTCAGATCTCTCCTTGGATTTCTCTTATGGCCTGTCCATTTCAGCAAAAGATAAGTTCTTGCTAGTTCTTTTGTTGTCCATTTGCTGTGGACTTATTGCTCAGCTCATGTTATGTTTCTTTTTGTCCAGCTTGTCATTATGATATATTCAGGCTAGCTGAAGCCCTGGGGAAGCAGATTTGCCCCTCCACACCGTGAGTCGGTGTGGAGATCATTTTTGTAAACTCTGCGTGGATTTTTTAGTTTTTAATACTGACCGCACAGTATCCTTTTCTATTCTGTCTATCTAGATTAGTATTGGCCTCCTTTGCTAAATTCTGATTTCATTTCTGTGTATGTCATTTCCCTCTCTACTCACAGTCAATATTTGTGGGGGGCTATCTTTCCTTTTGGGGTTTTCTCTGAGGCAAGATAGCTTTCTATTTCTATCTTTAGGGGTAGTTAGTTCTTAGGCTGTGACGAGGTGTCTAGGGAGTGACAGGAACATCCCACGGCTATTACTAGTGTTGGCGTTAGGATTAGGAACTGCGGTCAGTAAAGATACCACCTCCTCAGAGCTCGTCCCATGTTGCTCTTTAACCACCAGGTCATATCAGTGTTGCTCCTTAACCACCAGGTCATAACAGTACAGCTGGCCCACAATGTGTTGAATGCATCTCAAAAGAGGGAAAAGAAAGTTCTGAGTCATTTTTTTTTTCCTTTGTCTGTTTTGTCTTTTTTTCCCCTTAATCTCTGGGTGGTTCAGGATTCTGGTGCTGATATGGAGGTTCAGGGTCTGTCCTTGCGTGTGGATCAGCTTGCTGCAAGGGTACAAAGTATCCAAGATTATGTTGTCCAGACTCCGGTTTTAGAGCCTAGAATTCCTATTCCTGATTTGTTTTCTGGGGATAGATCTAAATTTATGAACTTTAAAAATAACTGCAGATTGTTTTTTGCTCTGAGACCCCGTTCCTCTGGTGACCCCATTCAGCAGGTGAAGATTGTCATTTCTTTGCTGCGTGGAGACCCGCAGGACTGGGCATTCTCCCTTGAGCCAGGGAATCCTGCATTGCTTAATGTAGACGCATTTTTTCAAGCGCTCGGTTTGCTGTATGACGAACCTAATTCTGTGGATCAGGCAGAAAAAACCTTGCTGGCTCTATGTCAGGGTCAGGAAGCGGCAGAAGTATACTGTCAGAAATTTAGAAAGTGGTCTGTGCTCACAAAATGAAATGAGTATGCCCTGGCAGCAATTTTCAGAAAGGGTCTTTCTGAAGCCCTGAAAGATGTTATGGTGGGGTTTCCCACGCCTGCTGGTTTGAAGGAATCAATGTCTTTGGCCATTCAGATTGATCGGCGCCTGCGTGAGCGCAAGGTGTTGCACCATATGGCGGTGTCCTCTGGGCAGAGTCCTGAGCCTATGCAATGTGATAGGATTTTGACTAGAGCAGAACGGCAGGAATTCAGACATCAGAATAGGCTGTGTTTTTACTGTGGTGACTCTACTCATGCTATTTCTGATTGCCTTAAGCGTACTAAGAGGGTCACTAGGTCTGTTACCATTAGTACTGTACAGCCTAAATTTCTCTTGTCTGTTACCCTGATTTGCTCAT
Organism: Ranitomeya variabilis; assembly: GCF_051348905.1. NCBI lineage: Eukaryota > Metazoa > Chordata > Amphibia > Anura > Dendrobatidae > Ranitomeya > Ranitomeya variabilis. The sequence continues at coordinate 8,538,427 of NC_135238.1, forward strand.
GGTCGTCCTTTTCTGTTATGGCATTTGTGGATTCTGGCGCTGCCCTGAACTTAATGGACTTAGAATTTGCCAAACGCTGTAGTTTTTCCTTGGAGCCTTTGCAGAGCCCTATTCCCTTAAGGGGGATTGATGCTACGCCATTGGCCAAGAATAAACCTCAGTACTGGACACAGTTGACCATGTACATGGCTCCAGCACATCAGGAAAATATTTGCTTTTTGGTGTTGCATAATTTGCATGATGTTGTTGTGCTGGGTTTTCCATGGTTACAGGTACATAATCCAGTGCTGGATTGGAAATCTATGTCTGTGACTAGTTGGGGTTGTCAAGGGATACATAGTGATATTCCTTTGATGTCAATTTCCTCTTCCCCTTCTTCTGAAGTTCCTGAGTTTTTGTCGGATTTCCAGGATATATTTGATGAGCCCAAGTCCAGTTCCCTACCTCCTCATAGGGACTGTGATTGCGCTATTAATTTGATTCCTGGCTGTAAGTTCCCTAAGGGCCGACTTTTCAATCTGTCTGTGCCAGAGCATGCCGCTATGCGGAGTTATGTAAAGGAGTCTTTGGAGAAGGGGCATATTCGCCCGTCTTCGTCACCGTTGGGAGCGGGGTTCTTTTTTGTTGCCAAGAAGGATGGCTCCTTGAGGCCTTGTATAGATTATCGCCTTCTCAATAAGATCACGGTCAAATTCCAGTACCCTTTACCTTTGCTTTCAGATTTGTTTGCTCGGATTAAGGGGGCTAGTTGGTTTACCAAGATCGACCTTCAAGGGGCATATAATCTTGTTCGTATTAAACAGGGTGATGAATGGAAAACCGCATTTAATACGCCCGAAGGCCATTTTGAATACCTTGTGATGCCATTCGGGCTCTCTAATGCTCCATCTGTGTTTCAGTCCTTTATGCATGATATCTTCCGGAATTATCTAGATAAATTCATGATTGTATATTTGGATGATATTTTGTTTTTTTCCGATGATTGGGAGTCTCATGTGAAGCAGGTCAGGATGGTATTTCAGGTCCTTTGTGCTAATGCGTTGTTTGTGAAGGGGTCTAAGTGCCTCTTTGGAGTTCAGAAGGTTTCTTTTTTGGGTTTCATTTTTTCTCCCTCGGCTATTGAAATGGACCCTGTTAAAGTCCAGGCCATTCATGATTGGACTCAACCCACATCTGTGAAGAGCCTTCAGAAATTTTTGGGCTAATTTTTATCGCCGCTTCGTTGCTAATTTTTCCAGTGTGGTTAAGCCTCTGACCGATTTGACGAAGAAAGGCGCTGATGTAATGAATTGGTCCTCTGCGGCTGTTGAGGCCTTTCAGGAGCTTAAACGTCGTTTTACTTCTGCCCCTGTGTTGCGTCAGCCAGATGTTTCTCTCCCTTTTCAGGTTGAGGTTGACACTTCTGAGATTGGGGCAGGGGCTGTTTTGTCTCAGAGAAGTTTCTGATGGCTCTTTGATCAAACCGTGTGCTTTCTTCTCCAGAAAGTTTTCGCCTGCTGAGCGTAATTATGATGTCGGCAATCGGGAATTGTTGGCTATGAAGTGGGCATTTGAGGAGTGGCGACATTGGCTTGAGGGAGCCAAGCATCGCGTTGTGGTCTTGACCGATCATAAGAATCTGATTTACCTCGAGTCTGCCAAGCGGTTGAATCCTAGACAAGCTCGATGGTCTCTGTTTTTCTCCCGTTTTGATTTTGTGGTCTCGTATCTTCCGGGATCTAAGAATGTGAAGGCTGATGCCCTTTCTAGGAGTTTTTTGCCTGATTCTCTGGGAGTCCTTGAGCCGGCTGGTATTCTCAAGGAGGGGGTGATTCTTTCTGCCATCTCCCCTGATTTGCGGCGGGTGCTTCAGAAGTTTCAGGCTGATAAACCTGACCGCTGTCCAGTGGGGAAACTGTTTGTTCCTGATAGATGGACTAGCAAGGTAATTTCTGAGGTTCATTGTTCAGTGTTGGCTGGTCATCCTGGGATTTTTGGTACCAGAGATTTGGTTGCTAGGTCCTTTTGGTGGCCTTCCTTGTCGCGGGATGTGCGTTCTTTTGTGCAGTCCTGTGGGACTTGTGCCCGGGCCAAGCCTTGCTGTTCCCGTGCTAGTGGGTTGCTTTTGCCTTTGCCTATCCCTGAAAGGCCCTGGATGCATATTTCCATGGATTTTATTTCTGATCTTCCTGTTTCTCAGAAGATGTCTGTCATCTGGGTGGTTTGTGACCGGTTTTCTAAGATGGTCCATTTGATACCTTTGCCTAAGTTGCCTTCCTCCTCTGATTTGGTTCCATTGTTTTTTCAGCATGTGGTTCGTTTGCATGGCATTCCGGAGAATATTGTGTCTGACAGAGGTTCCCAGTTTGTTTCTAGGTTTTGGCGGTCCTTTTGTGCTAGAATGGGCATTGATTTGTCTTTTTCTTCAGCATTTCATCCTCAGACAAATGGCCAAACGGAGCGAACCAATCAGACCTTGGAAACCTATTTGAGATGCTTTGTGTCTGCTGATCAGGATGATTGGGTGACCTTCTTGCCGTTGGCCGAGTTTGCCCTTAATAATCGGGCTAGTTCGGCTACCTTGGTTTCGCCTTTCTTTTGTAACTTTGGTTTTCATCCTCGTTATTCTTCGGGGCAGGTTGAGCCTTCTGACTGTCCTGGTGTGGATTCTGTGGTGGACAGGTTACAGCAGATTTGGACTCATGTGGTGGATAATTTAACGTTGTCTCAGGAAAAGGCTCAACGTTTTGCTAACCGTCGTCGGTGTGTTGGTCCCGGGCTTCATGTTGGGGATTTGGTCTGGTTGTCTTCTCGTCATGTTCCTATGAAGGTTTCTTCCCCTAAGTTCAAGCCTCGCTTTATTGGTCCTTATAAGATTTCTGAAATTATCAATCCTGTGTCTTTTCGTTTGGCCCTTCCAGCTTCTTTTTCCATTCATAATGTGTTCCATAGATCTTTGTTGCGGAGATATGTGGCGCCCATGGTTCCCTCCGTTGATCCTCCGGCTCCGGTGTTGGTTGAGGGGGAGTTGGAATATGTGGTGGAGAAGATTTTGGATTCTCGTTTTTCAAGGCGGAAGCTTCAGTATCTGGTCAAGTGGAAGGGTTATGGCCAGGAGGATAATTCTTGGGTTGTTGCCTCCGATATCCATGCTGCCGATTTGGTTCGTGCTTTTCACTTGGCTCGTCCTGATCGGCCTGGGGGCTCTGGTGAGGGTTCGGTGACCCCTCCTCAAGGGGGGAGTACTGTTGTGAATTCCGTTCTTGGGCTCCCTCCTGTGGTTGTGAATTGTACTTTTGTGAGTTCTGCCCTTGGGCTCCCTCTGGTGGTTTTGAGTGGAACTGCTGCTCCATGAGTTTTGCTGTAGCAGCTGCTTTCACTTATCGTTTCTCCTGGCCTTGCTATTTAACTTGGCTCTGGTCTTCAGTTCATGCCAGCTGTCAATGTTCTGGGTTGGATTCAGATCTCTCCTTGGATTTCTCTTATGGCCTGTCCATTTCAGCAAAAGATAAGTTCTTGCTAGTTCTTTTGTTGTCCATTTGCTGTGGACTTATTGCTCAGCTCATGTTATGTTTCTTTTTGTCCAGCTTGTCATTATGATATATTCAGGCTAGCTGGAAGCTCTGGGGAAGCAGATTTGCCCCTCCACACCGTGAGTCGGTGTGGAGATCATTTTTGTAAACTCTGCATGGATTTTTTAGTTTTTAATACTGACCGCACAGTATCCTTTTCTATTCTGTCTATCTAGATTAGTATTGGCCTCCTTTGCTAAATTCTGATTTCATTTCTGTGTATGTCATTTCCCTCTCTACTCACAGTCAATATTTGTGGGGGGCTATCTTTCCTTTTGGGGTTTTCTCTGAGGCAAGATAGCTTTCTCTTTCTATCTTTAGGGGTAGTTAGTTCTTAGGCTGTGACGAGGTGTCTAGGGAGTGACAGGAACATCCCACGGCTATTGCTAGTGTTGGCGTTAGGATTAGGAACTGTGGTCAGTAAAGATACCACCTCCTCAGAGCTCGTCCCATGTTGCTCTTTAACCACCAGGTCATATCAGTGTTGCTCCTTAACCACCAGGTCATAACAGATAATGCACCGTCTCATACTGCAAAAAACACATCTGCATCTCTGGCTGCCATGGGCATAAAAGAGGACAATCTTATGGTGTGGCCACCATCATCCCCTGACCTCAACCCCATTGAGAACCTCTGGAGCATCATCAAAAGGAGTGTCTATGATGGCGGGAGACAGTTCACATCTAAGCAACAGCTCTGGGAGGGTATTCTGTCCACATGCAAAACAATTGAACCAGAAACCATCCAAAAACTGACAAATTCAATGGACGAGAGAGTTCAGAAGCTTCTTTCCAACAAGGGGTCCTATGTGCAAATGTAACATCACCTAGAATAAAATTTTCACTTGAAAACTGTTTGATTTCATTTTGTAATAAGCTGATAATGCTTATAACTTCACAATTGACCATTTTTTTGTTCAAAATAAAAGAAAAAGGTTGAAAACTCTGCTGTGCATAATAATTTGGAACATGCATTTTGAGTGTTTATTTTTTTTTAAAAAGATCCTGCTTTCATAGGCAGTTTGTTCCAAAACATTGCAATTATACTAGAATAGTAGATGACTGGAAAATAACAATGACTGCAATTCAGATAGGTAATTTAGAGAAAATAGGAGGAAATATTATTTGCATAATAATTTGGAACACAGTGTATGTTGGCGCTATATAAATAAAAATTATTATTATTATTATTATCCGTGACAGACAGACAGAAAGAAAGACGGAAGTGACCCTTAGGCCATGTGCACACTTTGCGGTGTGCTCTGCGGGTTTATCCCGCAGCGGAATTGATAAATCTGCAGGGCAAAACCGCTGCGGTTATCCCTGCAGATTTATCGCGGTTTGTTTTGCGGTTTCCGCTGCGGGATTACTCCTGTACTATTGATGCTGCATATGCAGCAATATGCAGCATCAATAGTAATGATAAAAATAATAAAAATGGCTTATACTCACCCTCTGACGTCGCGATCTCCTCGGCGGTCCGATTCCAAAGATGCTGTGCCGAGAAGGACCTTCGTGACGTCACGGTCATGTGACCGCGGCGTCATCACGGTCATGTGACCGCGACGTCACCACAGGTCCTGCTTGCACAGCAACTCTGACCGGACGGCCGCGGGCAGCGCTGAAAGGTGAGTATAACATCATTTTTTATTTTAATTCTTTATTTTTTACCCCAAATATGGTTCCCAGGGCCTGGAGGAGAGTCTCCTCTCCTCCACCCCGGGTACCACCCGCACATTAACCGCTTACTTCCCGCAACGTGGGCACAGCCCCATGCGGGAAGTAAGCGGTTCAATGCACTCCTATGGGTGCAGAATCGCTGCGATTCTGCACAAAGAAGTGACATGCTGCGGGTTTTAAACCGCTGCATTTCTGCGCGGTTTTTCCCGCAGCATGTGCACAGCGGTTTGCGGTTTCCATAGGGTTTACATGTTAATGTAAACGCTATGGAAACTGCTGCGGACCCGCAGCATCAAAATCGCCGCGGATCCGCGGTAAAAACCGCAAAGTGTGAACATGGCCTAAGACAATTATATAGTAGATATACTATACTTACCATATGTGAGCTGGTTTGGTCTGTGTGCCAGGGCTGACTTTTAGTCCTGGTCTGACCCACAGGGTGAGGTTTGCAAGAATATGCTGCGTCGTTTTTTTGGTTTTCTTTCAATTTTCCTTGATTATTAGGCTGCCCTCACACTGGCAGGATTTGGTCAGTATTTTACATCAGTATTTGTAGCCAAAACAAAAGTGGAACAAACAGAGGAAAAGTATAATAGAAAAACATGCTCCACTTCTGTATTTATCACCCACTCCTGGTTTTGGCTACAAATACTGATGTAAAATACTGACCAAGTACTGCTAGTGTGACGGCAGCCTAATAGTGCAGACCAGGTACATCTTTGACTATCCTAACTGAGCACATGACATCCTGACGTGAGCTTTCTGTCCCGTTGTGTGGGAATGGAAAGGAAAAAATGTGATTTTCTATTTTATAAATCAGGTTTTATTTGCATTTAGCAAAATGTGAACACTGCCCTGATGAAAAAAAGTATGAATACGCCCTACAAGATTAATAAGTAAACAAGCCCTATCACTGTTCATACGGGGGAGATGTACAACCCGATTCATGAAGGCTGGCACCATTCACCCCAGGACTGATAAGGAGAGGTGCTGGAGTCGGACGCTCCTGAGTCATGAAGAGCTTCTGTGTGCGCCCCCACAGATCCTACTGCAGTCCTGCAACCCCAACTGAAGTAAGATTTGTGGCACCATGAACGCCGCAGACCATTGCGAATTTCCATGCACATCGGTCACTGCGCAGCTCGGTGTTAGCTTTTGAGAGTTTTTGCACCAGAAGTCTAGCATGAATGAAAACTTTGATGAATCGGACCCTAATCTGTTATAAATCCATATTTGTAGTAGAGAAATAAAAAGAAAATGAATATATGAATATGTGATCACAGAGCCTCTAATTGTAGAACATCACCCAGAAAGGAAAGGGTCTTACCGGCGCTGTCCGCCATGATGGTATGATAGAGATTTCAGGCTTTTAATCTTCTGATGGATATACTGCAATATAATGTACAAAAAAGTAGGTAAGTGTACATCAAAACAATCCTCTTACCCTAAGGGCTGTCCCACACGTCCAGATAATTCCGGTACCGGAATAAATCGGTACCGGAGTTATCCGTGTCCGTGTGCCTGGGAACTCACGGAGGCCATACCTGCGGCACACGTGTGCCGCCCGTATGGCGAGTGGGTACCACACGGAGCGTGTGGTACCCACTCTGCATGGTGCTGAAGCTGCGATTCATATCATCCCTGCAGCAACGTTTGCTGCAGGGAAAATATGAAGAATAGTGTTTAAAATAAAGATCCATGTGTCCGCCGCCCCCCCACCCCCTGTGCGCCCCCCCCGCTGGTCAGAAAATACTCACCCGGATCCCCCGTCGGCAGTCGCTCCTTCCTGGTCTGGCCGCGGCTTACTGTATGCGGTCACGTGGGGCCGCTCATTTACACTCATGAATAGGCGGCTCCGCCCCTATTGGAGGTGGAGCCACATATTCATGAGTGTAATCGGCCGCATACAGTAGGAGGCGCGGCCAGACCAGGAAGGAGCGACAGCCGACGGGGGACCCGGATAAGTATTTTCTGACCAGCGGGGGGGGGGGCGCACAGGGGGTGGGGGGGCGGCGGACACATGGATCTTTATTTTAAACACTATCATTCATATTTTCTCTGTAGCAAACGCTGCTACAGGGAACATATGAATGGCGGCTTCAGCACCATGTGGGGGGGGACAGCGCTTACTGTAGCGCTGTCTCCGGCACGCCACACGGACCCCAGACGGAGAATGTCCGTGTGAGGTGCGTGTTTTACACGGACCCATTGACTCTATTGGGTCCGTGTAATCCGTGCGCTCCCACGAACACTGACATGTCTCCGTGTTTGGCACACGGAGACACGGTCCGCACACGGTCCGCACAAAATCAATGACATCTGAACAGATGCATTGATTTTTATGGGTCTACGTGTGTCAGTGTCTCCGGTACGGGAGGAAACTGTCACCTCACGTACCGGAGCCACTGACGTGTGAAACCGGCCTAAAACAGTTTTCACAGCTACCTGTGGTGTTACATAGGACTGCAGGTGACATCTACTACATTATATGTACTCAGAGACTTATCACTGTGTTATCTGTGGTGTTACATAGGACTGCAGGTGACACCTACTACATTATCTGTACTCAGAGACTTATCACTGTGTTATCTGTGGTGTTACATAGGACTGCAGGTGACATCTACTACATTATCTGTACTCAGAGAATTATCACTGTTATCTGTGGTGTTACATAGGACTGCAGGTGGCATCTACTACATTATATGTACTCAGAGAGTTATCACTGTGCTGTCTGTGGTGTTACATAGGACTGCAGGTGACATCTACTACATTATCTGTACTCAGAGACTTATCACTGTGTTATCTGTGGTGTTACATAGGACTGCAGGTGACATCTACTACATTATCTGTACTCAGAGTTATCACTGTGTTATCTGTGGTGTTACATAGGACTGCAGGTGACATCTACTACATTATCTGTACTCAGAGAGATATCACTATGTTATCTGTGGTGTTACATAGGACTGCAGGTGACATCTACTACATTATCTGTACTCAGAGAGTTATCACTGTGCTGTCTGTGGTGTTACATAGGACTGCAGGTGACATCTACTACATTATCTGTACTCAGAGAGTTATCACTGAGTTATCTGTGGTGTTACATAGGACTGCAGGTGACACCTACTACATTATCTGTACTCAGAGAGATATCACTGTGTTATCTGTGGTGTTACATAGGACTGCAGGTGACATCTACTACATTATATGTACTCAGAGAGTTATCACTGTGCTGTCTGTGGTGTTACATAGGACTGCAGGTGACATCTACTACATTATCTGTACTCAGAGAGATATCACTGTGTTATCTGTGGTGTTACATAGGACTGCAGGTGACATCTACTACATTATATGTACTCAGAGAGTTATCACTGTGTTATCTGTGGTGTTACATAGGACTGCAGGTGACATCTACTACATTATCTGTACTCAGAGAGTTATCCCTGTGTTATCTGTGGTGTTACATAGGACTGCAGGTGACATCTACTACATTATCTATACTCAGAGAGTTATCACTGTGTTATCTGTGGTGTTACATAGGACTGCAGGTGACATCTACTACATTATCTGTACTCAGAGTTATCACTGTGTTATCTGTGGTGTTACATAGGACTGCAGGTGACATCTACTACATTATCTGTACTCAGAGAGATATCACTATGTTATCTGTGGTGTTACACAGGACTGAGTGTGGAGGACAGGTGCGCACAATCAGTCACACCCTGCTGGGAGCAGCACCTGTATTGTGAGCTCCAGGACTTCCAGCAGGAGGCCCAGAGTCTGCCTCTCTTCTCCCCAGGGAGAGGCAGGCTTCCTGGGAGGCCGGCATGGCTTCCCAGGCTTCTGTTCCCCGGTCTGTGCCGGCGGGGGACAGAGAGCAGCAGCAGCAGCAACTGGCCCAAGAGGGACTGAGGAGGTCAGGACGGGTGAAGAAAACCTTACCCACCTACACCAACCCTGAGACGGCTCATCGTCCGCCCAGAGAGGGAGACAGGGGCACCCCAGGCCCCAGGAAGGAGAGCCCAGGAACATCCTGGGGGGAGAAGAGCTCCGGCGAGTCCACGAGTACCTTCTCCTCCCGAGTGGTCGCCATGCTACGTGAGTATGAGGACGCCGGCAAAGCACTGACCGGGCTGAAGGAGGAGCTGCGGGAGGCTCGGATCCTGAATACCCGAGCCTCTAGCAAGGAGAAACCTGTGACCTCCCAGAGGTTAAGAGCCCTCAGAGATGAGGTGGCCCGGTTAGTGCTCCTCCGGGAGGGGATTGAGAAAAGCGCAGGTCCCTTCCTGGAGAGGTTTAAGAACCAGCGGCGGTTCTCAGAAATGAAGGGGTTAAATACCTCAGGAGAACCGCCAGCCGGCGTCCTAAGCGACGAGGAGGACGCCGATGTGGTCGTGACTGGAGTCCTACAAGCTGGAACCAGCCGGGAGAGTGAGCCGCAGAGCCGACAACAGGGAAGCGGCCTCCCGGCACGGCAGAGGACTCCGACAGCACAGGCTGGAGTGTCAGCGGAGGAAGAGGAGGAGGGCGGTCTGCTACAGGAGATCAGACAGCTGGAGTCTCCAGTGAACCTGGACCGCTTCTCCTTCGGTGAGGACGAGCCAGCAGAGGAAACCAAGAAGAGGAAGAAGAAGACGACGGAGACCGCACGGGAGGTGGTGAGTTACAAATATGTACCGATGGATGATGTTACACCTACCACCTCCTGTGTAAACCCCACCAAACCTAAACGCACGGGCTCTGCAGTGGGTCCGGGGCATAGGCAAGGTGGGGAGAGGAGGAGGACGTCCGGCGGTGCTGCCGTCTGTGCGGGGAACAGTGCAGGGGGCGAGGCTGTGGAGGTACTCACAGCGCCGGACATAGGGGACCCCGAGGAGTTTCCCTCCCTGCCCTCTGCGGCTAAGCCGGTTATCACCGGGGCTGAGGGGGGTGAGGTGGGTGTCCACGCCGTTGCGAAAGGGGGACGGTGTGGGCAGACTCCATCCCTGCTCGCTACGGCTGAGCCGGCCGACGCCGGGGCTGTGGGGGGCAGGTCCGAGGAACATGGTGCGGCGAAAGGAGGGCGCACTGTTGTGACAGGGGCGCAGTGCGCCTTAAAGGAGAACAGGCACGCAGCTGTGACAGGAGAGCAGCGTGTCCAAAAAGGACAGAAAAAGGATAAATCATCTGCAGGGAACAAGAGGCGCCCTGCTGTGACAGGGGGACAGAGTGCTCCAGCACCCCAGCATGACACCAGGACTGCGAAGTCTGTGGGTGCGGGGCAGGCGGCGCCCCCCAACGAGCAGCGGGCCCAAAATAATAAAGTGCAAACTGCTGCAGTGGGGGGGCAAGGCGCTCCAAGGACACAACAGAGAGTCAGCACCAATCAAGGGAAATCGAGTGTGGTGCTGCACCCCTCCCCCGGTCCGGCAGGTGTGAGTGCAGAGAAGCTAGCAGACACAAGTGAGGAAGGAATGGATGTGACTGTGGCAGGTGCAGAGAACACTGGGACAAATGGTGGTGAGAATACTGGAAAAAAAGTGACGGGAAGTGGTGGCAGTGGTAAGAAGAATGAAAGCAGCTGTGCAGGAAATGATGGGAGTAGTAGTGGAGTGAATGATGGGAGTAGTGGTGGAGTGAATGGTGGGAATAGTGGTGGAATGAATGATGGGAGCAGTGGTGGAGTAAATGATGGGAGTAGTGATGTTGCAAATTATGGGAGTAGTAGTGGAGTGAATGGTGGGAGTAGTGATGTTGCAAATGATGGGAGTAGTGGAGGAGTGAATGAGGAGAGCATTACTGGTGTTGGTGGAGGGGAAGCAGGTAGTGGTCCTGCTGCCTCCCCAGCGGTGGCGGGGGCTTCGGCCCCAAGCTATTCAGCAGCTGTCACTGCTGGGGGTAGTAGTGCGCCCTTGTCTGGTGACCCTGAGGATGGTGACTTGCAGCAGCGCTTCCTGGACGCCCTGAGGAGAGGGGAGAGTTCCATCAATGTAGAGGGGAGGGAGGTTGATCTGTCTTTCTGGATAGAGAGACACGGTCTTTCCGCCTTCCGAGATAGAGGGGCAGAGACTGTCTGGTCTCTGCCGACACCGGGGCAGAGGAGTAACCGTAGGAACGTGGCCCGTCTCCAGTGGGTAAGCAAGGATGCCTGTCCTGATCGGTCAAAGGTTGCTGAGCTCCTGCTGGGGATGGGCTTCGTGGCATATGACATCTTCGCCTTGATCCATCCCTATGGGACCTCCTACTTCGATGTCAGCTTCGTGAGACCGGAGGGCCTTGAGCTTTTCTGGTCTCGCCATGAGCTGGCTCGGGGTCGCCCCGAATGGCAGGGTTTCCTCGCTGTGGCAATATCCCGCCAGAACTCAGTCAGGAAGGTGACCGTTTTGACCAGTAACGAGTCACTTTCCTGTGTAGACATCTCCACCTGGGTTGGACGATACGGCGACATCGTCGGTATTCCCGAGAAGACCCTCGATGAGCATGGTATCTGGTCAGGAGCCTGGACCTTCATGGTGAAATTGAAGGTTTCAGGAAACACCGTTACCCATATCCCTTCCTCAACATTTTTGGGGAGGGACAGGATCTTGATTTTCTACCGGGGGCAGCCTAAGGTCTGTCACAGGTGCGGCAGCCCCACACACTTCAGTGCGCAGTGTACCACCCAGAAATGCGCACTGTGTGGGGACCTCGGCCATCTTGCTGCTACCTGTGGCAGGATTAGGTGTAACCTGTGTGGTGACCTCGGTCACCCGTTCAGTCGCTGTCCGCGTTCCTTTGCCAATGCGGTCCTGAAAGCGGCGAGTGCGGGACAGGCGAAAGCCGGGACTAATCTCGCCGGTGAAGGGACCAGCAGAGGCGGAGGAGGCAGGGAACCGGTGAGGAGCAGGCTGCCGCCATCCAATATCAGGCGGCAGGAGCAGCGCCATGGGAAAAGGGGGCAGGGAGTAATGACCCTAAACTCTGACCCGGGTGCTCCACTTGCAGCTGAGGATCCTAAAGACAGCGAATTGAGCGAGGAAGTCAAGAGACTTGAAAGAGAGGAGCAAAAGGACGCCATGTCTGCCCAGGAACCTTCATCCGGTGACAGTCTGGATGAGGGAGAGGGGGAGTGGTCACAGCAAAAGAAAAAGGGTAACAGGAAAACAACTAAGGATAAGAGGGGGTCCGGGCCTCGAGCCTCCTCCTCGGAGTGCGACCCCTCTGACTCCGTAGCCCTGATCCAGGTGCCATTGGAAGGTCCAGCCGCCCCCCCTCTGGTGGATCTCTCTAACCGGTTCCGGGCCCTCCAGGACTGCCCTCCAGAGGGGGGCGATGGGGACCCGGGACCGGAGGTTGCGGACAACGTTGTTGGGGCTCAGGAGGTCGCTGGGTCTTCTTCTCAGGGGGCAAATACAAAGCCTTCTGGGGGGGGGACTACCTCGGGACCACCAGACAAGGGCCAGAGTGTATGTAAGGAGAGAATGGATGAGTCAGTTTGTCTTAAGCGCACTAAAAACTCATCATTGTCAGAGGAAGAGGGTGAAACTGTTGGGGGTGGGAAGAAAAAGGCTATCTAATTCAATCAATCATGATGGCGGCACCCACCCCGTTGACGCTGGCAACCATTAATGTTGCCAGCATAAAGTCAGAAGCGGCAAGGTACACGGCCTTTCATTTTCTCGGCCAACTTGACGCCGACATTTTGTTTTTGCAGGAGACCAGGTTGACCGACCTATCAACCATGCATAAAGCAAGGCGGGAGTGGAGGCACGGGCCCTCCTACTGGTCTCTCGCGGCTGAGCCGTATAGCGGGGTGGCGGTCCTTTTTAAGACCGCAGTGGTTGAATGCAGACGATTGATCGAGTTAGAAATGGGGAGATGCTTGATCCTAGATGTCTCCATGGGGGGACAGGAGCTTCGGCTCATTAACATCTACAGTCCCCAGTCCAAGTGGGACCGCAAGTGTCTCTTCATGAAGATCAAACCTTACTTATTTTCGAGTCGGCAGGTGGTCTTTGGAGGGGATTTCAACAATGTCACGAGACCCTGTGATAGAGGAGGTTCCGTAGACCGGCTGGCTTACGATTGCGTCGCGCTAAATAGGATAGTAAGTGAGGCACGCCTGGTGGATGTCCACATCCGGCACAACACAGGCCACGCGGGGTTCACCTATTTTAGAGGTAGTCAGTGCAGGTCTAGGATAGACAGGTTTTATTTGAAGGAGGAGGCCGTTTCCTCGCCGTTGTCGGTTGTGGAGGTGGAATTCTCCGATCACTGTTTGATTATGTTTTCTCTGAGCGTTACAGAGACTCCTCGGATGGGAAGAGGTTATTGGAAGCTGAATTCGTCACTCCTTGAGGAAGAAGCTGTAAGACGGTCCTTTGAGGAATTTCTTCAGAGCCAGGTACCGCTGCTGGGCCTAAGTAACACTAAGTCGGAGTGGTGGGAGATGTTCAAACATCGGGTGGCGAGATTCTTCCGGCAACTCTCGAACCTCAGAAGCCGGAACAGGGATCGCCTGTATCAGAGCCTGAGGAGGAAACTCGAGCAACTTGTCTCGACTGGGGGTAGCCGCGAGGCGATCTCCAGTGTGAAATCCTTGCTAAAGAGGTGTCAGTACGATAGGCACGCATCTTTGGTTTTTGAGAGGGACTACGGGAAGTACTACTCGCCCGACCCCTACAGAAGCTGCAAGATGTCAGTGAATAGTAAGATAGTGACGGGGCTGATGGACAGTACGGGATCCCTGAGAAGGTCCAGATCAGGGATCTTGGAGGTCGTCAGTTCATACTACTCGCACCTCTTGGGAAGGAAGGAACTGGATCGTGACAGGATGTCGGCTTTCCTGGCTGAAGCTGTTCCTGAGCCAGGGGCTGACCTCTCGCTGGGCGGTTTGGCAGAAGCGATCAAAGAAGAGGAAGTGAGACTGGCGATCGATGGGCTCCGGCCCAAAAAATCGCCAGGTCCGGATGGCTTAACATCCGAGTTCTTTAAGACCTTTAGGGACTCCTTGGTCCCCCTCTTGACTCAGGTGTTTAATGAGTGTCTCTCCTCGGGCACTCTGCCGAGATCATTAAGGAGGTCGGCTCTGATCATTTTGTCAAAGGGTAAGGATCCATCACGCATTGAGAATTGGCGTCCCATATCACTTCTCAATGTGGACAGGAAGGTTTTGGCTAAGATACTCTTCAACAGGCTGGTGAAATTTGCGCCGCGGCTCCTTTCGGAGGCCCAGCACTGTTGCGTTCCTGGCCGTAGCACTTTCAGTGCTGTTCTGGGTGTCCGAGAGGCCGTGGAGCAAGGCAGGGCGGGCCTTTGGAAGGGGTTCTTGCTGACCCTGGATCAGGCAAAAGCCTTTGATCGGGTTGACCACGAGTACCTCTGGTCCACTCTTTTGAGGTATGGTCTGCCTGGAGGGTTTGTGGACTGGCTTAAGACCTTGTACGCAGGGGCTGAGACTTTCCCTCTGGTAAACGGGTGGATTGGACAACCTTTCGGGGTAGAGTCCGGTGTCCGCCAGGGCTGCCCTCTTAGCCCTTTGCTTTACGCGTTTGCGATCGATCCCTTCCTCAGAAGGGTCGATTGTGGGCCGTTGGCGGGGGTGGGGATGGGCGGGGTGGCGCCGGAGGCTATCCTGAGGGTAGTGGCCTACGCGGATGACGTCACGGTCTTTGTTTCTTCGCAAGAGGAGGCGATGGTGGTGATGTCAGAAGTGGAGAGCTACTCGGAGGCATCCGGGTCCAAGGTCAACCAGGACAAGTGTGAGAGTCTCTGGCTGGGAGGCGGGGATCCCGCGTTTGATCTTCCGGACACCCTCCCCGAACCCCAAGAACATGCCAAAGTCCTAGGCATCGAATTTGGCCAGGGTGATTACCCCACGAAAAACTGGGAAGGCAGAATCAAAGGTGTCGCCCAAAGAGTGGACCAATGGAAGGGTTGGTCTTTGACCCTGAGGGAAAGGGTTGACCTGTGCAAAGCTTTCCTGCTCCCCTTGCTAATCTACCTGGGCAGCGTCTGTGTCTTACCAGAGCCTCTCTGGACACGGGTCTACAGTCTGTTCTTCCAGATGTTATGGGGGAATAGACTGAATCTAGTCAAGCGGGAGGTCACTTACCGCACGAGGAGACTAGGGGGGTTGAATATGGTAAACCCCGTGGTGTTCCTAGTGAACACCTTTTTGAAAGTTAACGTGGCAAACCTCTGGAAAGAGAGGGCTCCTCCGTGGGTATTCTCCTGCAAGGGATGGTTTCAGCCTTTCTTCCAGGAATGGGAGACAGGGGGAAGATTGAAGGATCTCCGCACACCGCACGGGCATCTCCCGGCTTATGTTACCCCGGTTCTGAAAATGATGCGCCGGTGGGGTCTGGGAATGTGGGAAGTGAGGACCCTCCCGAGGAAACTCCTCGACATGCGGGTCTTGCTTTCGCATTTTCAGAAACCATTGGTCCTCAAGGACTGCCCAAGTCGGGATCTAGAGGTTGGGTTAAGTTTGCTAAATTCTAGCAGGATCCCCAAGAAGTATTGGGACTTGACTTGGCGCTGCTTCCAAGGTAAGTTGTATGTGAAGGACAATTTGAAGCACAGGAGCTCCGTGGACAGGAATTGTCCCCGTGAGGCTTGCGCTACCATGCTGGAAAGCATGGAGCACTTCCTGCTTCATTGTCCTTTTAATACAGAGGTGTACAACAGGCTGGGCGCTTCCATTGGTTGGCCGCGGCTGACCACTCTGTCCTATGCCGAGTGGGCCTATGGAGCGTTCAGAGACCTCGGGAGAAGGGACCGAGCCACTTTATTCTTAGTCAGCGCAGTGGTCAGGTACTTCACGTGGAACGCACGAGTTTTAGTTTCGACGCAGCATAAAATCCTCCGTGTAGATGAAGTTTGTAGCAGCATCCTAGGTGCCCTGGTGAAGGTGCGTTCTCTGGAGTGCGAAAGACTGGGTGCCCGGAGGGCGGCCCATCTCTGGAGGGGTTTCTCCTTCGGGGTGCCTTAGTCCGTTAGCGCTCCTATATCCTGGTGGTGGGCTGATATCTTTACACCCTAGATTTTTGTTTTGTATCTCTGTTCCCTGAATAGAAGGTTTGCAGGCATCGAACTTGAGCCTTGGGTGGTGAGTATGTAGGTTGTGAAGTTGGTTTATGTATATATTGTATATAGTGTATTGTATATATTGTATATAGTGTGTATAATAGAGGGTCTTAGTTAGGTTGGGTGGGGGATTGGGGGGTTTCAACAGCGGTGATATGAGACTGATCTGGCCTGGCCCAGGCCCCGCCTGGGGAAAAACTTTGGGGCCTGATCCTAGCTCGGATAATTCCTGAACTTTGTGGCCAGAGCTGGATCAGGGGTGGCGGGATAGTTAGTGTAGGTGTGTGTATATATATATATTAAAAAAAAATAAAAAAATTAAAAAAAAATAAAAAAAATAAAAAAAAATAAAATAAAAAAAAATAAAAAAAATAAAAAAAAAAAAAAAAAATTTTTAATAATAATAATTTTGTATAGTGTATTGTATTTAGGTTTGTTGTAGGGTGTATGTGGCGGTGCAAGCGGGTGGCTGTAAGGTAAGGCAGTGGGACCAGTAGGGTTTTGTTGTGTTTGCGGCGTTGTATAAATCTGTATATAATGTGTTTATAGTGTATATATTGTTTATAATATTATATATAGGACGGTGTGAATGTAGTTGGGGTTGTATATAGTAGTATGAATGAAGCTGGGCCGGGGGTCTTGTATGATTTTATACTATTTACTATTTATAATTTTTACAGGGGTATTAATGTAAGTTATGAGTATTTTGATTGTTGTCTTTTCTTTTTGCTTTCTTTATTTAATTGGAATTTTCTTTCTTGTCCCTGATTAGTAGGTTTCTTTTTTTTGTCTTTTGTGGCCGTCTGATTGGAGCTTTGTTCTTATGTTTTGTTTTGTTGTGTTCCATTTGTAGTGTATCATAGTTAGTGTCATGTGAAAGTATTTTATTTAATAAAAGACTCACTGTGCTGTCTGTGGTGTTACATAGGACTGCAGGTGACATCTACTACATTATCTGTACTCAGAGACTTATCACTGTGTTATCTGTGGTGTTACATAGGACTGCAGGTGACATCTACTACATTATCTGTACTCAGAGTTATCACTGTGTTATCTGTGGTGTTACATAGGACTGCAGGTGACATCTACTACATTATCTGTACTCAGAGAGATATCACTATGTTATCTGTGGTGTTACATAGGACTGCAGGTGACATCTACTACATTATCTGTACTCAGAGAGTTATCACTGTGCTGTCTGTGGTGTTACATAGGACTGCAGGTGACATCTACTACATTATCTGTACTCAGAGAGTTATCACTGAGTTATCTGTGGTGTTACATAGGACTGCAGGTGACACCTACTACATTATCTGTACTCAGAGAGATATCACTGTGTTATCTGTGGTGTTACATAGGACTGCAGGTGACATCTACTACATTATATGTACTCAGAGAGTTATCACTGTGCTGTCTGTGGTGTTACATAGGACTGCAGGTGACATCTACTACATTATCTGTACTCAGAGAGATATCACTGTGTTATCTGTGGTGTTACATAGGACTGCAGGTGACATCTACTACATTATATGTACTCAGAGAGTTATCACTGTGTTATCTGTGGTGTTACATAGGACTGCAGGTGACATCTACTACATTATCTGTACTCAGAGAGTTATCCCTGTGTTATCTGTGGTGTTACATAGGACTGCAGGTGACATCTACTACATTATCTATACTCAGAGAGTTATCACTGTGTTATCTGTGGTGTTACATAGGACTGCAGGTGACATCTACTACATTATCTGTACTCAGAGTTATCACTGTGTTATCTGTGGTGTTACATAGGACTGCAGGTGACATCTACTACATTATCTGTACTCAGAGAGATATCACTATGTTATCTGTGGTGTTACACAGGACTGAGTGTGGAGGACAGGTGCGCACAATCAGTCACACCCTGCTGGGAGCAGCACCTGTATTGTGAGCTCCAGGACTTCCAGCAGGAGGCCCAGAGTCTGCCTCTCTTCTCCCCAGGGAGAGGCAGGCTTCCTGGGAGGCCGGCATGGCTTCCCAGGCTTCTGTTCCCCGGTCTGTGCCGGCGGGGGACAGAGAGCAGCAGCAGCAGCAACTGGCCCAAGAGGGACTGAGGAGGTCAGGACGGGTGAAGAAAACCTTACCCACCTACACCAACCCTGAGACGGCTCATCGTCCGCCCAGAGAGGGAGACAGGGGCACCCCAGGCCCCAGGAAGGAGAGCCCAGGAACATCCTGGGGGGAGAAGAGCTCCGGCGAGTCCACGAGTACCTTCTCCTCCCGAGTGGTCGCCATGCTACGTGAGTATGAGGACGCCGGCAAAGCACTGACCGGGCTGAAGGAGGAGCTGCGGGAGGCTCGGATCCTGAATACCCGAGCCTCTAGCAAGGAGAAACCTGTGACCTCCCAGAGGTTAAGAGCCCTCAGAGATGAGGTGGCCCGGTTAGTGCTCCTCCGGGAGGGGATTGAGAAAAGCGCAGGTCCCTTCCTGGAGAGGTTTAAGAACCAGCGGCGGTTCTCAGAAATGAAGGGGTTAAATACCTCAGGAGAACCGCCAGCCGGCGTCCTAAGCGACGAGGAGGACGCCGATGTGGTCGTGACTGGAGTCCTACAAGCTGGAACCAGCCGGGAGAGTGAGCCGCAGAGCCGACAACAGGGAAGCGGCCTCCCGGCACGGCAGAGGACTCCGACAGCACAGGCTGGAGTGTCAGCGGAGGAAGAGGAGGAGGGCGGTCTGCTACAGGAGATCAGACAGCTGGAGTCTCCAGTGAACCTGGACCGCTTCTCCTTCGGTGAGGACGAGCCAGCAGAGGAAACCAAGAAGAGGAAGAAGAAGACGACGGAGACCGCACGGGAGGTGGTGAGTTACAAATATGTACCGATGGATGATGTTACACCTACCACCTCCTGTGTAAACCCCACCAAACCTAAACGCACGGGCTCTGCAGTGGGTCCGGGGCATAGGCAAGGTGGGGAGAGGAGGAGGACGTCCGGCGGTGCTGCCGTCTGTGCGGGGAACAGTGCAGGGGGCGAGGCTGTGGAGGTACTCACAGCGCCGGACATAGGGGACCCCGAGGAGTTTCCCTCCCTGCCCTCTGCGGCTAAGCCGGTTATCACCGGGGCTGAGGGGGGTGAGGTGGGTGTCCACGCCGTTGCGAAAGGGGGACGGTGTGGGCAGACTCCATCCCTGCTCGCTACGGCTGAGCCGGCCGACGCCGGGGCTGTGGGGGGCAGGTCCGAGGAACATGGTGCGGCGAAAGGAGGGCGCACTGTTGTGACAGGGGCGCAGTGCGCCTTAAAGGAGAACAGGCACGCAGCTGTGACAGGAGAGCAGCGTGTCCAAAAAGGACAGAAAAAGGATAAATCATCTGCAGGGAACAAGAGGCGCCCTGCTGTGACAGGGGGACAGAGTGCTCCAGCACCCCAGCATGACACCAGGACTGCGAAGTCTGTGGGTGCGGGGCAGGCGGCGCCCCCCAACGAGCAGCGGGCCCAAAATAATAAAGTGCAAACTGCTGCAGTGGGGGGGCAAGGCGCTCCAAGGACACAACAGAGAGTCAGCACCAATCAAGGGAAATCGAGTGTGGTGCTGCACCCCTCCCCCGGTCCGGCAGGTGTGAGTGCAGAGAAGCTAGCAGACACAAGTGAGGAAGGAATGGATGTGACTGTGGCAGGTGCAGAGAACACTGGGACAAATGGTGGTGAGAATACTGGAAAAAAAGTGACGGGAAGTGGTGGCAGTGGTAAGAAGAATGAAAGCAGCTGTGCAGGAAATGATGGGAGTAGTAGTGGAGTGAATGATGGGAGTAGTGGTGGAGTGAATGGTGGGAATAGTGGTGGAATGAATGATGGGAGCAGTGGTGGAGTAAATGATGGGAGTAGTGATGTTGCAAATGATGGGAGTAGTGGAGGAGTGAATGAGGAGAGCATTACTGATGTTGGTGGAGGGGAAGCAGGTAGTGGTCCCGCTGCCCCCCCAGCGGTGGCGGGGGCTTCAGCCCCAAGCTATTCAGCAGCTGTCACTGCTGGGGGTAGTAGTGCGCCCTTGTCTGGTGACCCTGAGGATGGTGACTTGCAACAGCGCTTCCTGGACGCCCTGAGGAGAGGGGAGAGTTCCATCAATGTAGAGGGGAGGGAGGTTGATCTGTCTTTCTGGATAGAGAGACACGGTCTTTCCGCCTTCCGAGATAGAGGGGCAGAGACTGTCTGGTCTCTGCCAACACCAGGGCAGAGGAGCAACCGTAGGAACGTGGCCCGTCTCCAGTGGGTAAGCAAGGATGCCTGTCCTGATCGGTCAAAGGTTGCTGAGCTCCTGCTGGGGATGGGCTTCGTGGCATATGACATCTTCGCCTTGATCCATCCCTATGGGACCTCCTACTTCGATGTCAGCTTCGTGAGACCGGAGGGCCTTGAGCTTTTCTGGTCTCGCCATGAGCTGGCTCGGGGTCGCCCCGAATGGCAGGGTTTCCTCGCTGTGGCAATATCTCGCCAGAACTCAGTCAGGAAGGTGACCGTTTTGACCAGTAACGAGTCACTTTCCTGTGTCGACATCTCCACCTGGGTTGGACGATACGGCGACATCGTCGGTATTCCCGAGAAGACCCTCGATGAGCATGGTATCTGGTCAGGAGCCTGGACCTTCATGGTGAAATTGAAGGTTTCAGGAAACACCGTTACCCATATCCCTTCCTCAACATTTTTGGGGAGGGACAGGATCTTGATTTTCTACCGGGGGCAGCCTAAGGTCTGTCACAGGTGCGGCAGCCCCACACACTTCAGTGCGCAGTGTACCACCCAGAAATGCGCACTGTGTGGGGACCTCGGCCATCTTGCTGCTACCTGTGGCAGGATTAGGTGTAACCTGTGTGGTGACCTCGGTCACCCGTTCAGTCGCTGTCCGCGTTCCTTTGCCAATGCGGTCCTGAAAGCGGCGAGTGCGGGACAGGCGAAAGCCGGGACTAATCTCGCCGGTGAAGGGACCAGCAGAGGTGGAGGAGGCAGGGAACCGGTGAGGAGCAGGCTGCCGCCATCCAATATCAGGCGGCAGGAGCAGCGCCATGGGAAAAGGGGGCAGGGAGTAATGACCCTAAACTCTGACCCGGGTGCTCCACTTGCAGCTGAGGATCCTAAAGACAGCGAATTGAGCGAGGAAGTCAAGAGACTTGAAAGAGAGGAGCAAAAGGACGCCATGTCTGCCCAGGAACCTTCATCCGGTGACAGTCTGGATGAGGGAGAGGGGGAGTGGTCACAGCAAAAGAAAAAGGGTAACAGGAAAACAACTAAGGATAAGAGGGGGTCCAGGCCTCGAGCCTCCTCCTCGGAGTGCGACCCCTCTGACTCCGTAGCCCTGATCCAGGTGCCATTGGAAGGTCCAGCCGCCCCCCCTCTGGTGGATCTCTCTAACCGGTTCCGGGCCCTCCAGGACTCCCCTCCAGAGGGGGGCGATGGGGACCCGGGGCCGGAGGTTGCGGACGGGGTTGTTGGGGCTCAGGAGGTCGCTGGGTCTTCTTCTCAGGGGGCAAATACAAAGCCTTCTGGGGGGGGGACTACCTCGGGACCACCAGACAAGGGCCAGAGTGTATGTAAGGAGAGAATGGATGAGTCAGTTTGTCTTAAGCGCACTAAAAACTCATCATTGTCAGAGGAAGAGGGTGAAACTGTTGGGGGTGGGAAGAAAAAGGCTATCTAATTCAATCAATCATGATGGCGGCACCCACCCCGTTGACGCTGGCAACCATTAATGTTGCCAGCATAAAGTCAGAAGCGGCAAGGTACACGGCCTTTCATTTTCTCGGCCAACTTGACGCCGACATTTTGTTTTTGCAGGAGACCAGGTTGACCGACCTATCAACCATGCATAAAGCAAGGCGGGAGTGGAGGCACGGGCCCTCCTACTGGTCTCTCGCGGCCGAGCCGTATAGCGGGGTGGCGGTCCTTTTTAAGACCGCAGCGGTTGAATGCAGACGATTGATCGAGTTAGAAATGGGGAGATGCTTGATCCTAGATGTCTCCATGGGGGGACAGGAGCTTCGGCTCATTAACATCTACAGTCCCCAGTCCAAGTGGGACCGCAAGTGTCTCTTCATGAAGATCAAACCTTACTTATTTTCGAGTCGGCAGGTGGTCTTTGGAGGGGATTTCAACAATGTCACGAGACCCTGTGATAGAGGAGGTTCCGTAGACCGGCTGGCTTACGATTGCGTCGCGCTAAATAGGATAGTAAGTGAGGCACGCCTGGTGGATGTCCACATCCGGCACAACACAGGCCACGCGGGGTTCACCTATTTTAGAGGTAGTCAGTGCAGGTCTAGGATAGACAGGTTTTATTTGAAGGAGGAGGCCGTTTCCTCGCCGTTGTCGGTTGTGGAGGTGGAATTCTCCGATCACTGTTTGATTATGTTTTCTCTGAGCGTTACAGAGACTCCTCGGATGGGAAGAGGTTATTGGAAGCTGAATTCGTCACTCCTTGAGGAAGAAGCTGTAAGACGGTCCTTTGAGGAATTTCTTCAGAGCCAGGTACCGCTGCTGGGCCTAAGTAACACTAAGTCGGAGTGGTGGGAGATGTTCAAACATCGGGTGGCGAGATTCTTCCGGCAACTCTCGAACCTCAGAAGCCTGAACAGGGATCGCCTGTATCAGAGCCTGAGGAGGAAACTCGAGCAACTTGTCTCGACTGGGGGTAGCCGCGAGGCGATCTCCAGTGTGAAATCCTTGCTAAAGAGGTGTCAGTACGATAGGCACGCATCTTTGGTTTTTGAGAGGGACTACGGGAAGTACTACTCGCCCGACCCCTACAGAAGCTGCAAGATGTCAGTGAATAGTAAGATAGTGACGGGGCTGATGGACAGTACGGGATCCCTGAGAAGGTCCAGATCAGGGATCTTGGAGGTCGTCAGTTCATACTACTCGCACCTCTTGGGAAGGAAGGAACTGGATCGTGACAGGATGTCGGCTTTCCTGGCTGAAGCTGTTCCTGAGCCAGGGGCTGACCTCTCGCTGGGCGGTTTGGCAGAAGCGATCAAAGAAGAGGAAGTGAGACTGGCGATCGATGGGCTCCGGCCCAAAAAATCGCCAGGTCCGGATGGCTTAACATCCGAGTTCTTTAAGACCTTTAGGGACTCCTTGGTCCCCCTCTTGACTCAGGTGTTTAATGAGTGTCTCTCCTCGGGCACTCTGCCGAGATCATTAAGGAGGTCGGCTCTGATCATTTTGTCAAAGGGTAAGGATCCATCACGCATTGAGAATTGGCGTCCCATATCACTTCTCAATGTGGACAGGAAGGTTTTGGCTAAGATACTCTTCAACAGGCTGGTGAAATTTGCGCCGCGGCTCCTTTCGGAGGCCCAGCACTGTTGCGTTCCTGGCCGTAGCACTTTCAGTGCTGTTCTGGGTGTCCGAGAGGCCGTGGAGCAAGGCAGGGCGGGCCTTTGGAAGGGGTTCTTGCTGACCCTGGATCAGGCAAAAGCCTTTGATCGGGTTGACCACGAGTACCTCTGGTCCACTCTTTTGAGGTATGGTCTGCCTGGAGGGTTTGTGGACTGGCTTAAGACCTTGTACGCAGGGGCTGAGACTTTCCCTCTGGTAAACGGGTGGATTGGACAACCTTTCGGGGTAGAGTCCGGTGTCCGCCAGGGCTGCCCTCTTAGCCCTTTGCTTTACGCGTTTGCGATCGATCCCTTCCTCAGAAGGGTCGATTGTGGGCCGTTGGCGGGGGTGGGGATGGGCGGGGTGGCGCCGGAGGCTATCCTGAGGGTAGTGGCCTACGCGGATGACGTCACGGTCTTTGTTTCTTCGCAAGAGGAGGCGATGGTGGTGATGTCAGAAGTGGAGAGCTACTCGGAGGCATCCGGGTCCAAGGTCAACCAGGACAAGTGTGAGAGTCTCTGGCTGGGAGGCGGGGATCCCGCGTTTGATCTTCCGGACACCCTCCCCGAACCCCAAGAACATGCCAAAGTCCTAGGCATCGAATTTGGCCAGGGTGATTACCCCACGAAAAACTGGGAAGGCAGAATCAAAGGTGTCGCCCAAAGAGTGGACCAATGGAAGGGTTGGTCTTTGACCCTGAGGGAAAGGGTTGACCTGTGCAAAGCTTTCCTGCTCCCCTTGCTAATCTACCTGGGCAGCGTCTGTGTCTTACCAGAGCCTCTCTGGACACGGGTCTACAGTCTGTTCTTCCAGATGTTATGGGGGAATAGACTGAATCTAGTCAAACGGGAGGTCACTTACCGCACGAGGAGACTAGGGGGGTTGAATATGGTAAACCCCGTGGTGTTCCTAGTGAACACCTTTTTGAAAGTTAACGTGGCAAACCTCTGGAAAGAGAGGGCTCCTCCGTGGGTATTCTCCTGCAAGGGATGGTTTCAGCCTTTCTTCCAGGAATGGGAGACAGGGGGAAGATTGAAGGATCTCCGCACACCGCACGGGCATCTCCCGGCTTATGTTACCCCGGTTCTGAAAATGATGCGCCGGTGGGGTCTGGGAATGTGGGAAGTGAGGTCCCTCCCGAGGAAACTCCTCGACATGCGGGTCTTGCTTTCGCATTTTCAGAAACCATTGGTCCTCAAGGACTGCCCAAGTCGGGATCTAGAGGTTGGGTTAAGTTTGCTAAATTCTAGCAGGATCCCCAAGAAGTATTGGGACTTGACTTGGCGCTGCTTCCAAGGTAAGTTGTATGTGAAGGACAATTTGAAGCACAGGAGCTCCGTGGACAGGAATTGTCCCCGTGAGGCTTGCGCTACCATGCTGGAAAGCATGGAGCACTTCCTGCTTCATTGTCCTTTTAATACAGAGGTGTACAACAGGCTGGGCGCTTCCATTGGTTGGCCGCGGCTGGCCACTCTGTCCTATGCCGAGTGGGCCTATGGAGCGTTCAGAGACCTCGGGAGAAGGGACCGAGCCACTTTATTCTTAGTCAGCGCAGTGGTCAGGTACTTCACGTGGAACGCACGAGTTTTAGTTTCGACGCAGCATAAAATCCTCCGTGTAGATGAAGTTTGTAGCAGCATCCTAGGTGCCCTGGTGAAGGTGCGTTCTCTGGAGTGCGAAAGACTGGGTGCCCGGAGGGCGGCCCATCTCTGGAGGGGTTTCTCCTTCGGGGTGCCTTAGTCCGTTAGCGCTCCTATATCCTGGTGGTGGGCTGATATCTTTACACCCTAGATTTTTGTTTTGTATCTCTGTTCCCTGAATAGAAGGTTTGCAGGCATCGAACTTGAGCCTTGGGTGGTGAGTATGTAGGTTGTGAAGTTGGTTTATGTATATATTGTATATAGTGTATTGTATATATTGTATATAGTGTGTATAATAGAGGGTCTTAGTTAGGTTGGGTGGGGGATTGGGGGGTTTCAACAGCGGTGATATGAGACTGATCTGGCCTGGCCCAGGCCCCGCCTGGGGAAAAACTTTGGGGCCTGATCCTAGCTCGGATAATTCCTGAACTTTGTGGCCAGAGCTGGATCAGGGGTGGCGGGATAGTTAGTGTAGGTGTGTGTATATATATATAAAAAAAAAAAAAAAAAATAAAAAAAAAAAAAATTTTTTTAATAATAATAATTTTGTATAGTGTATTGTATTTAGGTTTGTTGTAGGGTGTATGTGGCGGTGCAAGCGGGTGGCGGTAAGGTAAGGCAGTGGGACCAGTAGGGTTTTGCTGTGTTTGCGGCGTTGTATAAATCTGTATATAATGTGTTTATAGTGTATATATTGTTTATATTGTATATAGGACGGTGTGAATGTAGTTGGGGTTGTATATAGTAGTATGAATGAAGCTGGGCCGGGGGTCTTGTATGATTTTATTACTATTTATAATTTTTACAGGGGTATTAATGTAAGTTATGAGTATTTTGTTTGTTGTCTTTTCTTTTTGCTTTCTTTATTTAATTGGAATTTTCTTTCTTGTCCCTGATTAGTAGGTTTCTTTTTTGTCTTTTGTGGCCGTCTGATTGGAGCTTTGTTCTTATGTTTTGTTTTGTTGTGTTCTATTTGTAGTGTATCATAGTTAGTGTCATGTGAAAGTATTTTATTTAATAAAAGACTCACTGTGTTATCTGTGGTGTTACATAGGACTGCAGGTGACATCTACTACATTATCTGTACTCAGAAAGTTATCACTGTGTTATCTGTGGTGTTACATAGGACTGCAGGTGACATCTACCACATTATCTGTACTCAGAGAGTTATCCCTGTGTTATCTGTGGTGTTACATAGGACTGCAGGTGACATCTACTACACTATCTGTACTCAGAGAGTTATCACTGTGTTATCTGTGGTGTTACATAGGACTGCAGGTGACATCTACATTATCTGTACTCAGAGAGTTATCACTGTGTTATCTGAGGTGTTACATAGGACTGCAGGTCACATCTACTACATTATCTGTACTCAGAGTTATCACTGTGTTATCTGTGGTGTTACATAGGACTGCAGGTGACATCTACTACATTATCTGTACTCAGAGAGTTATCACTGTGCTGTCTGTGGTGTTACATAGGATTGCAGGTGACATCTACTACATTATCTGTACTCAGAGAGTCATCACTGTGTTATCTGTGGTGTTACATAGGACTGCCAGGTGACATCTACTTCATTATCTGTACTCAGAGAGCTATCACTGTGTTATCTGTGGTGTTACATAGGACTGCAGGTGACATCTACTTCATTATCTGTACTCAGAGAGTTATCACTGTGTTATCTGTGGTGTTACATAGGACTGCAGGTGACATCTACTACATTATCTGTACTCAGAGAGTTATCACTGTGTTATCTGTGGTGTTACATAGGACTGCAGGTGACATCTACTACATTATCTGTACATCTGTAACTCAGAGAGTTATTATGGTGCCCCTGAGGTCCAGTTGCCACAGAGGTACTGCACCTCATCCAGAGGTGTGGGACTCCGCTCTCGGGTAAGGAGGGGGTACACTACCCAGGACCCAGACACTTGCCTCCAACATCACATCACTTTAGCCTGGCAAGTTGGGCAGACCCTAGTAAAAGGGGCGGGATCTCACTCAGGCAGAAAGAGTAGTGACAATTGGAGGGAAGGGGGAGTCTGAGAGAGGAAATAGATGGAGTGAGACGTGCAGATGCAGAAAAGAGCTCCCTGAGAGAGGGAGCTAGAGAACGGTGAAGCTACAGAAAGAAGAGAAAAAAGGGGTCCTAGGGGTACGGGTAGCGAAGAATCCACTCGTGGGCCCGCATCCAAGCCGACCGTAGTTGTGTGGAGGGACCAGGTCACAGAAGGAGAACCAGCCCCCCAAGACTAGTAGAGGACGACAAGGCTCAGCTAGCAAACTGGCTGTGGTATCTGTACGTGCCACAATCACATCCACACATATTCCCTGAAAAGGCAGCCACATAGGACCAAGGGGACTAGAAATACGTTACCTGACAAGATCCGAGGCTGCGGGCTTGGGACACTGTGAGGCACAGGGCAGGAGAGGGGGAGCCAGTGCAGCGAGACGGCCAGGAAAGGAACATGAGAAAGGGGTCCTGAAAAGGTGCACCCAAATTTCCTGAGAGCTGGCTGGACCACAGACCCGGAGGACACAGCACCCTGGCTGGGGACTGCTTCTAAGAACTGTGAGTAAACTGTGGAGAACTGCACCCTGCTGTATCCTCAGAATTATTTCTGCATCACCTGCCCTGCAATACAACACCTATCATCTCATTTAACACCATAACTGTCCTGGGGCTTAGCTCTACCCGTGGAAAGCTGTACCAATTCTGCATCACGATCTGCCCCAGAGGACCTGAACTGCAGCATCGGCCACCATATCATTGCACATCTACTACATTATCTGTACTCAGTGAGATATCATTGTGGCATCTGTGGTGTCAGGAACATGTACAAGCCTCATCTTACTTGGAAGCAGCCTCCTCAAGGGAAAGAGCCAGGAGAGCCATTGACCAATCTGCACAAGACCAAGCACTTCTTCTGGAAACTACCCAAGCAGGCAGAATGAATCTTTTGCATGGTGTTGAGCAACAATGGAGTATTTCCAGGATATGTCCCAGAGAGTGTCGAGGTCTGTGGAGAATATTAATCAGGTGACAGGCATTGTTACAGAGCTCAGGTAAAGGCCTTAGTGGAGCGCCCCCATGGGGCAACGGGGTACTCGGTACCGGGTACTTCGATTCCCTCGGGGATGTCACGGTGGCTGACCCGGTCCATGGCCATGGGACGTCCGTGTAACAGGGAAAGGTCTTTAAGGGGAATGTTCGTGATGCCACCTGTGGTATTCGGACAGGGTGACCGACGCTGCTTCAAGGGGTCCGCTGGGGTGATGTTATGGCAGCTAGATGGTATACCTTCCCACAGGTGAAGTATGTCCCCAGGGCTCCCGGTGTGTAGATGGTTAATGGTGAGAGGCGCAGAGAAGAACGAGGACACAAGGTTGCAGTCTCTTTACCTTTACTGAAGACTTCAGCATCCACAGTCCAGGGCATCCGATCACAGGGCAGGCAGAGTCCGGCCGGCGTGGAGGCAAGTCCAGAGTTCCCTTGTCCAGGTGCAAATCAGTAGCCTTCCCTTGCGCTGCAGTGTTGTAGTTCCTTACTGCCTAAGGCTTCACATAAGGTCCTCACAGATGTAGTGTCTTTCTCTCTGTCCCCCATATAGGATAGGACAAACCCGTATGACTAGTGGCTTGAGGCGGTTTATAGGGACTCTAGCATGCCCCGGCCTCCATAGGTTGCCACCGTGCCTCCTGGGTGTAGGGCGTACAGGTAACTTGCAATTAGCTGTCCTGCCAGTCTCTGGAGCAAGGCATAAAGGTCGTTACTCCCTCGGTGTTCCGGCTACCGGGATCCTGCACCTCAGAAGGAGGCAGCCTGTGTAGGGCTGGTCCCCTTCTGGTATCCACTCCTTTGCTATGACTGCCTTCACGCTTGCTGCAATACAGTTCTGCCTTCGATGTCTCTTTCTAGGAGCTGCAGCTGTCAGGGCATGCACAGCTCCGTGTCCTTTCTCCTTCATTCTCTGACAGGATCCCACCCCTGTCAGGGACCAACTAACTGAGCTGAGCTCAGCCAGCAACCGACTAACTTTCCCTACAGGCGACCAGTTTTACCTATGTGGGGAGTGACCTAATAAATAGGAGCAAGAGCTCCCCCTGGTGGCCTGGAGTGTGAAATGTGTTGCATGTTTGTGATACCTGGATGCAGTTATCCTTCTTTGCCTCCAAACGCAACATCACTCTCCCCTAGAGGACAATTACATTACTGCAACAACCAGAACCCTGGGGCGCTGCATTAGCATGGCAATGACCATGCTCCAATATGTGTAAGGCTAAGTTCACATTGCGTTAAAGCAGCGCGTTACACCGCGTTATGCCGCGGTGTAACGAAGTCCGTCTAACGGACTGCTTACAATGCAATGTGAACTTAG
This sequence comes from Ranitomeya variabilis, assembly GCF_051348905.1. Taxonomy (NCBI): domain Eukaryota; kingdom Metazoa; phylum Chordata; class Amphibia; order Anura; family Dendrobatidae; genus Ranitomeya; species Ranitomeya variabilis. The sequence goes on from NC_135238.1 coordinate 8,568,060, forward strand.
TCTAAGGCTGCGACCTGAATAGGTCTGTGGAGAGTTTTAGCCCAGTCTCTTAGACCTGCTTAAAATATACAGAAACTGTCCAATATCCCACAACCATTTTGTTTAGGACTCAAATTTAGAAAATTTAAGGGAAGTGACAGTTTAATAAGAAGTCTCAGGAGCCTGAAAAAGTCAGCAATGGTCTTCGTCCAGCACCGGACAATGTAAAGAGGTAACGAATATGTATGCCCTATCTAAGTAACAATTTGTGAATAGTCATATATGCTGACAAGGGACAACTGAACGCTGTGCTGGGACAATGAACTGGATGTGGTTGCTGACTGTTGTGTCTGTGCAACTGCAGGTTGTGGACAGGAGGCCTCAGCGCCTCCTTCCTGGACAGCAGATTGGGAAGGCCGTAACACAGGGGAAGGGCAGTGGTTTCACCCTTAGACACAGATTTTGTACCCAGGTGTTCTGCCCACCTACTGTGGTGCTTGGTTGCCATGTGCTTTTGCATGCTGGTGTTGCTCAGGTTGGCAGTGTTCTTGCCTCTTCTCAGCTTGGTATCGCAGATGCTGCAAATTCCAGTTGTTTTGTCTGAAGGACTTTCAGAAAAAAAACTGCCATACAGGGGAACAATGCACCCTTGACCTGTTATCTAGCCGAGTGGGTGGGCTCTGTGGAACAGTTGACCGAGTTCTCCCTCTGGTCAAACCACTACCTCTTCTTGCCTGTTTTCGTGTTACGAATCCATCCCTCTCTGCACTGCTGTGCCCGCTAGGCGTGCCAATGTGCCAGGTTGGATCAGTGGCCTCATCATCGACCATGTCGTCTTTCAATTCATCGATCTGATCCTCCTTCTAAGTTGCAATTTTAGGCTGGTCTGATGGCAACTGTGCGTCATGATTATCCTCCACCTTTTCAGACATAAATTGACCTTCCTCAACATGGCTTTCTCCTGGACATTGGTGCTCAAATGTTTCGGCATCACTACACTCCACGTTCTCATGATTAGAGTTGAGCGCATCTGCTTGGGTCCCTGCTTATTCGGCAAGCTATAGTGATTACCGAATAAGCTGCAGGGGGAACCTGGCTTCCTGGATCGCGCCGGCTGATAAGCTATTCAGCTGCGCAGCTGCATGTGTCGCGGCTGTGTGACAGGCGGTCTTAAGAAGCGCTGAGGCAAAATGGGACAAGGCAATTAAAAATGAAAAACACAGACCTTTATTAAAACACTCCACAACATGTTTCACTAGCAGCATGCTATCTTCACCAGGTGGTATGAAATACCACCTGATGAAGATAGCGTGCCGCTATTTAAACACATTGTGGAGTGTTTTAATAAAGGTCTGTGCTTTTAATCTTTAATTGCCTTGTCCCATTTTGCTTCAGCGCTTCTTAAGACCGCAATATCTTTTCCTCCTATAGCTTGACGAATAAGCAGAGACCCGCGCATATTCGCTCAACTCTACTCATGACCCTCTTTAAAGGGAATCTGTCACCTCAAAAATGGCCTATAAACTAAGTACACCGGCATCAGGGGCTTATCTCATTCTGTAATGCTGTAGATAAGCCCTGATGTGTCATGAAAGATAAGAATAACAGATTAGATTATACTCACCCAGGGGCGGTCCTGCTGAGGTCCGGTCTGATGGGCATCACGGTCCAGTCCGATGGGCATCGCGGTCCGGGTCCAGCGCCTTCCATCTTCATACGATGTCATCCTCTTCTTGTCTTCTTGCCCCAGCTCCTGCACAGGTGTACTGATCTGTCCTGTTGAGGACGCAGCAAAGTACTGCAATGCGCAGGCGCCGGGAAAGGTCAGAGGCCCAGTGCCTGTGCACTGCAGTTCTTTGCTCTGCCCTCAACAGGACAGACAAAGTACACCTGCGCAGGAGCCGGGGCAAGAAGACAAGAAGAAGATGACATCGTATGAAGATAGGAGGTGCCGGACCCGGACCGCGATGCCCATCGGACCGGACCGCAGCGGGACCGCCCCTGGGTGAGAATAATATAACCTGTTTTTCTTATCTTTCAGGATACTTCGGGGGCTTATCTACAGCATTACAGAATGCAGTGGTGTAGTGCACTGACCAAATTTAGACAGGAAGCTAGAATGAGATAGTCACCTTCTGATCTGTCACACAGCCTTGGCGGGCACTACCACATCCATGTCCCTTAACGTCACCCTTTGTCATATTGAATGCATAATGCTTATGAAAAGAAATTTCCTGGCTTTATTTTTAACCAGTACTCTCTGTGAAGTAGTGAGAGAGATCATATGCGAGGGTCGATATGTGTCCCCCAGGATGCGGACAAAGTCTTATTAAACCCGCTGGAGTGCCTTGTGTTCACAGCAGGATGCCTGTGAGTTAAGTGCTTTTATTTTTACAGGAATTTGAAAGTTTGGTAGTGGGGCGAATTCCTCTCTCCACTCTGAGTTTTGGAAGTAGCTCTATGGCCATGATTCCACTTAAATCTGTCAGTTTTTGCTTTGGGTGTGTGAGTGTTGGAATTTGCAAGCTGCAGAGCAGGTGACTCTGTGCACCCAGAGCTAGGGACTTCCAGGTGGCTGACACACCCAAAAGACATGGCAGAGCCATTGTCTATGGTAAAGGGATTTGCGTTCTGAACTCTGGACTGTGTTTGTGGAAACCCAGCTGTGATTCGAGGGCATCAGTCCTGTGTGTGAGTTCTGAAAATAAAGACCCCATTTATGTTGAACTTTCTGTGGTCCCTGATTATCTGTCACACTGCACCAACCCGCTGCACTGTGTTATGTACAAATTCCCTGTATCTAGCAATGTGTGGGTATGTTTTTTCAGATCTCAGCTTTATTACACATGGCAATGTTTGCATATCTGTGCACAACTGCTAGATAAAGATATGCTATTTATTTAACCAATAGAAAGTTAGTATTTTTTTTATATCACCGTTGTGACTCACGGCAACAACAGACTAAGGAAAATTATTGCCACTGGTAAATTGTGACGTTTCCATAGCTCAGCAGGTTTTATGCCAGTTGTACAACTACTAGATACGCTATTTATTTAACCAATAGAATTTTTTTTTTTATGTCGCCTTTATGAGACATGTCAACAGCAGAGTAAGGAAAATTACTGGTAAATAGTGACTTTTGCGTATCTTTGCAGGCTTTGCGAAAGTCGCACAATTGCTAGATAAGTATATGCTTTTTATTTAACCAATAGCAAATTATTTATTTATATCACCTTTATGAGACATGCCTACAGCAGACTCGGGGAAATTACTGGTAAACAGTGACGTTTGCATATCTCTGTAGGCTTTGCGCCAGTCGCACAACTGCTAGATAAATATTAGCTATTTCAGCAACAGGCAAGGAATATTATTTAGCAATTAGCTTTTAAAAAGGATGTTACTATATGCTGGCACTGATTAATATTATTTAGCTGTAAAAAAAGTGATTTGGTATATGCTGGTACGCAGGAATATTATGTACAGGAACTCCAAAAAAAATTGTTTAGTATATGCTGGTACTTTAAAAAAATGCACTATAAGATTCAGCCAGCCTATATAGCAAGATGTTGGCAACACAGGTGCAAAATACTAAAAAGACAGCCACTCACCACCTACCCATTCATGGAGGAGGTGACTCCTTAGTATACATTTGCACAATAAAGGCTTGCATAGGGCGCTGTTCACATAAAGAAATGCATAGTGTCTGGTTCTCAGCCTATTAGTTTCTCCCCTACTATTCCATTAAGCAGGCTGGCCAGCACTCTCTCAATGCATCCCAGTGCGAACACCTCTGTATACAAGACCAGATGTTTTTGTCTTGCTATATGGGCTGGCTGCATCCTGTAGTGCTTTTGTTTAAAGACCTGTGCAGGTAAGCGGTTCTGCCTTCTTTTCTGCTGTGTGTTTTTTAATTTTTGGAGGATTTTAGTCCTCTTTTGTGGCTTTGCTATTAGTTTATATGCTAGTACTAATATTATTTGGCTCCAGAAAGAGCTGCTTTGTATATTATGGTAGTGGATGAAACCATGCCTATCTCTCAATAATCCCACAGTCTGTTCCTAATCTATACAACACAATGCAAACTAGCAGAGATCTGCAGCATGTACTTGCAATGATGAGGTGAGAACACCCTGGTGCCCGCCTTTCACTCTCCCTCGTATTAAATCCCTCACTACGCTATCTCCAACTAACAGAGAACTAATCTTCACGTGATGTTGACGTTGAAAGACCAGCCAATCTCAGTAATGCCACACCAAAGATGGCGCCGGCATTACTGTAATTGGCAAACCAGCCCAGCATGTTCATTGGCTGCAAATAAAGCGATTAACGAATAGCCCGAAGAGCGTACTATTCATTCGAGTAACAAATAGTGCTGAATGTATTCTCTCATCACTAGTCATTAGTCAATGAAGCTAATTATTAAAAACAGTCTCAACAGAATCAATACTATAGAGGAGAGAATCCTGCACCGCTGCAACAACTGAGCCCAAATATCCACTGTGTGTGATTACCACATCAAATACACAGCCCTTTCAGATTCACGGGTGCCAAACCCTGTAAGCAATTGCATAAATCCATATACTGAAGAGAAAAAGGGTGGCACTCACCGTTTCTAAAATCCAATCTTTATTGTGACGATTTAAAACATCTTAGGCAGCAGGGGTGTAGAACGGGAATGAAAAAAATCAGATGACGGCCGTTTCGCGCTCCCTTGCGCTTCTACGGGTCCTGACCAGTCCTGGATACATAGAGGACATCACTTGCTGACTTCCTGTGAACTACAGGATGACACTATCAACTATCAGAAGCTTCCTTAGACCTGTCACCTCTCATCAGGGCCGGACTGAGCATCCGGCTCTTCTGGCAAATGCCAGAAGGGCCGGTGTCCGTAGTAGGATGCTCGATCCGCGCATGCTCCACCACTGTCAATGCCGCAATCGTGCAGTATTCTGCATCGTCACCTGTCCTGCCAGCGAGTTTGCACTTCGAAGGTACGTTGTGTACTGGGAGTATCAGGGGAGTGGCAGTCTCTGGGCTGTGCAGCTCCGTGCTTTGATTGGTTGACAGGCTGCAATTGGCCTGATGCTGATTGGTGCATCAGGGCAGCGTGGGGCAGACTTAGAAGGTGCACATTCAGGAGCGCACTCATTCAGTATGGACTTGTGCTCCTGTGATAGCTGCTGTATGCTGTAGGCTCGCATTCCCGACCTGAGCTACTTGAGCTCTATACTGCAACCAGAGCTCGCCCCGGGATATCATTGTGTCCCTGGGAAAGAGCCAGCTTAATAGGGATACAGATACATGCACAGGTAGGGAAGTGATGCTCTGCGGATACATACACAGGTAGGAAAGTGACTAACTACAACAGTCATCAGCATTGCCTGGGCTCACTGATCGCAGGGAGATCAGGCAAGGATGATGACAGTTGTAGTTAGCACCCGGCGCCAGGGAATAGAGCCAACGGTACTGCTTTACCCAGCCACCAGAGCATTTATTTCTGGTATGTGTAATGATTTTTAGGGTTGATGTCAGCTGACATCAACCCTGGTGTTAGTAATGGAGAGGTGTCTATCAGACACCCCCATTACCAGCCCAGACCTGGCGAGACCCAGCAACTCTGAAGAGCGGTGACAATAGTAACAATACCGCTCTTCACAGTCACCGAGCTCAGCGCAAGACCCAGAATGATTTTTAGGGTTGATGTCAGCTGACATCAACCCTGGTGTTAGTAATGGAGAGGTGTCTATCAGACACCCCCATTACCAGCCCAGACCTGGCGAGACCCAGCAACTCTGAAGAGCGGTGACAATAGTAACAATACCGCTCTTCACAGTCACCGAGCTCAGCGCAAGACCCAGAATATCTAAAGAGCGGTGACGTTACTGATGTCACCGCTCTTCAGAGTCACTGGGTCTCGTGCTGCGCAGCGGAACCAAAAGTGGCTGTAGGCAAAGTTTATGGAGCATCAGAATGAGGTTCCATAGCCTTTGGTCGTTAAAATCCCTTCATTATCTACGAGATCCAGTTATGTAGGTAAAGTAGCGGCTTTTCTTGGTACTGCAAATAAAAGCAATACATAGGACTGAGCTGTAATGCTGGCTACAGCTGTGATTATATGTTATATAGTCGTGTTACACTCCCCTCACTTCTTGTAACCTACAAGTGTACAAAGATATTATACAGTCACCATGTGACAAGTGGGCCTGTGTACCTTCAAAAGCCAGGGCTGAATTTTAGTCCCAGTCTGGGCCTGACCCTCATCGCTCAGCTCCACACTCATTGTTCCACGTGCAGCTAAAGATATTTTTGTCTATTAAATCAACAAACTGATGTCCTGGACCAGTACCGTCCCAGTATTGTAAGCGTTGTCTCCCAGTGGCTTTATGTCACATGAGTGCTGCCGTCAATCAGAAGCCTTTAAACGGCCCCTTTCAGCAGGACTGTGCTCAGTAACTACAGTGTCAGGTCGGCGCCGTTATACTGATTACACTGATACCTGTGATCAGGATTGTGCTCAGTGACTACAGACAGTGTCAGGTCGGTGCTGTTATACTGATTACACTGATACCTGTCATCAGGATTGTGCTCAGTGACTACAGACAGTGTCAGGTCGGTGCCGTTATACTGATTACACTGATACCTGTGATCAGGATTGTGCTCAGTGACTACAGACAGTGTCAGGTCGGTGCCGTTATATTGATTACATTGATACCTGTGATCAGGATTGTGCTCAGTGACTACAGACAGTGTCAGGTCGGTGCCATTATACTGATTACACTGATACCTGTGATCAGAATTGTGCTCAGTGACTACAGACAGTGTCAGGTCAGAGCCGTTATACTGATTACACTGATACCTGTGATCAGGATTGTGCTCAGTGACTACAGACAGTGTCAGGTCGGTTCAGTTATACTGATTACACTGATACCTGTGATCAGGATTGTGCTCAGTGACTACAGACAGTGTCAGGTCGGTGCCATTACACTGATTACACTGATACCAGTGATCAGGATTGTGCTCAGTGCCTACAGACAGCATCAGGTTGGTGCCATTACACTGATTACATTGATACCTGTGATCAGGATTGTGCTGTGACTACAGACAGTATCAGGTCGGTGCCATTATACTGATTACACTGATAACTGTGATCTGGTTTGTGCTCAGTGACTACAGACAGTGACACGTCGGCGCCGATATACTGATTACACTGATACCTGTGATCAGGATTGTGCTCAGTGACTACAGGCAGTGTCAGGTCAGTGCCGTTATACTGATTACACTGATACCTGTGATCAGGATTGTGCTCAGTGACTACAGTGTTGTGAATTAGACTTTTTGGCTCCCTCTAGTGGTCACTAGTGGTATGACTCTGGGATTGTCTTTTTTCTGTTTGGCACTCACCTGGGTCGTTAGTCCAGGGGTGTCGCTATATTAACTTCCTGGATCCTTAGTCCAGTGCCTGGCATCGTTGTAATCAGATCCTTCTGTTGCTCCTGTCTGCTGGTCCTGGCTCTTGCAAAATTAAGCTAAGTCTTGCTTCTTTGTTTTTTGAGTTACTTGCTTTGCTACTATTTTTGTCCAGCTTGTACTAAATGTGATTTCTGACCTTGCTGGAAGCTCTAGGGGGCTGGTGTTCTCCCCCCGGCCATTAGATGGTTCGGGGGTTCTTGAATATCCAGCGTGGATATTTTAATAGGGTTTTTGCTGACCATATAAGTCATCTTTCTATATTCTGCTATTAGCTAGTGGGCCTCTCTTTGCTAAATACCTAGCTCATTCTTATGTTTGTCTTTTCCTCTTACCTCACCGTTATTATTTGTTGGGGGCTTGTATCCAACTTTTGGGGTCTTTTCTCTGGAGGCAAGAAAGGTCTTTCTTTTCCCTTCTAGGGTTAGTTAGTTCTCCGGCTGGCGCGAGACGTCTAGAACCAACGTAGGCACGTTCCCCGGCTACTTCTATTTGTGGTGCTAGGATTAGATATATATGGTCAGCCCAGTTACCACTGCCCTATGAGCTGTTTTTTTGTGTTTGCAGACTTGGTATTGATTCCTGAGACCCTCTGCCATTGGGGTCATAACAGTATGCCAGGCCAACATTGAATGTTTAATGCATTGCAGAAGTGGGATATAAGAAAGGAAATTCTGAATTTATTTTTTTTTTTTTCCTCTCTTCCTTCCCTTTACCTCTGAGTGGCTTGAGCTTGCTGCAGACATGAATGTCCAGACCTTGATTACAAGTGTGGACCAGCTTGCTGCTCGTGTGCAAAGCATACAAGATTTTGTTACCAGTAGTCCTATGTCTGAACCTAAAATACCTATTCCTGAACTGTTTTCTGGAGACCGATTTAAGTTTAGGAATTTCAGGGATAATTGTAAATTGTTTCTATCTCTGAGACCCCGTTCATCTGGAGACTCAGTTCAGCAAGTTAAAATTGTTATCTCTTTTTTACGGGGCGACCCTCAGGATTGGGCTTTCTCGCTAGCGGCAGGAGATCCGGCATTGGCAAATATTGATGCGTTTTTTCTGGCGCTCGGATTGCTTTACGAGGAACCCAATCTTGAGGTTCAGGCAGAAAAAGCCTTGCTGGCTATTTCTCAGGGCCAGGATGAAGCTGAAGTGTATTGCCAAAAATTTCGGAAATAGTCCGTGCTTACTCAGTGGAATGAGTGTGCTCTGGCCGCAAACTTCAGAAATGGCCTTTCTGAAGCCATTAAGAATGTGATGGTGGGTTTCTCCATTCCTACAAGTCTGAATGATTCCATGGCGCTGGCTATTCAAATTGACCGGCGTTTGCGGGAGCGCAAAACCGCTAATCCTCTGGTGGTGTTGTCTAAACAAACACCTGATTTGATGCAATGTGATAGAATTCAGACCAGAAATGAGCGGAAGAATCATAGACGTCAGAATGGGTTGTGTTTTTACTGTGGTGATTCTACACATGTTATATCAGCATGCTCTAAACGCCTAACAAGGGTTGTTAGTCCTGTCGCCATTGGTAATTTGCAACCTAAATTTATTTTGTCTGTGACTTTAATTTGCTCATTGTCCTCTTACCCTGTTATGGCGTTTGTGGATTCAGGTGCTGCCCTGAGTCTTATGGATCTGTCATTTGCCAAGCGCTGTGGTTTTGTTCTTGAGCCGTTGGTTAATCCTATCCCTCTGAGGGGTATTGATGCTACGCCATTGGTGGAAAATAAACCGCAGTTTTGGACACAGGTAACCATGTGCATGACTCCTGAACATCAGGAGGTGATTCGTTTTCTTGTTCTGCATAAAATGCATGATTTGGTCGTTTTGGGTCTGCCATGGTTACAGACTCATAATCCAGTCTTGGATTGGAAGGCAATGTCTGTGTCAAGTTGGGGCTGTCAGGGTATTCATGGTGATTCCCCGCCGGTGTCTATTGCTTCCTCTACTCCTTCGGAAGTTCCTGAGTATTTGTCTGATTATCAGGATGTGTTCAGCGAGTCCAGGTCCAGTGTTCTGCCTCCTCATAGGGACTGTGACTGTGCCATAGATTTGATTCCAGGTAGCAAATTTCCTAAGGGAAGACTATTTAATCTGTCTGTACCTGAGCATACCGCAATGCGTTCGTATATCAAGGAATCTCTGGAGAAGGGGCATATCCGTCCTTCCTCTTCCCCTCTTGGTGCGGGATTTTTTTTTGTGGCCAAGAAGGACGGATCTTTGAGACCTTGTATTGACTATCGGCTTTTGTATAAAATCACTGTTAAATTTCAGTATCCTTTGCCTCTGTTGTCAGACTTGTTTGCCCGAATTAAAGGTGCCAAGTGGTTCACCAAGATAGATCTTCGTAGTGCGTACAACCTTGTGCGCATTAAGCGAGGAGATGAATGGAAAACCGCGTTTAATACGCCCGAAGGTCATTTTGAGTACTTGGTGATGCCTTTTGGGCTCTCTAATGCTCCTTCACTGTTTCAGTCCTTTATGCATGATATTTTCCGGAAGTATCTGGATAAATTTATGATCGTTTATCTGGATGATATTCTGGTTTTTTCTGATGACTGGGACTCGCATGTAGAGCAGGTCAGGATGGTGTTTCAGGTTTTGCGTGAGAATGCTTTATTTGTTAAGGGCTCAAAGTGTCTCTTTGGAGTACAGAAGGTTCCCTTTTTGGGGTTTATTTTTTCCCCTTCTGCGGTGGAGATGGACCCAGTCAAGGTCCGTGCTATTCATGATTGGACTCAACCCACGTCAGTTAAGAGTCTTCAGAAGTTCTTGGGTTTTGCTAACTTCTACCGTCGTTTTATTGCTAATTTTTCTAGCATTGCTAAACCTTTGACGGATATGACCAAGAAAGGTTCTGATGTTGCTAACTGGGCTCCTGCAGCCGTGGAGGCTTTCCAGGAGTTGAAGCGCCGGTTTACTTCGGCGCCTGTTTTGTGCCAGCCTGATGTCTCACTTCCCTTTCAGGTTGAAGTGGATGCTTCTGAGATTGGGGCAGGGGCCGTTTTGTCGCAGAGAGGCCCTGGTTGCTCTGTGATGAGACCTTGTGCCTTTTTCTCGAGGAAGTTTTCGCCTGCTGAGCGGAATTATGATGTTGGCAATCGGGAGTTGTTGGCCATGAAGTGGGCATTTGAGGAGTGGCGTCATTGGCTCGAGGGTGCTAAGCATCGTGTGGTGGTCTTGACTGATCACAAAAATCTGATGTATCTCGAGTCTGCTAAACGCCTGAATCCTAGACAGGCCCGCTGGTCATTGTTTTTCTCCCGTTTTGACTTTGTGGTCTCGTATTTACCAGGTTCAAAGAATGTGAAGGCTGATGCTCTTTCAAGGAGCTTTGTGCCTGACTCTCCGGGAGTCGCAGAACCAGTTGGTATTCTTAAAGAGGGAGTTATCTTGTCAGCCATTTCTCCGGATTTGCGACGTGTGTTGCAGAGATTTCAGGCTGGTAGACCTGACTCTTGTCCACCTGACAGACTGTTTGTTCCTGATAAGTGGACCAGCAGAGTCATTTCCGAGGTTCATTCCTCGGTGTTGGCAGGGCATCCGGGAATTTTTGGCACCAGAGATCTGGTGGCTGGGTCCTTTTGGTGGCCTTCCTTGTCACGGGATGTGCGGTCGTTTGTGCAGTCCTGTGGGACTTGTGCTCGAGCTAAGCCTTGCTGTTCGCGTGCCAGTGGGTTGCTCTTGCCCTTGCCTGTCCCGAAGAGGCCTTGGACACACATTTCCATGGATTTCATTTCAGATCTCCCGGTGTCTCAGGGCATGTCTGTCATCTGGGTGGTATGTGATCGCTTTTCTAAGATGGTCCATTTGGTACCTTTGCCTAAGCTGCCTTCCTCTTCCGATCTGGTTCCTGTGTTCTTTCAGAATGTGGTTCGTTTACACGGCATTCCTGAGAATATTGTGCCTGACAGAGGATCCCAGTTTGTTTCCAGGTTCTGGCGATCCTTTTGTGCTAGGATGGGCATTGAGTTGTCGTTTTCGTCTGCCTTTCATCCTCAGACTAATGGACAAACGGAGCGAACTAATCAGACTCTGGAGGCTTATTTGAGGTGTTTTGTTTCTGCGGATCAGGATGATTGGGTGACCTTCTTGCCGTTGGCTGAGTTTGCCCTTAATAATCGGGCTAGTTCCGCTACATTGGTTTCGCCATTTTTCTGCAACTCTGGTTTCCATCCTCGTTTTTCCTCGGGACATGTGGAGCCTTCTGACTGTCCTGGGGTAGATTCTGTGGTGGATAGGTTGCAGTAGATCTGGAATCATGTGGTGGACAACTTGAAGTTGTCACAAGAGAAGGCTCAGCGTTTTGCCAACCGCCGCCGCGGTGTGGGTCCCCGACTTCGTGTTGGGGATTTGGCATGGCTGTCTTCTCGATTTGTTCCTATGAAGGTCTCCTCTCCTAAATTTAAGCCTCGCTTCATCGGTCCTTACAAGATATTGGAAATCCTTAATCCTGTGTCCTTTCGCTTGGATCTTCCTGTGTCATTTGCCATTCACAACGTGTTCCATAGGTCTTTGTTGCGGCGGTACGTTGTACCTGTGGTTCCTTCTGCTGAGCCTCCTGCTCCGGTGTTGGTTGAGGGCGAGTTGGAGTACGTGGTGGAGAAGATCTTGGATTCTCGTCCCTCCAGGCGGAGGCTTCAGTATCTGGTCAAGTGGAAGGGCTATGGTCAGGAGGATAATTCCTGGGTGGTTGCCTCTGATGTGCATGCGGCCGATTTAGTTCGTGCCTTTCACGCTGCTCATCCTGATCGCCCTGGTGGTCTTGGTGAGGGTTCGGTGACCCCTCCTTAAGGGGGGGGTACTGTTGTGAATTAGACTTTTTGGCTCCCTCTTGTGGTCACTAGTGGTATGACTCTGGGATTGTCTTTTTTCTGTTTGGCACTCACCTGGGTCGTTAGTCCAGGGGTGTCGCTATATTAACTTCCTGGATCCTTAGTCCAGTGCCTGGCATCGTTGTAATCAGATCCTTCTGTTGCTCCTGTCTGCTGGTCCTGGCTCTTGCAAAATTAAGCTAAGTCTTGCTTCTTTGTTTTTCGAGTTACTTGCTTTGCTACTATTTTTGTCCAGCTTGTACTAAATGTGATTTCTGACCTTGCTGGAAGCTCTAGGGGGCTGGTGTTCTCCCCCCGGCCGTTAGACGGTTCGGGGGTTCTTGAATATCCAGCATGGATATTTTAATAGGGTTTTTGCTGACCATATAAGTCATCTTTCTATATTCTGCTATTAGCTAGTGGGCCTCTCTTTGCTAAATACCTAGCTCATTCTTATGTTTGTCTTTTCCTCTTACCTCACCGTTATTATTTGTTGGGGGCTTGTATCCAACTTTTGGTGTCTTTTCTCTGGAGGCAAGAAAGGTCTTTCTTTTCCCTTCTAGGTTTGTTAGTTCTCCGGCTGGCGCGAGACGTCTAGAACCAACGTAGGCACGTTCCCCGGCTACTTCTATTTGTGGTGCTAGGATTAGATATATATGGTCAGCCCAGTTACCACTGCCCTATGAGCTGTTTTTTTGTGTTTGCAGACTTGGTATTGATTCCTGAGACCCTCTGCCATTGGGGTCATAACACTACAGACAGTGTCAGGTCGGAGCTGTTATACTGATTACACTGATACCTGTGATCAGGATTGTGCGCAGTGACTACAGACAGTGACAGGTCAGCGCCGTTATACTGATTACACTGATACCTGTGATCAGGATTGTGCTCAGTGACAACAGTGTCAGGTCGGTGCCGTTATACTGATTACACTGATACCTGGGATCAGGATTGTGCTCAGTGACTACAGACAGTGTCAGGTCAGTGCCGTTATACTGATTACACTGATACCTATGATCAGGATTGTGCTCAGTGACTACAGACAGTGTCAGGTCAGTGCCGTTATGCTGATTACACATACCTGTGATCAGGATTGTGCTCAGTGACTACAGACAGTGTCAGGATGGTTCCATTACACTGATACCTGTGATTAGGATTGTGCTCAGTGACTACAGACATTTTCAGGTCGGAGCCGTTATACTGATTACACTGATACCTGTGATCAGGATTGTGCTCAGTGACTACAGACCTATTATGTTGAAGAGGCATTATCACAGCTGAATGATTCGAACACATACTCGGTATTAAAAAGCAACCCCACCAATGGCATTAAAACGAAATTAAGATCATTCTTGCGTAAGTATGTAGAGAAAGGGTCTATCACACAAAAAAGAGCTGAGAAACTAATACCTGAATTCCCACAGTTTCCAAACTGGTACAGTATCCCTAAGGTTCACAAAAATGCAGAAAAGCCCCCAGGACGCCCAATTGTGTCCGGAAAAAATTCTATCACAGAGCCTCTCTCCCAATTTTTAGACTGGCTACTAAAACCATTATTGGCGGAAATACCTTCGTTTGTTAAAGACTCAGGTGACTTTTTGTTAGCCCTCAAAGATTTTTGTTGGCAACCTACTTTTGCCCTAGCCTTCATTGACATCGTCAACCTGTATACGAGAATCCCGCAAAAAAAGGGTTTAGAAGCGATTCAATGTATTCTGTCGCACACAGAAAAGGATCAAGAGTTTATCTCGTTCATCTTAGAGGGATTAGATTTTGTGTTATCTAATAATGCCTTCAAATTTTTGGACAAGTGGTACAGCCAAAAGGTTGGTACCGCGATGGGTACTCCGGTGGCGTGCGTTTTCGCGAACCTGTTCCTCGCAGCGTTCGAGGAGAAGCACGTCACCGGATCCCAAAACCCTTATCTGAAACACATTCGTCTATACCTTCGGTTTGCGGATGATGTTTTCATCGTGTGGGATGGGGGTGAGCAAACCTTTAATAATTTTGTGGCATTTTTGAATGAAAACAACAATGAGAATATGAGATTCACATCTGTTTATAGCGACAAGGAGCTAGAGTTCCTTGATGTGAAAATAGAAATCAGGGAGGGATTATTAAAAACGAGTGTTCATAGAAAAATAACCGCAACTAATAATGTTCTTCATTTTCAGAGTGCTCACCCAAACCATACTTTAAACAGCATTCCCTACAGCCAGATGGTAAGATTGAGGAAAATCAATAATTGTGAGGATAGCTATCAGCACCAAATACAGGATTTAAAGCTGCGGTTTAAAAATAGGGGTTATCCAACTCATGTCCTGCAACAAGCAGAATCACGGGCGGCTAAGTTATCCCAAATGGACCTATTGAGAAAGGGTAGTAACGGCACGAAAAAATCGAAAAAATCAAATAGGGGGGATGGCCACAATAAAAACGGTACTTTTAATTTTACATTCAAACATAGTCCCCTTAATAATGAAATCCACGCAGCCATTCGTAGAAATTGGCATATAATCAGTAATGATTCAGATTTCAGAAATCTACCAGTGTGCACCCCTCGTTTTGCTTATAAACGTTCAGTCAATATAGGAGACTTGGTGGTAAAAAATCGCCTTACGATTAGTAATAACAACTGGATGAAAAAATCCCTTCCGCAGGGCAACTTTAAATGTGGTGGGTGCAGCATGTGTCATCTACACAAAATTGATAACCCTCTAAAAATTGGTACGATATATCACACAGTGAGAGACTTTATAACCTGTAAAAGTAAATTTCTGGTATATGTAATTTTCTGTCCTTGTAACCGATTTTATATCGGGAAGACAATTAGGCCCCTAATGGTACGATTCCGGGAGCACTTCAACTCCATTCTCACAGGGAAGGGAAGAGTGCGTTTAGTCAAGCATATACAAGAAATGCATGGTGGTGATCCAAGCTCACTGAGCTTTGCTGGGCTAGAGATAGTTAAATCCCCTCAGCAAGGCGGTGATCACAATAAGCTTTTGTTACAACGCGAAGCTCGTTGGATCCTAAGAACAAACGCACAAGGTCCCTGGGGGCTTAATGACAAATTGGATATGGCAGTCTTCCTGTAATCCGCATAGAATGCAGAGATAAAAGTATGTTGTTGTTTTTAATTGTTCTAATTGATTGCACATGTTATATGTCTGGTGTCTAACCCTACTAAAGGAACTGACATCATAAGCACAACTCACATGGACCCGTAGAAGCGCCTGAGCGTGAAACGGCCGTCGTCCGTCTTGTCTCTGCACACTCCCCCACTGCTCCCTCCCCATGCCTTAGCCTGTATTGTGCCGTGTTGAACATGGATTGCCACATTCAATAAAGAATTAACTACAGTGGAAGAAACCGGGTGAGTGCCGCATTCTTTCTTTATCTTCATTCTCATGTGAATCATTGACTTTAGCTGCAGAGCACCGCCCCCACTTCACTAGTAGCTGACTCCGTCTGACTTTTGAAGAAGTTATTAGCCTCGCAGCTGGATTGCTTTATGACAGCTCGTTCAGTGCCGATCTGATACTGTCTTTCTTTCTTGCGTTAGATATATATGGTCAGCCCAGTTACCACTGCCCTATGAGCTGTTTTTTTGTGTTTGCAGACTTGGTATTGATTCCTGAGACCCTCTGCCATTGGGGTCATAACACTACAGACAGTGTCAGGTCGGTGCCGTTATACTGATTACACTGATACCTGTGATCAGGATTGTGCTCAGTGACTACAGCCAGTGTCAGGTCGGTGCCGTTATACTGATTACACTGATACCTGTGATGAGGATTGTGCTCAGTGACTACAGACAGTGTCAGGTCGGTGCCGTTATACTGATTACACTGATACCTGTGATCAGGATTGTGCGCAGTGACTACAGACAGTGTCAGGTCGGTGCCGTTATACTGATTACACTGATACCTGTGATGAGGATTGTGCTCAGTGACTACAGACAGTGTCAGGTCGGTGCCGTTATACTGATTACACTGATACCTGTGATCAGGATTGTGCTCAGTGACTACAGACAGTGTCAGGTCGGTGCCGTTATACTGATTACACTGATACCTGTGATCAGGATTGTGCTCAGTGACTACAGCCAGTGTCAGGTCGGTGCCGTTATACTGATTACACTGATACCTGTGATGAGGATTGTGCTCAGTGACTACAGACAGTGTCAGGTCGGTGCCGTTATACTGATTACACTGATACCTGTGATCAGGATTGTGCGCAGTGACTACAGACAGTGACAGGTCAGCGCCGTTATACGGATTACACTGATACCTGTGATCAGGATTGTGCTCAGTGACAACAGTGTCAGGTCGGTGCCGTTATACTGATTACACTGATACCTGTGATCAGGATTGTGCTCAGTGACTACAGACAGTGTCAGGTCGGTGCCGTTATACTGATTACACTGATACCTGGGATCAGGATTGTGCTCAGTGACTACAGACAGTGTCAGGTCAGTGCCGTTATACTGATTACACTGATACCTATGATCAGGATTGTGCTCAGTGACTACAGACAGTGTCAGGTCAGTGCCGTTATGCTGATTACACATACCTGTGATCAGGATTGTGCTCAGTGACTACAGACAGTGTCAGGATGGTTCCATTACACTGATACCTGTGATCAGGATTGTGCTCAGTGACTACAGACAGTGTCAGGTCGGTGCCATTATACTGATTACACTGATACCTGTGATCAGGATTGTGCTCAGTGACTACAGACAGTGTCAGGTCAGTGCCGTTATACTGGTTACACTGATACCTGATGATAAAATCCGTCTTGTGGTTTGTGTGATCTTTATTTTCAATTTTCAGTTAATGAGATTCTTGTGTTCCGGGGCTGGGCTGTGGGCGGGGCTTTATGTGGTGCTCTGCTTAGATGTTCATCTTGGGCTTATGACAGGTCACTGATCACTCACTGACCTGCCCTCTATTTTTCATACTGCATATACTATGGCGGGTTTCCAAAAAAAAATTACAATTAGCGTGTGAAGCATTATGCCTATAATATTGACAGGTAAGAAAAAAAAATGAACTTCATCATTGTCCAACAGGTGCTACTGTGCAACCGCCACCAGTGCCACTTTGCTAGAGAAGAAAAAAATTTGGCAGCAGTAAAATGGCGCTTGTGCAGTAGCATCTGTCAGAATGCAATAAAGTAATTTTTTTTTTTACCTGGCAATGTTATCGGCATAATACTTTGCTAGCAAGCGCTGCCAGCGTCACCATTTTGCTCACATTTTTTTTTATATAAACCCACAATAGTATATGCATTATGTGAAATATGGTGCAGGTCAATGAGGGACCACTGACCTGTCATAAGCCCATAAGGAGGAATATCTAAGCAGAGCACCACATAAAGCCTTGTCCACAGCCACGCCTACAGACCCACTCAGTGGCCGCCCACAGCCTCACCCCGGGGCATGAGACGCTCATCAACTGAAAACTACTAGTGATGAGCGAGTATACTCATTGCTTGGGTTTTTCCGAGCACGCTCGGGTGATCTCCGAGTATTTGTTAATGTTCGGAGATTTAGTTTTCGTCCCCTCAGCTCCATGATTTGTGGATGCTAGACAACCTGAATATATGTGGGGATTCCCTAACAAACAGGCAACCCCCACATGTACTCAGGCTGGCAAGGAGCTGTAAATCATGCAGCTGAGGTGATGAAAACTAAATCTCTGAGCACTAAAAGATACTCGGAGATCACCTGAGCGTGGTCGGAGAAACCCAAACAATGAGTATACTCGCTCATCACTAAAACTACAAATAAAGATTAAACAACCACAAGACGGATTCCATCACCAGGTATCAGTGTAATCAGTATAACAGCACCGACCTGACAGTTACAAACTGATCAACAGCTGCTGATGTGCTTCAGCACTTACATGACATAACAGTGTGTAGGATTTAGCTCCCTGGTAGCTGCATGGATACACACAAGAAAATGTTTTTTTTTAATCAAACCAGACAAAACTGTATTGACTGTCTGTAACGCTGCTGGGTTTATACCTTGTTTCTTCGGCGTTACTTTTGCATGTCTCTGCTTTAACCCTTGCTCCTCTCCCCCTAATGTGCAGGGATACTGTTGTCTGTTACCTGTATGGATGCTGCTCAGTTCCCTGCCACCGCTGCGTAGCTGTACATGTGCTGTGATGTCTTTGCTCTGCTGCATGGCCACTCGCATGTGCGGTCCCTGGCTGCCGCTTGGAAGCTAGCCTTGGCTTGCGAGGTCCTCTGCAGCTGGTGCATGGCTTCCCACGTGTGTCCAGGTTAGCAGCCGCTGCCAGGTGCCCTAAGCCACAGTACCTGTGCTGTCAGTGCTATAATGGTTTCTGTTTGTGCTTAGGGTGCGCGCGGCCACACCTACCCTGCTTTTATCAGGGTTTGAGTGTGCACCTGTGTTGCTTCCTCAGCCTATTGCTGAGGGGCAGCTCCTATATAAACTTCCTCTTTGCTACTGGGCGTTGCCAGAGCATTGCATTTTGTTTCTGTGTCTTGCCTTGCCTTGTGAGGTATCCAGCTCCCGTTCTGTCTGCAGTATGTTCTGGGAGAGCTGATGCCTGTCTCTTGCCTGTTCTGGGGGCCGAGTACCCAGATCCGCCTATCCTGGAGGCTGTATATCCAGATCTGTTTGTGTCTTGTTTACCCGCCTGTTCTGGGGGCAGAGTACGGAGATCTGCCTATCCTGGAGGCTGAATATCCAGTACCTGATCCTGTCTGAACCTGTCTGTTATGTTTCTTAATTCCTATTGTGTCTGGCACCCCTGCACCCTGTGACTGAACTTTCCGTGCTCATCTTTCAAAGATGGAGTTCGGTGTTCTTGCTGAGCGCTTACTATTTTGTGCTCAGTCTTCCATGCGGTGCTAACCCTGTCTGGCCCAGTTCCAGTCCAGCGGAGCTAGCACCATCACGCTTGAGTTCCTTCCTAGGTCTGATGTCCGGAGCCTGACGGCCGAAGTTATGAACCTGATGACCTCCGCTACCTGGTCCTGTGCCCTCCGTGTCCCAGCCGATGACCTGGGCTGCCACACCAGTGTCCAGCCTGTGTCTGATGTCCTTCCAGTGTCCGATGTCCTGATTCCTGGGCTGCCACGCCAGTGTCCCAGCCGATGACCTGGGCTGCCACGCCAGTGTCCCAGACGTCTTTCTGGTATTCCTGATGTCCTTTCATTATCCGATGTCCTGATTCCTGGGCTGCCACGTCAGTGTCCCAGCCGATGACCTGGGCTGCCACGCCAGTGTCCCAGATGTCTTTCCGGTATTCCTGATGTCCTTTCATTGTCCGATGTCTTGATTCCCTGGGCTGCCACGCCTGTGTCCATGTGTCCAGATGTCCTGCCTGTGTCCTGAGGTCCACCCTGAGATGACGTCCTTCTGGGATCGGTGTCTGATGTTCTCCTGCTGTGCCTGTGCTACGTCCGAGGCCTGAGAGATTGGCCGTCCTAGTATGCCCGTGCCAGGTGACCCTGGACTGCATCAACCCGTGATGACTCCTGCCATCGTCAGACGTCCATCTAAGCCTGTGTTCCTGATGTCCAGCCTGTGTTCCTGATGTCCAGCCTGTGTTCCTGATGTCCAGCCTGTGTTCCTGATGTCCAGCCTGTGTTCCTGATGTCCAGCCTGTGTTCCACATGTCCAGCCTGTGTTCCACATGTCCAGCCTGTGTTCCACATGTCCAGCCTGTGTTCCACATGTCCAGCCTGTGTTCCACATGTCCAGCCTGTGTTCCACATGTCCAGCCTGTGTTCCACATGTCCAGCCTGTGTTCCACATGTCCAGCCTGTGTTCCACATGTCCTGCCTGTGTTCCACATGTCCTGCCTGTGTTCCACATGTCCTGCCTGTGTTCCACATGTCCTGCCTGTGTTCCACATGTCCTGCCTGTGTTCCACATGTCCTGCCTGTGTTCCACATGTCCTGCCTGTGTTCCACATGTCCTGCCTGTGTTCCACATGTCCTGCCTGTGTTCCACATGTCCTGCCTGTGTTCCACATGTCCTGCCTGTGTTCCACATGTCCTGCCTGTGTTCCACATGTCCTGCCTGTGTTCCACATGTCCTGCCTGTGTTCCACATGTCCTGCCTGTGTTCCACATGTCCTGCCTGTGTTCCACATGTCCTGCCTGTGTTCCACATGTCCTGCCTGTGTTCCACCCTGAGATGACGTCCTTCTGGGATCGGTGTCTGATGTTCTCCTGCTGAGCCTGTGCTATGTCTGAGGCCTGAGAGATTGGCCGTCCTAGTATGCCCGTGCCAGATGAACCTGGACTGCATCAACCCGTGATGACTCCTGCCATCGTCTGACGTCTGAGTCGTGTACCCTTCCTTGTCATGTGGAATCGGGATCCTGACATCATTATGTTTTGTTATGTACTGTGCTATCATTTAAGTAAACTTTGTTTCTTCATTCCTGAAGTTGTGCGTTGTAGTCTAGTTCTGCATATCTACATCTTGTTCACATGCTCAGCTGCCACAGACCCTGCTCGCTACCGTTCCCTAGTCTGGGTAGGTCCAGGTTACTCTGTGGTCCAGTGGGTCCACATTGCGTTCCTTTTTGGGATGCTCGCCCACGTCGTCATGGTCTGGCGACGTGGAGGTGTCGGCTCGGCCACGTTTGTGGTCGCAGCCGCAACACTGTCATATACTTTATTTCTTCAAAACGGCTTTCTCCAGTACAAGTCAATAACATAAACAGTCCTTTCTTTAGACACAATGAAACAAAGTAAATGTTGCTGCCTCACCAACCTCAGTATTGCAGACAGTAGTAGCTCCAAATGTGTTCACCAAAAAAAAAACACCTCCCTATTCTGCTTCTAGCACAACACCACATTGCTGAGGTAACCCAGCTGCTATTAGGCCTGCAAGCTTCTAGCAAGATCATGGGAATGACCTTTCCCACCCAGACTCTTCTAGCTACTCTTAAATCCTGGACCAAAAATCCAGTCAAATGAACCCTCTAAGTAACCAAGTGTTATTGGTGCAGACTTTATATTTCCCAGGCAAGCCGCATAGGTGACACATATCTGTCATCCAGGACTTTACCTCCTGCAAATGTCCTTTGACTGCTGCTAGACTTAAGGTACCTTCACACTAAACGACATCGCTAGCGATCCGTGATGTTGCAGCGTCCTGGCTAGCGATATCGTTTCGTTTGACACGCAGCAGCGATCAGGATCCTGCTGTGATGTCGCTGGTCGCTGAATAAAGTTCAGAACTTTATTTGGTCGTCCGATCGCCGTGTATCGTTGTGTTTGACAGCAAAAGCAACGATACCAGCGACATTTTACACTGGTAACCAGGGTAAACATCGGGTTACTAAGCGCAGGGCCGCGCTTAGTAACCCGATGTTTACCCTGGTTACCAGTGTAAAATGTAAAAAAAAAAAAACAGTACATACTTACATTCGCATCCCCCGGCGTCCGCTTCCCACACTGACTGAGCGCCGCAAAGTGAAAGTGAAAGCACAGCGGTGACGTCACCGCTGTGCCCTGCTACTGCCGTCAGTCAGTGCAGGAAGCGGACGCCGGGGGACGCGAATGTAAGTATGTACTGTTTGTTTTTTTTACATTTTACGCTGGTAACCAGGGTAAACATCGGGTTACTAAGCGCGGCCCTACGCTTAGCAACCCGATGTTTACCCTGGTTACCCGGGGACCTCGGCATCGTTAGTCGCTGGAGAGCGGTCTGTGTGACAGCTCTCCAGCGACCAAACAGCGACGCTGCAGCGATCGGCATCATTGTCTATATCGCTGCAGCGTCGCTTAGTGTGAAGGTATTTTTAGAACCCACAGTGCTGGAACAGTGTTTGTAGATTTTTTTGGCTATTTTTTTCTTTGGAACTTTAGTGTTTAAAAAGGCATTGTCCAGTACTGAACCATCCTTTTAATGAAGGGTAACAAAGAAATTGACAGTCATAAAGAATTGAGATAGAAAGTATACTGTAGATATATTATATATATATATATATATATATATATATATATATATAATATATCATGACACATCTATTGGAAATGAGCACATTGATTCAACGAAAAGTAAATTTGTGTTACATTTATTTTTAAATTCCCCAAATCCAGTAAATTTGAACAATTTCCTCCCTGAGAATCACCAAAAATGTCTGATGCCATTTTACACATTATGAAGAATTGCATTAGTCACAGAAGGCTCACATGACTTTGGACGCAGCTGGGCTTATTTTCCCATAATGCTTTTCAGCTATCACATGATACAGAGCAGCCAATCAGGAGGGACTATAATATCTTGGATAAAAGCAGAGGCAGAGATTTCAGCAGCCACTTTGTGGTGACTCTGGATAGTGAAAAGTCATCACAACTTAGCCATAGCGCTAGAAGCAATAAAATAATGAAAAAATTGTACAGATAATGTTTGATTGTGCAGCAGTTTAGTTTGCGGAATACCTCTGTTCTGATCATTCATTTACCCGTATCCGTAAATGTGGAAGTAACTTTGACATTACTATGCTCACAGATGTGTTCATGCCTGTCAGGGGCTGCCTTCCATTTCTACCTGGATTTTATGCAAGGATTTGGCTGATCTATACATTGGGATGACAGCAACAATAAAGAGTGACAATATAGCACTTGTAGTAGAAAAAAAACAAACACTCCCCCGGAAGAAGGCAAGTGCCGAAACGTGCATAGGGACCCAGGCTCACATCTCCTAGCTTTGGTATTTATTCTTACCTTTTTTCTAACACAAGCGCTCTATTGTCACCCCTTATGTTCTGTTCTCTATAGGTAATATATACATTTACTAACACTCAGGTTGTGAGAATTGCTATTTGATTTACTGCAATATCACTATGTAGATACTGCTGTGATTGTTTCCTGTCTATGACTCGAGCGTTTAGAGAATTGCTCTACCTTTGCATATCATGATTGAGCTACGTACTCTTTTCTATGCATTGTATTAATTGCTGGTGATTTTGCTCTTGTATATTTTTGCCCAAATGTATGTCTTAATTTTTTAAATATGACCTAATAAAGAATTATTCTTTCATTACAATTTTTGCTATTTGGTTTCTAGTTGCAATTCTATAAAATAAATCTCGGACTCTCTTACCTTCTTGGTGCTGGGTTTCTCCACTGAGCCCAAGAGACCTTCATCATCTTCAGTATTACTCTCAGAATGCAGTTATATAGACATACACAAAGCAATAAGGAAAACAGATAACGACAACTTTTTAGAGGTCATACCTGCCAATATAAATAATCTAAAGAGGAAACATCGAGAAAATCAGAAAACATGTAGTAAGTGGTGTGACAGAGGTTGCAGCAAGGAAATTAGGAGTACTGGAGATGTTAATGGTTTATTAACATGGTATGTAACTTTAAGGAGGGAGTATTATATGGTGCCCTCGCTTTACTAACTATGGTGGTGTGTGGATAAGTGCTACAGGTTCGGAAAAGATCTGGTGACCGACCACATAAAACCTTCACCATTAAACTCTATATATTATAATCAATATACCTCAAACATGTTGCTCAACAGTGCAACCCCAGGCTGGAAAGCATCATTCAAGTGATGGTGAAAGGTTCCCCCCTCTTGCGTTATCTTTAATTTTGGATCTATCTTCACCCTATCTGTCGCATGGTTGCTCACTGGCTCGGTGGTCAGCACTGCAGCCTTGCAGCGCTCGGGTCCTGAGTTAAAATCCCACCAAGGACAACGTCTGCAAGAAGTTTGTATGTTCTCCCTGTGTTTGCCTTGGTTTCCTCTGGAGACTATGATTCACCGCACACCCTTAGTGGAATATCTTTCAGAAATTAACAATTCATTCACTATGCACAAAATCAATCAGCTAGCATATGTACACCGGAAAAATGATATGCGACACAGATTACTGACTTTTCGACCCCTCCCGGGTCTCACTCATAGGTCTCTGTAAACAAACAATAAGCAAAGAAAAACATAAAAAACTAAAACAAAATTAATGAAATTAATAGGGGTTTATACATTTTAGATAAAACATAACATAATTACAAGTGTGCTCCCAAATAGCAATAAAATAGAATAGCAAAACAAATTAAATAATACAGCATGTGGCCAAACAGGTGAAATATAGGGACATGGCGTCCAATGAGATCCCGTGGTGTTGTGTGTAGTGTGAGTTTTACCTGAATCCAGGAGTAGTATGGGAGCAGAACTCAAGAAAAGGGAAGGGATGTCCCTGTAGTATCCAGAGGCTGTAAGAGAAAATCATGTTATTAAAACTAGTTCCCATCCATAGACTAGAATGGTTAAAGAGAGCCTGATTTACCTAACAATCCCAGAAATTCAGTTGTAATAGTATAGGGTGCCTATTGTGGCAGTGGACCCGTGGGATCACAAGTGTGATGTCAAAATATATGTGGGCCAAAGTATGTTGCAAGTGCTGAATAAAGCATTGGTAGCCTCAGGGTTTTCCAGGTTTCCACCCACATTACAAAGACTGATAGGGAAATTTAGATTGTGAGATTGCTGCACTGAAAGTAAAGGGGCCGAATAATATTGCACGCCCCAATTTTCAGTTTTTTAATTTTGACCAAAATGTAAAATAACAAATAAATTTCGTTCAACTTCACAATTGTGTTCCACTTCCACGAATACTTTTGCAATGCACTGTACATAGAATGGTATACCAGCGGAATGTCGAACATTAGAGGGATGAACATTGGAAACCTGGACGTTATCAAAAGGGAAATCGAAAGAACACATGTACACCTAGTGGGAATCAGTGAATTGCACTGGATTGAATCTGGGGACTTCATCATGAGACAGTGACACTGTTTATTACTCATAAAACAAGACGGAAAGGAGAAAGGAATTGCCATTATGGTCAACAAAAGGATCGTAAAGTTGTACAGAGCCCCCCATACATCAATGATCGGGTCATGTCCAGTTGCATCAGTTGTGACAATCATCCAAATCTATGTACCAACAGCAAATGTGTCAGAGCTGAACATTGAGGAATTCTATGCCTTGGTCCAGTGCTTTAGCACTCAACAGAACCCCGAGAAAGGACATTATGAGTAACTTCAATGCTAACGATATAGATACTGTAGATTGGTAAGAGAGCTAAGTGGGATGGGCGACAGATGATGACTTCAGTTTTGGCCACTTTGAGCTTTACAAAGTGAGAGGAGAATGAGGATATGGCTGATAGACACTTCGGGATTATGGACAGCAGGGAGGTGACGTCTGGGCCAGAGAGGTAGATCTGAGTGTCATCAGCATAGAGGTGGTACTGGAAGCCATAGGACCTTATGAGTTGTCCCAGGCCAAAGATATATATAGATGGAGAAGAGGAGGGTCCCAGGGCAGAGTCTTGAGGCACACCGATACAGGGAGGGCAGAATGAGGAGGTAGTATAGGAATGAGAGACACTAAATGTGTGGCATGAGGAGATCCAGTAGAGGACAGGTCTATTATACTGAAGAAAGAGAGAATCTGTAGTAGGAGGGAGTGGTCAACTGTCTGAAAAGCAAATTACAGGTCTGAAAGGAGGCATATAGAGAATTGCCTGTTAAATTTGAGGGTAAGTCCTTAGTAATTTTGGTTAGGGCAAATTTTGAGGGTGGAAGCCAGATTGGGGTTGTCGAACAGCATTTGAGATGAGAGGAAAGTTCAATATTAATATGCTGTCCAAGGAATTTGGAGGCGAAGGGGAGCAGCAATATTGGGGGATAGCTGGACATACTGTAGAAGTTGGGTCAAGAGTTGGTTTCTTCAAGATAGGTGTAAATGTTGCATGTTTGAAGGCAGAAGTGCAAACAACAGAGATTAATGATAGGTTGAAGAGATTGTTTAGGGTTGGGATAAGCAGGATGATGTGTATGTCCATCAGTGTGAGTGGATGTGGAGGACCACTGAGTAAGACCAAAGAATTAAGCAAGTGAAAGGAGTTTGGAGGCTGCTGACTGATGGGTATCAGAAGGAATGTTGAAGTCACCTGTGATGACATTAGGAATGTCAGTAGAGATGAAGTGTAGAAGCCAAGTGAAGTTATCGATAAAGATGGTGGCAGGTCTCAGGGTCGGTATATGACAGCCACTTGGCGGTTGGAGAGACAATGGTTATGGACAGAGTACACTTCAAAAGAAGGGAGGATAAGGCAGAGTAGAGGTTGAATTGGGTTGAAGATGCAGTTGCTAGAAAGAAGAAGGCTAATTTCTTCACCATGTTTATTGCCAGGGCGAGGAGTGTGGGTAAAGTGAAGGCCACCGTAACACAGCCGCAGCAGAAGAGGCCATGTCGGAGTGTGTCAGCCATGTGCCTGTGAGGCTCAGGAAATAAAGATTGCCAGAACTAAAAAGGTCATAAATGACATGATGCTGACTGCAGGTTTAACAAGCATTTCATAGTGCTCCAGAGAGAGGGAGCAGTGGAGTGGGAGTCAAGTTGATGGGTTTTAAATTGGAGAGGTTAAAGCATCTTTCAGTAGCTGGTGAGTGATAGAGAAGAGAAATAATACAGTGTATTAGCTGTGGAGGTCCAAAATTGGGAGAGTTACCACTGGCAGGAAAGAGAAGCAGAAAGAAGGAATTGTGCTTCAGAAGAAACGAGGGAGTAAACACAGTGCAATAGGGTCTTAACCAGGAGAGTAAAAGGAATACTAATAAGGTTATACTAACTAGAGATGAGCAAATATTTCAATGTTCGATTCTGATTACGATCGTCGATTTTTGCAATATTCGCCGATTAAATTGTCGAATATTTGACGAACAAAACCGAATGTCATTCATCTCAATGGAATGCAAAAATAAACGCATGCACAACACTATATATATCAACCCTAAATGCTGCCAAAACGCATCAAATGATGGACAGACACAAGGAAAGTGGCCTCATTTCCCCCACAGTACAAATTGTAGCATGGCACTGCAGCAATCAGCCAGGCATGAGGTATCGGGGTCTGGAACAGCATTTACAGCTTTAAATTGAGTGTCACGGTAAGACGAGGTGGGCGAGGGATCAGCGCAGGCCTGTTGTACTGGGAGCCATGATACCACATGCAACACCTCTACCTGCTTTCAAGCTGAGCCACACTCAGGTGGCACAAATATCAGTTTTGTAGACTACTATTGTCAGAAAAATGTAAGGATAGTAACATGGGGAGTTGACTCAAAGGAGGTGGAGGCCTGACGGTCTCAGAGGCCTACTGCTACAGGCCACACACATGAAGGAGAACCAACCAGGAGTGTTCTTATTTCCAAAAATTATTGGCAGACATCACAAAAGTGGCATGAATTTCACCACAGTAGAAATAGTATAATAGAGACCGACACCTCCTCCACTACACCCAATCCAGCAGATGGAGACTATAACGGCAAGGTGGTAGAACCACTGTGCCACATCCCTAGGAAAGCCTGGAGGGGTGTAACTAGGTTGTCTACCAAATCCCAACTCGGATAAGTGGCAGCAGGTGAAAACTGCGACCCAAGGAGGGACAAGGAGGTTGCATCAGGTGCTACTCCAGGGCTGACCTACAGAGGATTGCGGCTGACCCCCTAGAGTGGGTAGGTTGCTATGGCCTGAAGATGAGATGAAGAATGCAGGCAGACACTGTAGGGACACTGGAACTACAGGTGCAGATGGGACCGGCTAAGTAACAGAAAAGCACTTGCAGGTGCGGGTAGGACCGGGTGTTAGGTGGACCCTGGCAGGTGCGATCTGGGCTGGCTGATGGACAGAAGAGCACAGACAGGTGCGAGCAGACAGGTAGAGTGTAGACAAGCAGACAGGGAGATCTGAAGAACCTGTCAACTAGCAAGCATGCAAAGCAAAATAACAACCAAGCTCAGGCACCTCCATATTGGAGGAGGAGCTTTAAATAGAAGGTGTCGCCCAGCTATAGGCTGAGAAGACCTTAGGTTGGTGGTCCCTTTAAGAGGGAGGGAGCACGCACCATTAGCATAGTGCCAGGGCCTACAACTGAACTTTGGGGGACACCAATACATAGGAGGCGAAATGAGGAGGTAGTGTGTGAGTGGGAGACACTGAATGTCCTGCCTGTTAGGTACGAGGAGATCCAGCAAAAGGCAAAGTCTGTAATGGCAACAGATCAGAAAGTCTGTAGTAAGAGGGAATGGTCCTCTGTGTAAAAGGCAGATGCCTGGTCCAGGAGAAGGAGTAGGACAAACTAGCCTTGCTTTCATTTGGCGGATAGTAGGTCGTTGGTGACTTTAATCAGGGAAGTTTCAGTGGAATGGTGCAGTCTGGAGCCATATTGTAAGCGTGCAAATAAGGAGCAAGAGGAAAAGTGAGATGACAGTTCAAAATGGACGTGTTGTTCCAGTAGTTTGGAAGCACAGTGAAGAAATTAGATGCGGCTATAGCCAGACATGGAGGATGGGTCAAGGATGGGCTTTTTTGAGGATGGGTGTGATCGAGGTATGTTTCAATCAGGAGGCGAAGACACCAGTTGTTAGTGACAGACTGAAGAGGTCGGTTAGGCTTGGGATGAAGATGGTGGGTCCATCTTAAGGAAATGGGGGTAGATAAAGGCTGCATGATGCTTTTGGGTACGTTTGAATTTGATGGCGAATTATGTTAAGAGAAGTAGAGAATAAGCAATATATATAGAAATATCTAATATACAAAGCTG
This sequence comes from Ranitomeya variabilis, assembly GCF_051348905.1. Taxonomy (NCBI): domain Eukaryota; kingdom Metazoa; phylum Chordata; class Amphibia; order Anura; family Dendrobatidae; genus Ranitomeya; species Ranitomeya variabilis. The sequence goes on from NC_135238.1 coordinate 8,596,948, forward strand.
AATGTGTGTGTGTATGTGTGTGTATGTCCGGGATTGGCATCTGCACCGTCGCAGCTACAGCCACAAAAGTTTGCACAGTCACACGTCTGGACCCCGAGAGCGTCATAGGCTATGTTGTGAGGTGAAATTTTAACCCCGCGCTTTCCAATTCACCAAACAATTTTGCCCCTATCTACATAATAGGGAAAAAGTGAAAGGAAAAGTGTTGGGGGCAAATTGACAGCTGCCAGATGTGAACAAGGGGGACTTAAAGAGTGAGAGCGATGGCGCCAAAGAGTATATACCGTACAGTTGCTAAGGTGGGGCCCCGACATGGGATACTCACCACACACGGGGATATGAACACACACACAAAATGCGCCACACACTACCACGTGCTTGAACACATATCACCCTCAGCACACATTTCACCACACATACACCAACCTCGCCACATAAAAGTCGAAACACAAAAGTCGCCACTCAAAACTCGCCACGCGCAAAATTCGCCACATGCAAAACTCGCCACATGCAAAACTAGGCTCATGCAAAACTCAACTCATGGAAAACTCGCCACACGCAAATCTTTCACACGCGGAAAAATTGCTACATGCACAAAAGTTACTTCACACAAAACTTGCACATACTCAAAACGCACCACACATAAAACTCGCCACGCGCAAAACTCGCCATGCGCAAAACTTGCTGCACACAACTTGCTACACTAACCTGTCACATGCAACTCAACACACAAAAAGCTGCTACACGCATGTCGCCACACAAAACTCATCTCACAAAAGTCCCTACATGCATGTCGCCACACACAACTCAACACACACAACTTGACACATGAAACTCGCCCTAAAACACACACAAGTCTGGTATTGTCCTTCAAAAATAAAAATCTGATTAATAAGCTGACAAACTACAAGAGCAACAAATGTACCATATAGGAAATACGGCAGCTGTCAGTCATATGACCTGTCTATTATGTGTATGTGTGAGCTAATATATACTGCCAGGGGGGAGGGCTTCCTGTTGGCTGGGGATTTATCAGGCTGCCAATAGCAACCAATCACAGCTCAGCTTCTATTTTGCTACAGTTAATTAATCTGAGCTCTGATTGGTTAATATAGGCAAAAAGGACATTCTCAGTAAAACAAAGCTTGTGTGAGGTAATAGCACGTCAGCTAGGGTGTGTTGGTGGAAAGGCTGATGTCAGTCACATTACCTCTATGTGAGAGGATATAGAAACTGCCCATTACAGACTATTTTTACCACAATAATGCCTCATAAGAAAAGGAATTCCATGGCACGAATGTCAGCTGATGCGAAAAGAAAAGCTGCATTACGGGCCAATGAAAAATGTGAAGACCGAGAAACATCTCTATGCTTTTCTCATGGTCAACTTTATTTGGCCTGTTCAAGAGTTGGAACAGCCAAAAATCTGTTTGTCTTTGCACCTGAAGGAAAAATTAAGAATGTCGTTTATCAAAAGGCTCTCGAATAAGTAGTATAAGATTACTTCACATTACTTGGCCAATTTAGTTAAATCTGTGTGGAATATCTCTGGTGTTGAAATATATGTTGTGAAATGCTTCTATTAGTTTAGTTTTTGCCTTTTAATAATTACATTTCTATCTATTTGTTTTGTGGTTTTAGTGTGCAGAATAAATTTTTGTTAACACATTCTATTTTGCTAACAGCAGTTATTAACCCGGACGACGGGTGTGTGTGTATGTGTGTATATATATATATATATATATATATATATATATATATATATATAATGACTTTGATTATGGAACATGATAAACCGCCCTAAACAGATGTGGTTTTTAGGGAGCGCCTAATAATGTCTAAGTTGTGGTTATACTCCTAATTTCATGGGTGACAAAGGGTAAGTAAGAGTTGAGTTATCTAGGCAGGAGATTGAACTGAGCTGGACGAAGACCAGATCAGGGGTGTTATTTTCTTTGTGTGTCTCAGAGGTTGAAAGTTGTAAGAGGCCACAAAAAGTGGCTAGAGATAGAAGCTGGAATGTAGTTGGGGAGGTGGGGGCTGTTTGAAGTCTCCTAGGATAAGGGTTGGCAATTCTGAGGGCATGAAGTGTGGCAGCAAGGCAGAAAAGTGGTCAAGGAAGTGAGTGGGTGAGCCTGGGGGACAGTACATGACTGCTAATCTGAAGGAGAGGGGATGGATTACCCAGATGTTGTGATCTTCAAAAGAAGAATTTCATCCATATATTTATAACTTCCTTTAAAAACAGGATTGCTGGTGGCAGCGAGGAGCTAGCAATAATCGTACAGCAGGATATACACATATTCCATGTGTTCTAATCCATTGTCATCCCCATACCAGTTGCCCAGTCACCATTACTTCTCTAAGAAAGATGTGCCTGCGGCTGCGCAACAGCAATAAGTCACAGACAACATCACTCGTTCCCTGAAAAATTCTATGTCTGCCAGGGTGCATTTCAACATTGACAGCTGGACGAGCAAGCATGGACAGGGGCATTAAATTTCACTGACTGGGCACTGGGTTACTCTGGTGGCTGTGGGGGCCATTGGGGACAGGACTGCTCCACAAGTCTTGCAATTCCCAAGGCTTGCAGGGTGCTTGGGGATGGAGAACTAAACCACTACACACCATAAGATGGATAACTAAACTACTAGACAACAGGGGTTGGAGAACTAAACTAGTATACACCAGGGGATGAAGAACTAAAGCACTAGACTCCAAGGTGTCACTAGACACCAAGTCGTGGAATCCCCAGGGCTTGCGCAACAAACCTCTATCTAAACACTTAATCCAGTGCTTCTGCCTCCTCCACCTTCTCTAGGGCCTCCACAGGCGCCCTCAACCTTTGCCTTAATGAAGCACACATTCCAGCACACTACAGAGAAAATCCCCCCATATCAATACTGGGCAGCCAGGGCTCACCGTAATCAGGCAGTGTTTAAATTAATATGCCTTGGAGATTGCAGCCATGCAGATCAAGAGTTGAGTACATCTATCCATGCAAAGTCTGAGCAATGGCTGTCTACACTCAACCTGGAGCTAGGGAAGGCCATGGGCGATAACAGTGCAAACCTGGTGGCGGCCCTATGCTGGGCCAACCTCACAAATGTGCCTTGAATGGTTTGCATCCTCCACCTGATGGTACAGGCAATTCCTACGCCTCTGTCTCAGCCTGGATGTGCTGCTGCATTAACCACTGTCATTGTGTGCTCACTTTCACCATTCCACTTAAGTTGGTATAGAGTTATTTGGGACTACCGTTTAACTGGTTGATATGCAATGTGACCACACTGTGAAATTAAACTCTTCACATGTTGCAGAGACTGTGGCAGTAGCACCGAGACCTGGTGCCGTATGACATTTTGCATAGCCTGGCACAATGCTATATGTATATTGTGCAATTCACACTTGTGGAGTGGACACAGATAAAGGACCTCTGCACCCTTCTGAACATATTTGAAATGGCTTCTAATATGGTTAGCGCTGATGATGCCATTATCAGCATCACTATTACGGTCGTCTACATGCTGGAGCACAATTAAAATGGCCTGGGTGAGGAGGTAGTGGTGGTGGTCTCGGGGGAAGAGGAGGAAGCAGAGGAGGATGCCTTTAGGTTAAACAACATCTAGAAGTTCAGGTTTGTCATTTCACATTCGGCTGCCATGGGAGTAACAAATGGAGAAGGACCAGTGAAAGGATGAGAAAGAAGAGGTGATGGACATGCAACCGTTATGAGATGAATTGAAGACGATAATGATTCCCTCTATGTTGTACGTGGTTACCAGGAAGGGATGGAGGAAGAATGCTTGAGTGCTATCCCACCACCAACACACTTTGGACTTGGACTTCTTAAAAGAGACCGACCATGAGTGCCTTCTTGCAGCACTATCTGCCACATGATTGTTATCTTTATAGTTATGATTCAAAATAGTGGTGACTACTGGGTTGCTAGTCTGTTCGATCCACGATACAAAAGTAAATTTTGCCAGTTGCTTCCCCCCCTGGAAAGAGTTGCACCCATGCTGCAGTATCAACACATGCTTGAAGACAATCTTGACAGTGGTTTTCCCCAAGACAGCAGTGAAACACACAGTTTGCATCGTAGTGATAGACTTCCAACCCAGGAACGTTGGGTCGTCAATGCAGAAACATTAACAGCCTTGCAGCACTGGAGTCCTGAGTTACAACCCCACCAAGGACAGCATCAGCAAAAGAGTTTGTATGTTCTCCCCGTGTTTGGAGGATTTCCTCCCTGTACTTATTTTTCTACCCACACTCCAAAGATATACAGATAGGAAAATTAGATTGAGTCTCAATGGTGAAAGTGCCATTAATGTATGTAAAGCAAATGTTGAATTATTGGCGTTACATAAGTGATAAAAAAAAAATATAGAAATTGATGCTCAACCACACTCAGGTGGAACAAATATCAGTTTCGTAGATTACTATTGTCAGAAAAATCTAAGTATAGTAACATGCGTAGTTGACTCAAAGAGAGTGGAGGACTGCTGGTATCGGAGGCCTACTGCTACAGAAAACACACATGGAGACCCAACCAGGAGTGTTCACATTCCAAAAGTTAGTGGCAGACACCAACAAAGTGCCATAAATTTCACCACAGTAGAAATAGTGTAATCGGGATAGACAGGTCTTCCACTACACCCAGCCTGGCAGATGGACAGTGGGACACTCAAACAGGACTGTTCATATTTCCACAAATTAATGTTAACATCTGCAGCAGCAGCAGCAGCAAAAGCAGGCACAGAATCCCCACTAAAGACTGCAATAACGCAAGAACAAAACAGCACACTAAAAACTACAACATTCAGTAACAGAAGTTGTCTGTTGTCTTTGGATAGGATGTCACGTTGTTGATTCACTAGTGCTTTCACAAACATTACCACTCACCCCACATACACCTTGAACACCAAGCTTAATCCCCCTTCCACCACAATCTCGATTTTTTTCCAGCCATGTTGCTCAGATAATGTGCTAGGAGCACACTATTAGCAACTAAAAATTAGATTTTGTACTCAGTACAACCTCTGCACACAGCTGAATTTCAGCAGCACTAAATGAGGAGATGAAATATGGCATGCTGAATCACATTAGTCACAGATTAAAGAATTGTTTCAGTGTGGATGAGGCATGTATTACATAAACTAGATCCTCCAAACAATTTCAAACTGAGATCTCCCCTACTGTATGGCGTTAGTAACAAAATATTTTTTTGTGTGTGTGTGGATGAGGCCTGTATAACATAGACTAGATGCTCCAAACAAGCCGCCACAAAATTACAATGTGGGATACGGTGGGCTGTATCACTTTTTGCAACAGAAAAACATTTTTTTTTCATCTGCATGAGCTTTGCAGGCAGCATCATTTCACTGCCACAAAATTATAATGTGGCATACGACGGGCTGTATCACGTTTAGCAACAGAAAAAAAATGCTATGCATTCAGTGGAATTTCACCGCCACTAAATAACATGGTGAGATATGACATGCTGAATCACAGTAGCAACTGCCAAAAAAATATTTTTTTCATGCACAACACTCAAAATCACAGAAGAATTTCACCACAGCACTAAATGACAAGGTGGGATACAGCAGGCTAGTTTAGCTCGTGAAAAAATAAGATTTAGAACTCTATACTCATGCATAGAGCATAATAGAAGCATAGCACAACACACTTGTAGGACATGTGTCCTGCCGGCTTTGTCTGTGGACCTTATTAATGGCTGGAAAAAAGAAATGCTCGGAGGTCAATTTCACAACCACACAGGACACTATCTAGCTACACTATCTGACTGAGATACAACCGCCTAACTAACTAGCTAAAATCTTGCTGCTAACAGTGCCCAGCATCAGGAGCAGCCTCTCTGCGCTGTAACAGTGTCAAAATGGCGCGAAAACAAGATGTGCGCTATTTATATGGAGAAGGAAATGTGATTTCAGCAGCCAATGACACCAGCCGTTGTGTCAGGACATTGTGGGGCATTCCTGCACCCTGATTGGCTAGCAATGTGCACACAAAGTTAGAAAAAAAGACTGTTTACAAGAACACCGCACCTCTGAGCTCTGCAATTCCCTCCCCTCTTCATCCACGTGCCCCTCCCTAAGTTGGGAGGTACCGGACCTGGACCTGCGACACCCTTGGGACTGGACCATACAGGACTGCCCCCCGGGTGAGTATAACATAACTTATTTTTCTTCACTTGCAGGTCAGACCGGGGGCTTATCAACAGCATTATATAATACTGTAGACAAGCCCAGAAAGGCAGTGGCATCTTATAACGGCAAAATCTGCTGACAGATTCCCTTTAATACTAATCTGATTTAGTGTGTATACACAACAATTTCATGACATATAGATCCAACTGCTGCAGGTCCAATGGGTCATTAGACCAAGAAAACACAGGGAAGGAAGATTTGTGGACGATCCGCCCTGCTGGTGAATGATGTAATAGATTCAAGTCCAGACAAGTGGAAATAGCGGTGTTAGGCTCACACCCAGACTGGATGGCGCGAGCGTGGGGATTGTGGCCCCTCTGTGCCACAAACCAGATTACCCTGGAAGGGGTGTGACTAAGCAGCTACCTTAGTGTTCACTGGAGCTTCTGGTGGGGTCAGGCTTGTGCGGCAGGTAGCTGCCAGGTACCACTCCAGAGCGGCGTCTGGCTGTGGCTGCTGATCCCACTGAGGGACTGAACACAATTAACAGGTGCAAGCAACTACGGACGAGCATGACTGGTAATCTGGCGGGCACAGGTGGCACTCTTGGCAGGCACGGCTGGCAGTCTTGGCAGGCAGGCACAGCTAGCAGGACTGGAACATAGGCTGGTAAGAGTGGGAAAAGGGAGCAGGTAGGTACCAGTTTAGATTGGAGGGACAGGAACCTGTAGGAGCCAGTACAGACTAAAAGGCAGGAACTGCAGGGAGAGGAGTGGGAGTGGAGCAGAATTTCAGGATACGGGGCAGAGCAGAACAGCAGGATGCAGTGCAGAGCAGACAGCAGGATGCGGAGCAGCTGCAGAGCTTGGAGCAGAGAGCAGAGCCGCAGGTTGCGGAGCAGAGCCGCAGGTTGCGGAGCAGAGTGAAGCTGCAGGTTGCGGAACAGAGAGCAGAGCAGAGCCGCAGGGTGTGGAACAGAGAGCAGAGCAAATCCACAGAATGCGGAGCAAAGAGCAGAGCCGCAAGTGGCGAGACGGGAGTGAAAACAAGGAAACACACAGTGGGATAGGGAAGGCTAAAGAAAGGGATACAAACGGACACAGGTATAGGACTTAGTTCAGACAAGGTCAAATACGGGACAAGGCACAGAAAAAAAGGTTTCAGACCATGGTGGTTGAAATGAGAGACACAGGACATGGGTATGGGCCAGGGTACAAAGCACCCTGGGTGGCAGAAATGAGATATAAAGCAAGACAGGACCTGGCAGCTCAGCAGCAAAACACTGAGAAAGTATGTTGCTCAGGCATCCCCCTAGGAGTGGAGATGCCTTACTTATCTGATGTGTCTTGGCTGGGGCCACCTTAGGAAGGTGCACACAGTCTGTATAAGAAACAGGAAGTGCCGGGTCCGCCACCCTATGCATACAGCCAGGAAATATGCAGCAAGGACTTGAGGCCCAGAGCATGGAGCTGGCAGAGGACAGAACTGACAGCATGGCCCGGAATGGTGAGTAAGAGGGGAGATGGGAAGCCATGCAGTGATGCCAGCAGGGATGTTACATAATGTATGCTATATCATCAGGGACGCGGTAGCACGGCTCTTCATTTATGTTGTTTATGGTTTAGTAATTAAAAATTCAGCTTTAGACACTTAATTTTGAAATAATCATCAATCATTAGATAGTCTTGCTAGCTCTTTAAGCTAATATCGCGCAATATCTATGTGGGTAGGTGTCTTAATAGTTACCTTGAAATGAAAATAGTTCACCTCAGTTTATTGTATTTTATTTTGGAAGGTCAATGATCAATCCAGGTCTATAGTATTGAATCTCTGAGTCTATAGAAACTCTACAAGGAAATAAACCAGAAAAGTAAAAAGAAACTTGTAAGCAGCTGAGTCTCTTTAGACTTTCAGTTCAGTAGGTCCTACAGATAGGGACTTTTACAATTGCACTCTAATCAGATACAAAGGTCTCTGAAGATAACAATGGTTTAATAACTCATATTTATAATTGTTTTATTAAATGGAGTCTGTCACTCCCAAATCTCAAATTAAACCACTTATACATTCACATAGTGGACTTAGCCCCTATAAAAATCATACTGGAGTGTAGATTGTATACAAGAAGCATTTTAGTAAATGAGGAGTCCCCAGTGCACCTTTGGCATCACCAAGGATTCAGTGCACCCACAGTTGGCTTCTTCCACACTATGCTTTAGGACGATTATAAACATGGGCATGGCCTGAATTAAATCCTCCTTCCTGCACATCCACGCTAACACTGTAGGAGCCCAGATCACATACCGCGCCAGCAGTAACGTAGCTACCAGGGGGTAGTGGGTGCGGTCACCCTGAGCCCCGTGCTGTCAGAGGGCCCACCCAGAGCTACACTACTGTAACGTTCGGCGTGTGCAGCATGCAGAAACAGTTGTATTCTAGGGCAGATCAGGGAGAATCTATCTCCCTTTTCTGCCACCCAGCTGTTATGGGCCCATGAGCAGATGTGGGGGCACGGTGCCAGCAGTGGCCCCCCGCCCGTTATCATAGGTTCAACTTTATCGGCTAGATGCCGATATAGCTGACCATATTGATGAGAGAAAAAAGCGTTTCGCTCCTTCTCTCATCATCCTCCTCTCAACATCTGACATCACTGACAGCAGGCGCAATGATGTCAAAACTCAGCGCCCGCTGTCCGGAGATGTGTGGAATTTTTTTTTTTATATGGGGTGCATTATGCTATAGAGGCCTATGGGAGGCTGCATTATACTATAGAGTCTGCCTATGGAGGGCTGCATTATACTAGAGTCTGCCTATGGGGTGACTGCATAACCAAAACCTCCTGAACCAAAACCCTAGCTATGCCTCTGAGCGTCAGTGTGGGTACGCTCTCATACCTCTCTCCTATCTACAGGGTGATGAGAACATGCAACGACACGGTGTGCCTTCTCAGCTGATATCCTTTTCTTTTCCATCATACTTTATTTTCTTCTTCTTCGCTTCTTCTTAATCTTCTTCTAGACCTACTTCAATTTCCCTTACTTTGTCTTCTCATTCCTCTTTACTAGGCTCCTCATCTGTTGATCATCTAGTAGGGCAGTTACAAAGAGCATCTCTGGAGAACCTGCCTCATCCGTGGATTACCAGGACAGTCCATTGGTTCCAGTGAGAACTGTGTAGTGGATCTTCCTTCCCTCAGTTTTGCTACTAGCAAATTTAGAAATGTAACACTTGCTTCCGGGTTGATATCACTAATTATGGCTGATTTCAAAGCCACCATATCATCAACATGTTATTAGTGGATAATTCTATCACAAAGAAATTGTCCAAAGTTGAAAACAGCCTTAATCTCTTTTTTATACTTAACTTTTCCTTCTTCAATTTTTCTCCATTTCATTCAGCCTGTTTATTTATTATTTCTTCATCTTCTTTCTTCAGTTTTTTGTCTTTTCCTTTCCTGTTTCCTTATTTCAGTATAGCTTCATAAGGAAAGGCAAAACCTGGGTAATGCCATGGTTGTACACTGCGGCGACTCAGCTTTGGAGGGTAGGAAAACAGTTCGGGTAAGGGCTCATAGTCACCTGCGAGAAACTCGGATGAGTCTCGCATGTTAATACCCGGCACTACACCCGGCACTACACCCGGCACTCAGATCGGAGCGTGCGGCCGCATAGGAATACATGCAGCCGCATGCTCATGATTGCTGGCAGCAGCTCCAGGTATTGACGTACGAGACTCATCCGAGTTTCTCGCAGGTGAGTATGAGCCCTAAAAATGAATTAGGGAGAGGTCTATAAAAGGTGAGGTGGTGGAGAAGAAGCCACTACAGACAGAGAACAGGAGCTGGAAGCTTCTGTGAGCATCTAGAACTGTACTGTATTTGAGCTGTGATGGAATCTGAAGACTTACGTACTCCTGGAGACTCTCAGTACTGCAGCCGGCTCACAAGGCCACAGTTGGTTGGAGGTTCAGGTGTCTCATCAGTGGTGTCATCAGCTATCCAACCTTTTCCTGATTGTCACTCCCACAGAGCAATCCTGGGTGAATGGCAGATAGATCAAGTAGTATTATCTTAATGAAGCGATGGCCGGGGGACCTCCACGGTGCAGGAAGACTACCGTACACAAGATGAGGTGCAAACAACAAAGGGTAGTTTAATTGGAAGGCAAGGAATGAAGTGGATGAGGAAGATGCAAACGGGTATGCAATGGCAAAACATAATTTACAAGAGTTATATTCTTTAGCTTGTCCGTAAAATAGCACGGTTCTCCAACTGTTACAGATTCAATATATGTCACACAAGTAAGTGCAAACAATAAACAAAGAATGATGCTACTCTTCGTGTAACCTCCCTGGCCTTTACTAAGCAGGCCACACGGCTCCCGTGTACTGACTATTGAAGCCTACACTAGGCCCTAACAGGTGCACCAAACAGGAACAGACTCACGGTGATGTTGGGGACTCAGATCCAGTCCTGGGGGGCCCCGCAACAGTCTAGTACGGTGGTGTGCACGGCTTTCTGCCAGTTCCGTGAAACGTGGTCTTCTCCTTGCTTCTGGATCCTGGAGGTTCTCCTGGAAACTGTAAATCCCTTTATCGGTATCTTCGTGGCTTCTCAAACTCACACAGGACAGCCACCCTCGCTGCACCCGGAAAAGTCTGTCAAATTTCACAAGTCCACTCTGTTACTGGCTGTGGGTCCTCTCTTGCAGAAAACAGCAAAACGTTCTCTCTGCAGCAGCCTCAGCTCACACACGCTGACCAGGCTCCTCCCCCACCCTCTGCTCAGTCCAGTTCATTCACACAGTCTCTTGCAGGGGAGAAGCAGAACATTCCATCACACCAGACAAGGGGGTGCAGTCTCTTAAAGTGACAGCGTGTTCCTTACTGTCCATAACAGCACCACCCTCTTACATTAATTAGTGGAGAGATGGGGACCATCCAAAATCAACCTGATGGCAATGAGAGAAAATGCCAAGGTTCAGAGATTTTCATTGACTGACTGCCACAATAGATGCTCTAAATTTCCTCCTCCATCCAAAGGCTTATTCTTACTTACATATTAAAAAAATAAATTTGGGTCAGTTTAGACAAACCTTTTCCCAAAGTGGGATTTACCACTGGGCATGAAGTAATGTATGCTATATCATCAGGGACGCGGTAGCACGGCTCCACATTTATGTTATTTATGGTTTAGTAATTAAAAATTCAGCTTTAGACACTTCATTTTGAAATAATCATCAATCATTAGATAGTCTTGCTAGCTCTTTAAGCCAATATCTCACAATATCTATGTGGGTAGGTGTCTTAATATTTACCTTGAAATGAAAATAGTTAATCTCTTTGGATTCATTTGCAGCACAAAGATGAAATAAATCCAGACCTACCACAGCTAGAATGTTATTAATACTTGGTCTATCCAGAATTGCTTAGTGTCAGATAAGCGCCACTCACAAATATACCAAGGTGCTTATTCCCCATTTTTTTCTAGGTACCTGTTTTAGTCCACACTGGAGTCTCCTCAGTCAGGATCCTGTGTAATCATAAGAACAGATAAAAAAATAAAAAAAGTTTTTAACAAAATGGAGAACAGACATAGAACCATAATACCAAAGCCACTAGTGTCTCCTGCCCTCCTCACCTGAGCAAGAAATAATGAAATTGATACCAGCAGCGGCTACCTGTTGCGGTGGTATATCGGCTCTCTTTTTTTCTGAGAAACTTTTTTCTTTTTTCTAGGCTCCTATGCTCAGTTTATTGTATTTTATTTTGGAAGGTCAATGATCAATCCAGGTCTATAGTGTTGAATCTCTGAGTCTATAGAAACTCTACAAGGAAATAAACCAGAAAAGTAAAAAGAAACTTGTAAGCAGTTGAGTCTCTTTAGACTTTCAGTTCAGTAGGTCCTACAGATAGGGACTTTTACAATTGCACTCTAATCAGATACAAAGGTCTCTGAAGATAACAATGGTTTAATAACTCATATTTATAATTGTTTTATGAAATGGAGTCTGTCACTCCCAAATCTCAAATTAAACCACTTATACATTCACGTAGTGGACTTAGCCCCTATAAAAATCATACTGGAGTGGAGATTGTATAAAAGAAGCATTTTAGTAAATGAGGAGTCCCCAGTGCACCTTTGGCATCACCAAGGATTCAGTGCACCCACAGTTGGCTTCTTCCACACTATGCTTTAGGACGATTATAAACATGGGCATGGCCTGAATTGCATCCTCCTTCCTACACATTCACGCTAACACTGTAGGAGCCCAGATCACACAGCGTCAGTGTGGGTGTGCTCTCATATCTCTTTTCGGGTGAGTGAACTGACACTGTTGTGAACTCTGTTCTTGGGCTCCCTCTTGTGGTCACGAGTGGTACTGTGTGAGTGCTGTCTTTGGGCTCCCTCTGGTGGCTCTTTTTGTCATTCTGCGGGTCTTTTGCTGGGATCAGCTGTCTCGTCATCTGCTAGTTGGTTCCCTATTTAGCTCACCTGGACCTTCAGTTGTTGCCTGCTGTCGATGTATTCAGTGCTCTTCTGATCTCTCCTGACTACATTCGTTATCAGTCTCTCAGAGAAGCTAAGTTTCTGTTTGTTCATTTTTTGCTCATCAGTGTTCAATATGTTTCTTTGTTTATGATGAGTTCTGTCCAGCTTGCCAATATGTGATTTCCTCGCTTGCTGGTGGCTCTAGGGGGCTGAGTTTCTCCCCTCACACCGTTAGTTGGTGTGGGGGTTCTTGAACTCTCAGCGTGGATATTTTTGTATAGGGTTATTTACTCACCCCACAGCTTCCTATCTGTCTTCTGCTATCTAGTGATTAGCGGGCCTCATTTGCTAAATCTGTTTCATTTCTACGTTTGTATTTTCCCCTTACTTCACCGTTATTATTTGTGGGGGGCTTTCTATATCTTTGGGGTTATTTCTCTGAGGCAAGTGAGGTCTTTGCTTTCTCTCTAGGGGTAGCTAGTTTCTCAGGCTGTGTCGAGACGTCTAAGAATTCTAGGCACGTTCTCCGGCTACCTTTAGTGTGTGCGGTTAGGATCAGGATTGCGGTCAGTCCAGTTACCACCTCCCTAGAGCTCGTCCTATGTTCTGTTACTTAGCTGGTCAGTTCTGTGATCCTCAGCCACTAAGGATCATAACATGACACGCCGGGATGGTGGCATGGTGCTAACACCTTGTCCATTCCATACTTAGTCATTTTTTCAATAAGTATTGTGTGAGATACTTTGTCGCAGGAAGAGAGTTTCCGGTTCAGATACAGGATGGTATGCTCTTCTCCATTTTTTTCCTGTGACAGCACAGCTCCTAACCCAACTTCTGAAGCATCCATCTGGACTGCAAATTCTTTGCTAAAGTCTGGTGCAACCAGGACTGTTTACTTCCAAAACCCTCCCTCGATCCAAATTGTGCCGCTAATTATAGGCCTGTCTCTAATCTTCCCTTCATCTCTAAACTCCTGGAACACCTGGTCCACTCCCGTCTTACCCGCTATCTCTCAGATAACTCTCTTCTCGACCCTCTTCAATCTGGCTTCCGCTCTTTACACTCTACTGAAACTGCCCTCACTAAAGTCTCTAATGACCTACTAACAGCTAAATCTAATGGTCACTACTCCATGCTAATTCTCCTGGATCTCTCTGCAGCATTCGACACTGTGGATCATCAGCTCCTCCTCACTATGCTCCGCTCCACCGGCCTCAAGGACACCATTCTCTCTTGGTTCTCCTATCTCTCTGACCAATCCTTCACTGTATGCTTTGCTGGTTCCTCCTCCTCTCCCCTTCCCCTTACTGTTGGGGTTCCTCAAGGATCAGTCCTAGGCCCCCTCCTCTTCTCTTTGTATACTGCCCCTATTGGACAAACACATAGTCTCCTGATATCACGCCTGCATTATTACAAAACACCAGTAATTGTCTTTCTGCTGTCTCTAACATCATGTCCTCCCTCTATCTGAAACTGAACCTGTCAAAAACTGAATTCCTTGTGTTTCCTCCCTCTACTAACCAACCTATGTCTGACATTTTCATGTGTGGTTCTACCATTACTCTCCAGCAACATGCCTGCTGTCTTCGGGTCACACTTGATTCAGATCTTTCATTCACCCCCCACATCCAGTCACTGGCTCGCTCTTGTTATCTATACCTCAAAAACATGTATACTAATGACAGGAGCCTCGCCAACAAAATGGAGGAATTAGAATTAATGTTGTTGGAGCATAATTATGACATGGTGGGGATATCTGAGACGTGGCTGGATGAGAGCCATGACTGGGCTGTTAACTTGCAGGGCTATAGTCTGTTCAGAAATGACCGTACAGATAAGCGAGGTGGAGGGGTGTGTCTGTATGTAAAATCTTCCTTAAAACCCATCCAGCGTGATAATATAGGTGAATCTAATGAAAATGTAGAGTCCCTGTGGGTGGAGATAAGGGGAGGGGGAAAAATAATAAATTACTGATAGGGATATGTTATAAGTCTCCAAAAATAATGGAAGCAACGGAGAATATCCTCGTAAAGCAAATAAATGAAGCTGCGACTCAAGGAGAAGTCATTATTATGGGGGACTTCAACTACCCTGAAATAGATTGGGGAACAGAAACCTGCAGTTCCAGCAAAGGTAATCGTTTTTTGACAACTATGAGAGACAATTACCTCTGACAACTGGTTCAGGACCCAACAAGAAGGCGGGCACTGCTAGACCTAATATTAACCAACAGGCCAGACCGCATAGCAAATATAAGGGTTGGGGGTCACTTGGGGAATAGTGATCACAAAATAATAAGTTTTCGTGTATCCTTTAATAAGATGTGTAGTAGAGGGGTGACAAGGACACTAAACTTCAGGAGGGCAAATTTCCAACGGATGAGAGAGGATCTTGGAGCAATTAACTGGGATGATATCCTGAGACATAAAAATACACAAAGAAAATGGGAGACGTTTATTAGCATCCTGGATAGGACCTGTGCACAGTATATACCGTATGGGAATAAACATACTAGAAATAGGAGGAAACCAATATGGCTAAATAGAGCCGTAAGGCTGGTGTCACACCTAACGTATCAAAATATGGTCCGTTCTTTACGTGTGAGATACACAGAAAAGTTCCTGAACAGTGGTCCGTATTCAACGCAAGGATTCAATTTTTTTCTCCAAAAATTATCCGTGTGTCACCTGTATGACATCCGTATGGCGAGATTTTCTCGCCGGCTTGCAAAATGGACATAGAATGGATCCATGGCCTCAAATATTCCCGAAAACATATATACAGTCTATATATATATATATATATATATATATATATATATATATATGTCAGTGAGACACATATATACATATATATTTATATTTAATACAGAGCTAGATAGCATAAAAGCCGGTAATTCAATTGCCGGCTTTTGCTATCTCCCTATCTCCTTATCAAACCCGACAGGATATGAGACATGGTTACATACAGTAAACCATTTCATATCCAATATTATTTTACATATTCCTCACTAATAATGTTAGAAGTGTCTGTGTGCAAAATTTGGGAGCTCTAGGTTTTAAAATAAAGGGTTAAATCGCGGAAAAAATTGGCGTGGGCTCCTGCGCAATTTTCTCCACCAGAGTGGGAAAGCCAGTGACTGAGGGCAGATATTAATAGCCTAGAAAGGGACTATGGTTATAGGACTCACCTGGCTAAAAACATCTGCCCCCAGCCACCCCAGAAAAGGCACATCTGGAAGATGCGCCTATTCCGGCACTTGGCCACTCTCTTCCCACTCCCCTGTAGCGGTGGGATATGGGGTAATAAGGGGTTAATGTCACCTTGCTATTGTAAGGTGACATTAAGCCAGATTAATAATGAGGAGATGTCAATAAGACACCTATCCATTATTAATCCAATGGTTAAAAACACCCACATTTTGAATAAAGTATTTTAATGAAATAAATAAACACATGGGGTTTTAATATCTTTATTGTACGCTCAATCCAACTGACGACCCTCGATCTTCTGAAAAAAATGGAAAAATAAAAAAACACCAATATCCCATACGTGTCCGCTGTACAGTCATGTCCCACGATGTAAATCCATCTGAAGGGGTTAAATAATTTTACAACCAGGAGCCTGATAATGCAGCTGCCCCTGGCTGTAAAAACTGGGGAATAAATGGAATGCAGGGGAACATAGCTTTGTTGACCTGCGGTGCTGCGCCCCTGGTGGCATAACTTCATATGAACTCTAGCGTGGGAATTTTTCTTAACCCCTTCCCGACCCATGACGCCACATAGGCGTCATGAAAACCCGTGCCAATCCGACCCATGACGCCTATGTGGCGTCATGGAATGATCGCGTCCCTGCAGATCGGGTGAAAGGGTTAACTCCTATTTTACCCGATCTGCAGGGAGAGGGGGAGTGGTACTTCAGCCCAGGGGGGGTGGCTTCACCCCCCCGTGGCTATGATCGCTCTGATTGGCTGTTGAAAGTGAAACTGCCAATCAGAGCGATTTGTAATATTTCACCTAAAAAACTGGTGAAATATTACAATCCAGCCATGGCCGATGCTGCAATAACATCGGCCATGGCTGGAAACACTAATGTGACCCCCCCCCACCCCACCGATCGCCCCCCCAGTGCTCCGTTATAGGGTCCGGTCCCCTCCGTCCGCCTGCCGGCTCCCCCGTCCTGCTGTCCGCTCCCCCGTCCTCCTGCCCGCTCCCCCCCTGCTCCTATGTCACCCCCCCGTGCTCCGACGCCCCCCCCGTGCCCCGATCTCCCCCCCCCTTATACTTACCGAGGCTCCCGGTCCCCGTCCGCCTCCATCATGGGCGCCGCCATCTTCCAAAATGGCGGGCGCATGCTCAGTGCGCCCGCCGGCCGGCAGATTCATTAGAGGTACATTTTGATCGCTGTGGTAGGTTCTATCACAGCGATCAAAATAAAAAAAATAATAAATAACCCCCCCCCTTTATCACCCCCATAGGTAGGGACAATAATTAAAATAAAGAAAATATTTTTTTTTCTTTTTCCACTAGGGTTAGGGTTAGAACTAGGGTTAGAACTAGGGGTAGGGTTAGGGGTAGGGTTAGGGTTACGGGTAGGGTTAGGGTTAGGGGTAGGGTTATGGCATGTGCACACAGAGCGGATCGGCCGCGGATCCGCAGCGGATCGGCCACGGATCCGCAGCGGATCGGCAGCGGATCGGCAGCGGATCGGCAGCGGATCGGCCGCGGATCCGCAGCGGATCGGCAGCGGATCGGCAGCGGATCCGCAGCGGATCCGCAGCGGATCGGCAGCGGATCCGCAGCGGATCGGCCGCGGATCCGCAGCGGATTGGCAGCGGATCCGCAGCGGATCCGCAGCGGATCGGCCGCGGATCCGCAGCGGATCCGCAGCGGATTGGCCGCGGATCCGCAGCGGATTGGCAGCGGATTGGCCGCGGATCCGCAGCGGATTGGCCGCTGCGAATTCGAAGCAGTTTTCCATCAGGTTTACAGTACCATGTACACCTAAGGAAAACCAAATCCGCTGTGCCCATGGTGCGGAAAATTCCGTGCAGAAACGCTGCGTTGTATTTTCCGCAGCATGTCAATTCTTTGTGCGGATTCCGCAGCGTTTTACACCTGTTCCTCAATAGGAATCCGCAGGTGAAATCTGCACAAAAAAACACTGGAAATCTGCTGTAAATCCGCAGGTAAAACGCAGTGCCTTTTACCTGCAGATTTTTCAAAAATCATGAGGAAAAATCTCACACGAATCCGCAACGTGGGCACATAGCCTTAGGGTTAGGGTTGGAATTAGAGTTAGGGTTGGAATTAGGGCTAGGGTTTGAAATAGGGTTAAGATTAGGCTTGTGGTTAGGGTTACGGATAGGGTTAGGGGTGTGTTGGGGTTACAGTTGTGGTTAGGGTTGGGATTAGGGTTACGGTTGGGATTAGGGTTAGGATTAGGGTTGGAATTAGGGTTACGGGTGTGTTGCGGTTAGGGTTGTGGTTAGGGGTGTGTTGGGGTTAAGGTTGTGATTAGGGTTATGGCTACAGTTGGGATTAGGATTAGGGGTGTGTTGGGGTTAGTGTTGAAGTTAGAATTGAGGGGTTTCCACTGTTTAGGCACATCAGGGGTCTCCAAACGCAACATGGCGCCACCATTGATTCCAGCCAATCTTGCGTTCAAAAAGTCAAATGGTGCTCCCGCCCTTCCAAGCCCCGACGTGCGCCCAAACAGTGGTTTACCCCCACATTTGGGGTACCAGCGTACTCAGGACAAACTGGGCAACAACTGCTGGGGTCTAATTTCTCCTGTTACCCTTGCAAAAATAAAAAATTACTTGCTAAAACATAATTTTTGAGGAAAGAACAATTATTTTTTATTTTCACGGCTCTGCGTTATAAACTTCTGTGAAGCACTTGGGGGTTGAAAGTGCTCACCACACATCTAGATAAGTTCCTTCGGGGGTCTAGTTTCCAAAATGGGGTCACTTGTGGGGTGTTTCTACTGTTTAGGTACATCAGGGGCTCTGCAAATGCAATGTGACGCCCGCAGACCATTCCATCAAAGTCTGCATTTCAAATGTCACTACTTCCCTTCCGAGCCCTGACGTGTGCCCAAACAGTGGTTTACCCCCACATATGGGGTATCAGCGTACTCACAACAAACTGGGCAACAAATATTGGGGTCCAAATTCTCCTGTTACCCTTGTGAAAATAAAAAATTGCTTGCTAAAACATCTTTTTTGAGGAAAGAAAAATGATTTTTTATTTTCACGGCTCTGCGTTGTAAACTTCTGTGAAGCACTTGGGGGTTGAACGTGCTCACCACACATCTAGATAAGTTCCTTGGGGGGTCTAGTTTCCAAAATGGGGTCACTTGTGGGGGGTTTCTACTGTTTAGGCATATCAGGGGCTCTGCAAACGCAACCTGACGCCCGCAGAGCATTCCATCAAAGTCTGCATTTCAAAACGTCACTACTTCCCTTCCGAACCCCGACGTGTGCCAAAACAGTGGTTTACCCCCACATATGGGGTATCAGCGTACTCACAACAAACTGGGCAACAAATATTGGGGTCCAAATTCTCCTGTTACCCTTGTGAAAATAAAAAATTGCTTGCTAAAACATCTTTTTTGAGGAAAGAAAAATGATTTTTTATTTTCACGGCTCTGCGTTGTAAACTTCTGTGAAGCACTTGGGGGTTGAACGTGCTCACCACACATCTAGATAAGTTCCTTGGGGGGTCTAGTTTCCAAAATGGGGTCACTTGTGGGGGGTTTCTACTGTTTAGGCATATCAGGGGCTCTGCAAACGCAACCTGACGCCCGCAGAGCATTCCATCAAAGTCTGCATTTCAAAACGTCACTACTTCCCTTCCGAACCCTGACGTGTGCCAAAACAGTGGTTTACCCCCACATATGGGGTATCAGCGTACTCAGGAGAAACTGGACAACAACTTTTGGGGTCCAATTTCTCCTGTTACCCTTGGGAAAATAAAAAATTGTGGGCTAAAAAATCATTTTTGAGAAAAGAAAAATTATTTTTTATTTTCATGGCTCTGCGTTATAAACTTCTGTGAAGCACTTGGGGGTTCAAAGTGCTCACCACACATCTAGATTAGTTCCTTGGGAGGTCTAGTTTCCAAAATGGGGTCACTTGTGCGGGAGCTCCAATGTTTAGGCACACAGGGGCTCTCCAAACGCGACATGGTGTCCGCTAATGATTGGAGCTAATTTTCCATTCAAAAAGCCAAATGGCGTGCCTTCCCTTCCGAGCCCTGCCGTGCGCCCAAACAGTGGTTTACCCCCACATATGGGGTATCATCGTACTCAGAACAAACTGGACAAAAACATTTGGGGTCCAATTTCTCCTATTACCCTTGGGAAAATAAAAAATTCTGGGCTAAAAATCATTTTTGAGGAAAGAAAAATTATTTTTTTATTTTCACGGCTCTGCGTTATAAACTTCTGTGAAGCACCTGGGGGTTATAAGTGCTCACTATGCATCTAGATAAGTTTCTTGGGGGGTCTAGTTTCCAAAATGGGGTCACTTGTAGGGGAGCTCCAATGTTTAGGCACACAGGGGCTCTCCAAACGCGACATGGTGTCCGCTAACGATTGGAGCTAATTTTCCATTCAAAAAGTCAAATGGCACGCCTCCCCTTCCGAGCCTTGCCGTGCACCCAAACAGTGGTTTACCCCCACATATGAGGTATCGGCATACTCAGGAGAAATTGCCCAACAAATTTTAGGATCCATTTTATCCTGTTGCCCATGTGAAAATGAAAGAATTGAGGCTAAAAGAAATTTTGTGTGAAAAAAAAGTACTTTTTCATTTTTGCGGATCAATTTGTGAAGCACCTGGGGGTTTAAAGTGCTCACTATGCCTCTGGATGAGTTCCTTGGGGGGTCTAGTTTCCAAAATGGGGTCACTTGTGGAGGAGCTCCAATGTTTAGGCACACAGGAGCTTTCCAAACGCGACATGGTGTCCGCTAACGATGGAGATAATTTTCCATTCAAAAAGTCAAATGGCGCTCCTTCCCTTCCGAGCCTTACCATGTGCCCAAACAGTGGTTTACCCCCACATGTGAGGTATTGGTGTACTCAGGAGAAATTGCCCAACAAAATTTAGGATCCATTTTATCCTGTTGCCCATGTGAAAATGAAAAAATTGAGGCTAAAATAATTTTTTTGTGAAAAAAAAGTACTTTTTCATTTTTACGGATCAATTTGTGAAGCACCTGGGGGTTTAAAGTGCTCACTATGCTTCTAGATAAGTTCCTTGGGGGGTCTAGTTTCCAAAATGTGGTCACTTGTGGGGGAGCTCCAATGTTTAGGCACACGGGGGCTCTCCAAACGCGACATGGTGTCCGCTAAAGATTGGAGCCAATTTTTCATTAAAAAAGTCAAATGGCGCTCCTTCCCTTCCGAGCCCTGCCGTGCGCCCAAACAGTGGTTTACCCCCACATATGAGGTATCAGCGTACTCAGGACAAATTGGACAACAACGTCCCTGGTCCAGTTTCTCCTTTTACCCTTGGGAAAATAAAAAAATTGTTGCTAAAAGATCATTTTTGTGACTAAAAAGTTAAATGTTCATTTTTTACTTCCATGTTGCTTCTGCTGCTGTGAAACACCTGAAGGGTTAATAAACTTCTTGAATGTGGTTTTGAGCACCTTGAGGGGTGCAGTTTTTAGAATGGTGTCACTTTTGGGTATTTTCAGCCATATAGAACCCTCAAAATGACTTCAAATGTGAGGTGGTCCCTAAAAAAAATGGTTTTGTAAATTTTGTTGTAAAAATGAGAAATCACTGGTCAAATTTTAACCCTTATAACTTCCTAGCAAAAAAAAAAATTGTTTCCAAAATTGTGCTGATGTAAAGTAGACATGTGGGAAACGTTATTTATTAACTATTTTGTGTCACATAACTCTCTGGTTTAACAGAATAAAAATTCAAAATGTGAAAATTGCGAAATTTTCAAATTTTTTGCCACATTTCCGTTTTTTTCACAAATAAACTCAAAAATTATCGACCTAAATTTACCACTAACATGAAGCCCAATATGTCACGAAAAAACAATCTCAGAATCGCTAGGATCCGTTGAAGCGTTCCTGAGTTATTACCTCATAAAGGGACACTGGTCAGAATTGCAAAAAACGGCAAGGTCATTAAGGCCAAAATAGGCTGGGTCATGAAGGGGTTAATATCTTCTCACGCTATAGTTCATATGAGTTTATGCCATCAGGGGGCAAGTAAACAAAGCTGCATTTCATTCATTCCACGTCCTGTGGTACAGACCCTGTTATTATGGACTCTTTGAAGATTAATAATAATGGTCTACCAATGACTGTACTTAGTTCCTGCAGTACTCGGGGGTGGATCCCATCCGGGCCCGGAGATTTGTCAATTTTAGTGATTTTTAGACGCCGCCGTACTTCCTGCTGGGTTGAGCAGGTGACACTTAATGGGGAATTTCTGTTATCACTAGTCATATTGGCTGCCATGGGATTTTTTTGTGTAAATACTGATGAAAAAAAGTCATTTAGCATATTGGCTTTTTCCTCATCCACCATTTCCCCCAGACTATTTTTAAGGGGGCCAACGCTATCATTTTTTAGTTTCTTACTATTTATGTAGAATATTTTGGGATTATTTTTACTCTCTCTGGCAATGAGTCTCTCTGTCTCAATCTTTGCTGCCTTGATTTGCTTTGTACAGAATTTATTTAATTTTCTGTATTTATTTAATGCCTCCTCACTACCTACTTCCTTTAATTCTCTAAATGCTTTCTGTCACTTATAGCACCCCTAAGGCCGGGGTCACACTAGAGAGTTTTACAGACGTATGAGAGGCGCAAAAATAACGCACTGCACACGGCCCAATGATTCTCTATGGGGCAGCTCCTATCTGCCGTATATTTCTCAGCCGCATTTTACGGGCATAGAAAATCTCAGCATGCTGCGTTTGTCACCGTATTGTGCAAAAAATCCACCAATGAAAGTCTATGGGGGGCGAGAAAAATACGGATTCCACACGGACCTGCAGTGTGACTTGCAAGAAATACGCAGCGGTGTTCTAGAGAAAAGCCGGCAATTCAGTGCGGTGTACAGGAAAATCACACTGACAGGTTAGAATAAATGTCTACATACCCCCTGAAGAAGCAGGACGGCGAAACATGCACATTGGGGCGGGAGATTGAGGTTCCGAAAGCAACACACACAGCAGTCATTGAACTCTTCAGGTAATCATTACTTGCGGCATTCTATTCACTGATTACATCGGCCACTTGGATCTTCTAGTTTGTAGGAGACAAGTTGGATTGATATTTTACTAAGATGCATTTGATTCGGATTAGTTGGTTTCTCTGCAGATTTACACTTAGGGTACTGTCACACTCTGCAACTTTTCAACGATCACGACCAGCGATACGACCTGGCCGTGATCGTTGGAAAGTCGTTGTGTGGTCGCTGGAGAGCTGTCACACAGACCGCTCTCCAGCGACCAACGATGCCGAAGGCCCCGGGTAACCAGGGTAAACATCGGGTTACTAAGCGCAGGGCCGCGCTTAGTAACCCGATGTTTACCCTGGTTACCAGCGTAAAAGTAAAAAAAAAACAAACAGTACATACATTCCGGTGTCCGTCAGGTCCCTTGCCGTCTGCTTCCTGCTCTGACTGAGTGCCGCCGTACAGTGAAAGCACAGCGGTGACGTCACCGCTGTGCTCTGCTCTTCTTACTTTCCGGCCGGCAGTCAGTGCGGGAAGCAGACGGCAAGGGACCTGACGGACACCGGAATGTAAGTATGTACTGTTTTTTTTTTTTTACTTTTACGCTGGTAACCAGGGTAAACATCGGGTTACTAAGCGCGGCCCTGCGCCTAGTAACCCGATGTTTACCCTGGTTACATGCGAACGCATCGCTGGATCGCTGTCACACACAACGATCCAGCGATGACAGCGGGAGATCCAGCGACGAAAGAAAGTTCCAAACGATCTGCTACGACGTACGATTCTCAGCAGGGTCCCTGATTGCTGCTGCGTGTCAGACACTGCGATATTGTATGGATATCGCTGGAACGTCACGGATCATACCGTCGTAGCGATCAAAGTGCCAATGTGAGACAGTACCCTTAAGAATGCTGGGATAGATGTGTTTTGCTTAATTTTCGGCAGTAAATCCATTGTATCTTCTAATTATTTGAGTGATAGCACCACCTAGTGGCCATTTTTTATGGTTACGGCATTAACTGACAAATGTTACTGTATTTAATATTTCTTTTTTGCACTAAGCACTTTATTAACAATATTTGGATATTGATATTTTGTCAGTGATAAAAATAATTGGCAATTTATTTATTGGTTACTAATTGTGGCTACTTTGTCATATTCATTATCTGTCATCAGTGATCCCTTTTCTTAACTCCATTTTCCAGTATTTTGTCATGTTCCTGAACATTCTTTAATTATGTTTTACATTGATGAATAAACTTTTGTAGATATACATTTTGTGTCAGCTTAGAGGATTTTTTTCTGCTCCTCGTTTTTGAACATGGTGCATGAGAAATAAGGTTGTATATATATATATATATATATATATATATATATACTGTGTATATATGTCAGTGAGACATATATATATAAATACATGTGTTATATATATATATATATATATATACAGTACAGACCAAAAGTTTGGACACACCTTCTCATTTAAAGATTTTTCTGTATTTTCATGACTATGAACATTGTACATTCACACTGAAGGCATCAAAACTATGAATTAACACATGTGGAATTATATACTTAACAAAAAGTGTGAAACAACTGAAATTATGTCTTATATTCTAGGTTCTTCAAAGTAGCCACCTTTTGCTTTGATGACTGCTTTGCACACTCTTGGCATTCTCTTGATGAGCTTCAGGAGGTAGTCACCGGGAATGGTCTTCCAACAATCTTGAAGGAGTTCCCAGAGATGCTTAGCACTTGTTGGCCCTTTTGCCTTCACTCTGCGGTCCAGCTCACCCCAAACCATCTCGATTGGGTTCAGGTCTGGTGACTGTGGAGGCCAGGTCATCGGGCGTAGCACCCCATCACTCTCCTTCTTGGCCAAATAGCCCTTACACAGCCTGGAGGTGTGTTTGGGGTCATTGTCCTGTTGAAAAATAAATGATGGTCCAACTAAACGCCAACCGGATGGAATAGCATGCCGCTGCAAGATGCTGTGGTAGCCATGCTGGTTCAGTATGCCTTCAATTTTGAATAAATCCCCAACAGTGTCACCAGCAAAGCCCCCCCACACCATCACACCTCCTCCTCCATGCTTCACGGTGGGAACCAGGCATGTAGAGTCCATCCGTTCACCTTTTCTGCGTCGCACAAAGACACGGTGGTTGGAACCAAAGATCTCAAATTTGGACTCATCAGACCAAAGCACAGATTTCCACTTGTCTAATGTCCATTTCTTGTGTTCTTTAGCCCAAACAAGTCTCTTCTGCTTGTTGCCTGTCCTTAGCAGTGGTTTCCTAGCAGCTCTTTTTTGCCATGAAGGTCTGCTGCACAAAGTCTCCTCTTAACAGTTGTTGTAGAGATGTGTCTGCTGCTAGAACTCTGTGTGGCATTGACCTGGTCTCTAATCTGAGCTGCTGCTAACCTGCGATTTCTGAGGCTGGTGACTTGGATAAACTTATCCTCAGAAGCAGAGGTGACTCTTGGTCTTCCCTTCCTGGGGCGGTCCTCATGTGAGCCAGTTTCTTTGTAGCGCTTGCTGGTAGTGTTGAGCATTCCGATACCGCAAGTATCGGGTATCGGCCGATACTTGCGGTATCGGAATTCCGATACCGGGATTCCGATACTTGCCGCATATCGGATACCGGAATCGGAAGTTCCCAGGATTCAAACTGCACAAATTTGTACGAAATCAGCCAATGAGAATGATTCCAAGTGTGGGCACATCCTGTTTAGCATGGAGGGCATGAAACTACTGGCAAGGCTGTGATTGGCTGCTGAAATGATGTCATGATGCAGTTTAAAAGTCGCTGGCGCCATTTTGCGCTCACTCTGCTGTGAATTCAGTTAGTGACAGGACGCTGTTTGCTGACTGAGGGCCAGTTTTGAGATAGCGATTTGCTTAATTGTTCTTTTCCAAGGCTAATTTAGCAACCGCTGTGTTCACCTACTAATCACCTTGCTTTTGCCTTGTAGCGCTGTTTTCACAGCGATCTGCAAGGTCTCTGTGTGTGTGTGTGTATTCTGAGTGCAGCCATAGGCCATCCATAGCTGGTTGTATTCAGTTCAGGGAGGGTGGTTCATTGCCTCATACTGTTCTTTTTTTTTTTTTTTTTTAAGTAGTGCAGGCTGCTGCACATTTTTTCTAATAATTCCTATTAGTGACTTTCCACCCGTCTCCAGCTAACTTGTGGAAAAACACTACATAGGATAACGTAGAGGAGGGTTTTTGGGCCTTTAAGCGCCGTTTACGGCTGTCTGCACGGTCTCCGTGTGACTGCAGCTCTCTCTGTTGTCAGTTCAGTCCACAAAAAATAAATAAATAATAAAGTTCACCAAACACACCAGTGACACTACTTTACATTTGTGTAGGCCACATTAGCTCATATTAAAGTCTAGTCCACACTTTAGAAAATTAGTGTTTCTTATACCTGTTAGGAGCTCTTCAGGAATAAGCACACAAAGCCGTTAGTACTTTTCTGCTTATCTTTATCAGTCAACCAAGATGAAGAAGGCAGTGAGTAAGGCACGTGGGCGTGGGCGCGGAGCAGGGAGAGCACGTGGGGATTCTGTGCCTGCTGCGGGCACCGGTGACTCATCAGCACCCACTTTCACCAGGGAACAGTCGTTCATGCGCAGCTTTGTCACAGCACCGTACACCGCTGCTGCGTGAAGAACAAATTGAAGCCGTTGTCGGATGGATGGCAGCTAATGCATCGACTTCAATTAGTGCCACATCCTCTCAGACACAGAGCACTGGAGAGCAGCCATCTGTCTCTTCACCACCTGCCAAACTGCCCAGGCAGACAGAGATCCCAGGACAGGAGCCGTCTCTACTTCTGTTCTCTGAATCATCTCTTGGCTTGGAAACAGGGGGCCAGCCAAGCAGCATTGGAGAAATGGAAGAAGAGGCAGGGTGCAGTGATGCCCAACCGCTTTTTCTCTCTTCCTCTGAAGAGGCGGGTGGGCCAGTGGCTCCGGTCACCACATCGCAGGCCGCATCCGCTGATGACACTCAGGTGCCACTTTCTGGTGCGTGCTCTGCTGCTGAGACTACCCAGGAGGAGCAGTTGGGGGCAGAGGGTAGTGTAGATGATGAGGTCCTTGACCCATCTTGGCGTGAGGGACAGGAAGGTGGTGGGAGCAGCTCTGAGGAAGAGATTCCCCGTACGGCCCAAAGAGGGAGGGGGAAGACTGCGGATCCTGCAGCCTCCGCTTTGGCACCCGTTAGGAGCATGTCTCTTCCAAAAGCCAAAAAGGGCGCTCCCAAGACTTGCAGTGCCTGGTCCTTTTTTGACACAGTTGCAGATGACATTTGCTATGTCAAATGCAAGGTGTGTCATCACAAAGTGAAAAGAGGGAAAAGTGTCAGCAACCTCAATACCACAAATATGTGGAAACATGTGCGCACCAGGCACGCGGCGGAGTTACAGAAACGCACTGAAGAGCTAGGCCAACCAACAGCGGCAGCTACCACCTCTTCAGCTCGTGTTGCCTCTTCCTCCAGCTCACACGCAGCTGGTTCGGCTTCCTCCCAGGATCGCCGTGGAAGAACCTCTGGCCCTGTTGTCCAGAGACCCGCTGTAATTCCACCCGCAGCACCACTTTCCCAGTCATCCACACACTCCCAGCCCAGTCTACAGCCATCGGTAGTACAGGTATGGGAGAAAAGGCGGCCTTTCTCGTCCAACCACCCACGAGCACAGGCTCTGACTGCAGGCATTGCCAAACTTCTGTCACTGGAAATGTTGTCATTCAGGCTGGTGGAGACTGACAGCTTCCGTGACTTGATGTCATTGGCAGTCCCACAGTACAATGTGCCCAGCCGCTTTTACTTCAGCAGGCAAGCCGTCCCTGCCCTGCACAAGCATGTAGAGGGACACATAAAACACGCGCTACTGAACGCCGTCAGTAGCAAGGTCCACCTCACCACCGATGCGTGGACCAGTCAACATGGACAGGGGCGATACCTTTCCCTCACTGCCCATTGGGTTAATGTCGTTGAGCCGGGTACAGACCGTGCGAGTGGCGCAGGACGTGTCCTGCCCACTCCAAGGATTGCAGGAATCCATTCTGTATGCATTGACTCCTCCTCTTACACCAGTTCCTCAGAATCATCGCTGCAGGAGCCGTCACAGTCCACCTCCACATGGACCCGTGATGAACGTTTACCTGTTACGACCGACATGAGCACAGCCGTGGCCAAACGTCAACAGGCCGTCTTGAAATTAATTTCTTTGGGGAATCGAAGCCACACAGCGCAGGAGCTCTGGAATGCCATCAAGCAGGAGAGCGATGTGTGGTTTGTGCCAGCGAATCTCCAGCCAGGCATGGTAGTGTGTGATAATGGCCGAAATCTGGTGGCAGCTCTGGGCCTCGGCAACCTCACTCACATCCCATGTCTGGCACATGTGCTCAATTTGGTTGTGCAGAGTTTTTTGAGGGACTATCCGGATCTTGATGCACTGCTGCACAAGGTCCGCCTAGAGTGTGCTCACTTGCGGCGTTCCAGCACGGCAAAAGCGCGCATTGCGGCTCTGCAGCGCCGACACCGCCTGCCGGAACATCGCATCATATGTGACCTACCTACCAGGTGGAATTCCACGTTACATATGTTGGAGCGGTTGTGTGAGCAGCAGCAAGCTGTAATGGAGTACCAGCTGCATCAGGCGCAAAGAAGTCGCACTCCGCGCCGTACAGACTTCACAACCACAGAGTGGGCCACTATGAATGACGTCTGCCAGGTTTTGCGTCCCTTTGATTATTCCACGCGGATGGCGAGTGCAGATGATGAACTAGTCAGCATGACTGTCCCCCTTATCTGCCTGCTTGAAAAATCACTGCAAGCACTAAGGGATGATGTTGTGGAAGAGGTGGAGGATGAGGATTCACCATTTCCATCATCTTCTGGACAGTCAGCGCCACGTGGTTCCTCACAAACGCGTAGGCAGGGGACACTTTGTGAGGAGGATGAGGAGGAGTCAATGGAGGAGGAAGACATCCGTCCAGAGG
This sequence comes from Ranitomeya variabilis, assembly GCF_051348905.1. Taxonomy (NCBI): domain Eukaryota; kingdom Metazoa; phylum Chordata; class Amphibia; order Anura; family Dendrobatidae; genus Ranitomeya; species Ranitomeya variabilis. The sequence goes on from NC_135238.1 coordinate 8,625,835, forward strand.
AGGGAGTTACACAATTGTCCAGTACTCAGTGTGTACAGCGAGGGTGGGGTGATGACGAGCGGGCAGAGATCACGCCTCCAGCAGGGGACAGCGTTTCTTGGGCAGTTGGCAGTCTGCAGCACATGGTGGATTACATGCTGCAGTGCCTGAGAAACGACCGCCGCATCGCCCACATTCTCAACATGTCTGATTATTGGGTGTTCACCCTCCTCGATCCTCGCTACCGGGACAACGTAGAAAGCCTCATCACACCGTTGAACCGGGAGCGAAAAATGCGGGAGTACCAAGACACACTGGTGAATTCCATCATCTTCTCCATTCCAAGTGAGAGAAGTGCTGCTAGTGCATTACAAAGCAGCTCAGTGCGTCCAGGCAGTGGTGGAGGCTCTGCACAAAGAGGGAGCAGAAGCAGTGCCTCTGCCCAAGGCAAGACCAGTATGGCCCAACTGTGGCACAGTTTTCTGTGCCCGCCACAAAAGTCTACACCATCACAGACGGCTCCAGTCAGCAGGAGGCAACGGTTCCGTCAGATGGTGACAGACTACATGTCTTGCCCTCTTGCTGTACTCCCAGACGGCTCTTCCCCTTTCAAGTTTTGGGTCTCAAAGCTGGATACATGGCCAGAGCTAAGCCAGTATGCATTGGAGGTGCTGTCTTGCCCTGCGGCCAGTGTATTATCGGAACGTGTCTTTAGTGCTGCAGGTGGTGTACTAACTGACCGTCGCATGCGACTATCCTCCGATAACGTTGACCGGCTTACTTTCCTGAAAATGAACAAGGCCTGGATCTCGCAGGAATTTGCCACTCCTCTTCCTGATTAAATAATTAGGTGACTGTCTATGTTATCTAGGTCTCCTGCTGTGTTCATCTTTCTACCACCTGAAATTAAATTCCTGGGCTCCAACACCGCCAGTTGAGGCTCAGAAGTACCGTCTGCACAGTCAAAACATACGACCCAGTGTTATTGGGTTTCAGTAACGTCAGCTGATCCCCAGCTGTGTAGCCAGCAATGTGTCCTGCGACCGCCACGCTGACACAACAACTGAAATGTAAGGGAACCTGTCCCCCCCCCCCAAGGCGTTTGTTACTGAAAGAGCCACCTTGTGCAGCAGTAATGCTGCATAAGGAAAAGGTAGCTATTTTCATTATGCTCCTTGCACACGCAGAACTTAACACTTATAAAATGTGTCCACTGATACCGTAAAACCGTCCCGGAGGTGGGACTTTCCTTCGTAATATGACGCAGCACAGCCGTCATTCCTACCCCCTCGGCGCCGTGCCCCGGCTCCTCAGTGTTGTTTGATTCCGTCCCGGAGCCTGTGCTGTTATGTTATCCCTTGGCCAGGCACACTTAACGCTGCCCATCTTCTGACATCATTTGTTGTCAGGCTGGCTGCGCCTGTGCGGCCGCACTGGCCGAGAGCCCGCCTCGCAGTGTCTTCTGATTTAATCCCACTGGGGGCCTGAGATCCATGGACATGCGCAGTGCATATCTGAACCTCCGCCTCTCACTCATCTCCCTACGCCTTCTTCAGACTGTGCGCCGTCAGCTGATCCCTAATAGCATGCCACGGCCGTGACGCCGCACAGTCTGAAGAAGCCGTAGGGAGGGGAGTGAGAGGCGAGGATATGCACTGCGCATGGCCACGGATCCCAGGCCCGCGGTGGGATTACATTAGACGACACTGCGAGGCGGGCTCTCGGCCAGCGCGGCCGCACAGGCGCAGCCAGCCTGACACCAAATGATGTCAGAAGATGGGCAGCGCTAAGTGTGCCTGGCCAAGGGCTAACCTAACAGCGCAGGCTCCGGGACGGAATCAAACAACGCTGAGGAGCCGGGGCACGGCGCCAAGGGGGTAGGAATGACAGCTGTGCTGCGTCATATTATGAAGGAAAATCCCACCTCCGGGACGGTCTCACGGTTTCAGGGGACACATTTTATAAGTGTTTAGTTCTGTGTTTGCAAGGAGCATAATGAAAAGAGCCACCTTTTCCTTTTGCATCTTTTGTGCTGCACAAGCTGGCTCTTTCAGCTACAAACGCCTTGGGGGGGGGGGGGTTAAAGGTTCCCTTTCGACTTTCTCCAATCAGGCTTCGGCCTACATTGTGTTCCTCTGCTTCTCCTGCTGTCCCTGGGCTCCAACACCGCTGGTTGTTGCCTGGTAGTGCTGTACGCACAGTCTCACCAGTCGCTCCTCTGTTATTGGGGTTCAGTAACGTCAGCTGTTCCCCAGCTGTGTGTGTGGCAATCCCTCCTATCTCCTCCACCTCCTCCTCCTCCTCCTGTCCCTGGGCTCCAACACCGCTAGTTGCCGTCCAGAAGTGCTGTCCGCACAGTCCCAACAGTCCCTCCTCTGTTATTGGGGTTCAGTAACGTCAGCTGTTCCCCTGCTGTGTGTGTGGCAATCCCTCCTATCTCCTCCACCTCCTCCTCCCCCTCCTGTCCCTGGGCTCCAACACCGCTAGTTGCCGTCCAGAAGTGCTGTCCGCACAGTCCCAACAGTCCCTCCTCTGTTATTGGGGTTCAGTAACATCAGCTGTTCCCCTGCTGTGTGTGTGGCAATCCCTCCTATCTCCTCCACCTCCTCCTCCTCCTCCTGTCCCTGGGCTCCAACACCGCTAGTTGCCGTCCAGAAGTGCTGTCCGCACAGTCCCAACAGTCCCTCCTCTGTTATTGGGGTTCAGTAACGTCAGCTGTTCCCCTGCTGTGTGTGTGGCAATCCCACCTATCTCCTCCACCTCCTCCTCCCCCTCCTGTCCCTGGGCTCCAACACCGCTAGTTGCCGTCCAGAAGTGCTGTCCGCACAGTCCCAACAGTCCCTCCTCTGTTATTGGAGTTCAGTAGCGTCAGCTGTTCCCCTGCTGTGTGTGTGGCAATCCCTCCTATCTCCTCCACCTCCTCCTCCTGTCCCTGGGCTCCAACACCGCTAGTTGCTGTCCAGAAGTGCTGTACGCACAGAGCCAAACACCTCGCCAATGTGTTAGTGGGGTTCAGTAACACCTGCTGTTCCCCTGCTGTGTATACGGCAACGTGTACTGCGACCGCCACGCAGGCACAACAAGTTAAATGTAAGGGAACCTGTCCCCCCCCCCAGGCGTTTGTTACTGAAGGAGCCACCTTGTGCAGCAGTAATGATGCAAAGGGAAAAAGTGCCTCTTTTCGTGGTGCTCCTTGCACATGCTGAACCTAACACTTTTGAAATGTGTCCCCTCGGACGGATAAACCGTCCGGTCGGTGGAACTTTCCTTTGTCATGTGACGCAGCACAGCCGTCATTCTTACCCCCTTGGCACCGTGCGCCTCCTCCTCAGCGTTGTTTGAATCTGTCCCGGAGTCTGCGCTGTTATGTTATCCCTTGGCCAGGCACACTTATCAAATTATGTCAGAAGACGGGCAGCGCTGTCAGGATGGCTGCGCCTGTGCGGCCGCGCTGGACGAGATCCCGCCTCGTAGTGTCTTCTGATTTAATCCCACTGCGGACCTGTGATCCATGGACATTAGCAGTGCATATCTGAACCTCCGCCTCTCACTCATCTCCCTACGGCTTCTTCAGACTGTGCGCTGTCAGCTGATCCCTAATAGCATGCCACGGCCGTGACGCCGCACAGTCTGAAGAAGCCGTAGGGAGGGGAGTGAGAGGCGAGGATATGCACTGCTCATGCCCATGGATCACAGGTCCGCAGAGTGATTACATTAGATGACACAGCGAGGCGGGATCTCCTCCAGCGCGGCCGCACAGGCGCAGCCATCCTGACACCAAATGATGTCAGAAGACGGGCAGCGCTAAGTGTGCCTGGCCAAGGGATAACATAACAGCGCAGACTCCGGGACAGATTCAAACAACGCTGAGGAGGAGGCGCACAGCGCCAAGGGGGTAAGAATGACGGCTGTGCTGCGTCACATGACAAAGGAAAGTTCCACCGACCGGACGGTTTAACCGTCCGAGGGGACACATTTCAAAAGTGTTAGGTTCAGCATGTGCAAGGACCATAATTAAAAGAGCTAAGTTTACCTTTTCCAGCATTAGTGCTGTACAAGATGGCTCTTTCAGCTACAAACGCCTGGGGGGGGTGTTAAAGGTTCCCTTTCAACTTGCTCCAGTGCAGGCTGCGGCCTACACTCTGCTCCACCTGCAGAGCCCGGGCTCCAACACCGCTAGTTGCTGTCCGGAAGTGCTGGCTGCACAGAGAAAAACACCTCGCCAATGTGTCAGTGGGGTTCAGCACCGCCAGCTGTTCCCCTGCTGTGTAGCCGGCAACGTGTCCTGCAACAGCAACGCAGACACAACAGACCCAAAGCTGCCGCCAGTGCAGGCTTCGGCCTACACTCTGCTCCCCCTGCTCCTCCTGCTGACCCTGGGCTCTAACAATGCCAGTTGGTGCCCGGTACTGCTAGCTGCACAGAGAAATACACCAGCCAATGTGTCAGTGGGGTTCAGCACCGCCAGCTGTTCCCCTGCTGTGTAGCCGGCATCGTGTCCTGCAAAAGCCACGCAGACACAAGAACTGAAATTGAAGGGAACCTGTCCCCCCTCCCCCAGGTGTTTGTATGTTTTACACCCACCTTGTACAGCAGTAATGCTGCATGTGTGCAAGGTGGCTCATAAACTTATTCTCCTTGCACCCGTGGAACAGAACACGTCTACAATGTGTCCCCTGAGACCATTTAACCGTCCCGGAGGTGTGACTTTCCTTTGTAATGACACGCTACAACCCCCTTGGTAGCGCTGCCCGTCTTCTGGCATCATTGTTTGGCTGGCTGCGCCTCTGCGGCCGCCCTGCCCGACACAACGCCCCTCGGTGTCTTATTTATTTTGACTGCGAGGGTGTGATTGATGGGCATGAGCAGTGCATCAGTTCGCCTGTCCCTCATCTCCTTCCGCCTTCTTCAGACTGTGCGGCTTCATGGCCGTGGCATGCGATAAGGGATCAGCTGACGCCGCACAGTCTGAAGCGGGTGTAAGGACCCGAGTGTGAGAGGCGAACATATGTGCTGCGCCAGGCCATGAATCCCAGCCCCGCAGTGTTTTAACAATGTTAAGACACTGCGGGGCTGGGATTCATGGTCATCGCGAACCGCACCGGCCGACATTAAATGATGTCAGAAGATGGGCAGCGCTAACAGCGCTAGGCCAAGGGATAACACGACAGCGCAGACTCCTGTACAGCAAATAACAACGTTCAGGAGGCTGCGCCCAGCACCAAGGTGGGATTCTTGACATCTGTGCTGCGTCTCATTACGAAGGGAACTCGCGCCTCCAACACAGTTTGACTGTATAAAGGGCTAAATGTTATACGTGTTTCATTCCGCGTGTGCAAGGAGAAAAATTAAAAGAGCAACCTTTGACTTGTGCAGCACTACTGCTGCATAAGCTGTGGCTCTTCTACTTTGTAACACCTGAGGGGGGGTTAAAGGTTACCTTTAAAATTGGATCAATTAGGCTTCGGCCTACACTCTGCTCCACCTGCAGAGCCTGGGCTCTAACACCGTCAGTTGGGGCCCGGTACTGCTAGCTGCACAGAGAAAAACACCAGCCAATGTGTCAGTGGGGTTCAGCACCGCCAGCTGTTCCCCTGCTGTGTAGCCGGCAACGTGTCCTGCAAATGCCACGCAGACACAAGAACTGAAATTGAAGGGAACCTGTCCCCCCTCCCCCAGGCGTTTGTATGTTTTACAGCCACCTTATACAGCAGTAATGCTGCATGTGTGCAAAGTGGCTCATAAACGTATTCTCCTCGCACATGTGGAACTGAAAACACGTCTAAAATGTGTCCTCTGTGTGACCATTTAACCGTCCCGGAGGTGTGACTTTCCTTTGTAATGACACGCTGCAACCCCCTTGGTAGCGCTGCCCGTCTTCTGGCATCATTGTTTGGCTGCCTGCGCCTCTGCGGCCGCCCTGACCCACACAACTCCCCTCGGTGTCTTATTTATTTGGACTGCCAGGGTGTGATTGATGGGCATGAGCAGTGCATCAGTTCGCCTGTCCCTCATCTCCTTCCTCCTTCTTCAGACTGTGCGGCTTCATGGCCGTGGCATGCGATAAGGGATCAGCTGACGCCGCACAGTCTGAAGCGGGTGTAAGGACCCGAGTGTGAGAGGCGAACATATGTGCTGCGCCAGGCCATGAATCCCAGCCCCGCAGTGTTTTAACAATGTTAAGACACTGCAGGGCTGGGATTCATGGTCATCGCGAACCGCACCGGTTGACATTAAATGATGTCAGAAGATGGGCAGCGCTAACAGCGCTAGGCCAAGGGATAACACAACAGCGCAGACTCCTGTACAGCAAATAACGCTCAGGAGGCTGCACCCAGCACCAAGGTGGGATTCTTGACATCTGTGCTGCGTCTCATTACGAAGGGAACTCGCGCCTCCAACACAGTTTGACTGTATAAAGGGCTAAATGTTATACGTGTTTCATTCAGCGTGTGCAAGGAGAAAAATTAAAAGAGCAACCTTTGACTTGTGCAGCACTACTGCTGCATAAGCTGTGGCTCTTCTACTTTGTAACACCTGAGGGGGGGTTAAAGGTTACCTTTAAAATTGGTTCAATTAGGCTTCGGCCTACACTCTGCTCCCCCTGCAGAGCCTGGGCTCTAACACCGCCAGTTGGGGCCCGGTACTGCTAGCTGCACAGAGAAAAACACCAGCCAATGTGTCAGTGGGGTTCAGCACCGCCAGCTGTTCCCCTGCTGTGTAGCCAGCAACGTGTCCTGCAACAGCCACGCAGACACAAAGCTGCCGCCAGTGCAGGCTTCGGCCTACACTCTGCTCCCTCTCCTCCTGCTGACCCTTTGCTCCAACACTGCTAGTTGGGGCTCTAGGAAGACAAGCTTGAATAGGTCCCCATCCTGGTTCCAGCACCGTCAGCTGGTTCCGGGCAGAGCCTTTGGCTTAGGTGCCTCCCTCTGGGTATCCGAGTTCCACCAACGTCAGGTGGTCCTTGGTAGTGCTTTCAGGCACGGGTACCTCCTGCTTAGTAACCGGGTTCCAGTAACGTCAGCTGGTCCTCGGTAGTTCCATTGGGTCTTGGACCTTCGGCTACCCATCCGGGTTCCAGCACCGTCAGCTGGTTCTCGGCAGTGTCTTTTGCTCTTGTACCTTCTGCTCCCCATCCTGGTTCCAGTACCGTCAGCTGGTTCCGGGCAGAGCCTTTGGCTTAGGTGCCTCCCTCTGGGTATCCGAGTTCCACCAACGTCAGGTGGTCCTTGGTAGTGCTTTCAGGCACGGGTACCTCCTGCTTAGTAACCGGGTTCCAGTAACGTCAGCTGGTCCTCGGTAGTTCCATTGGGTCTTGGACCTTCGGCTACCCATCCGGGTTCCAGCACCGTCAGCTGGTTCTCGGCAGTGTCTTTTGCTCTTGTACCTTCTGCTCCCCATCCTGGTTCCAGTACCGTCAGCTGGTTCCGGGCAGAGCCTTTGTCTTAGGTGCCTCCCTCTGGGTATCCGAGTTCCACCAACGTCAGGTGGTCCTTGGTAGTGCTTTCAGGCACGGGTACCTCCTGCTTAGTAACCGGGTTCCAGTAACATCAGCTGGTCCTCGGTAGTTCCATTGGCTCTTGGACCTTCGGGTAGCCATCCGAGTTCCAGTTCCATCAGCTGGTTCTCGGCATTTTCTCAGCCTTCTTGTACCTTCTGCTACATTTCCAAGTTCAAGAGACTAAACACGATGACCCGGAAGACCACCCCTAAGATGACGATGACACCAGAGACGACAACCACCGTGATGACGACGACCCTGGAGACGATGACCCTGAAGACCACCCCGATGACGACGACCCCGGAGACGACGACCCTGGAGACGACGACGACCTGGAAGACCGAGAAGCAGAAGAACAAGAGGCTGCAGAACAAAGAGCAGAAGAACATTAAGCATAAGACTAAATATCAGAGCAAAAGATATTATCTAAATTATAAGCAGAAGAAGACTAAGCAGTGTATGGGGGTGAGTCCGTTCCTCCTCGTGGTGCCCCTGGATAAAGCCTGATGCTGCAGGCCAAACTGAACGCGGACAAATGTAACTGTTTTGTGACAGGCAGAACGGAAGGTGTAATCTTCAAACTTTTATAGATAACAACTACGGGAATGCCTGTCACAAATAAGAATATGATGAAGAAGTAGAATATGATGAAGATAATAGTAAAATAAAAAGAATATGAACAATGTAACCAAAAAAATAATAGGTAGAAGATGAAGAAGAAGATGAATAAGGTGAAGAAGTTGATGTCAAAGAAGCTGATGATGAGGATAATGAAGAAGAAAGTGTGGGAGAAGTAAAAAAGAAGGTGAAGGGCGTGGAAGTAGTGAAACATCAATATCTGACAAAATAAAAAAAAAAAAACAGTCAAAATCTTTCTAACGCCGAACGTCATAAAAAAAAATAAAAATCCTGCTATTCTATTTGATTGGGCTAAACCTCTGTGCCTTTAATGTCTCCGCCACCTCCCCCAATACATCCTACATTATTCTTAGTTGTTTTCCTTCATGTAGAATTAACCTACAAGGAAAGAAAGGGTTTATTTTAATTCCGATATTTTCGTCCCATTGACTTGCATTGGGATCGGGTATCGGGATCGGATTAGATCCGATACTTTGACGGTATCGGCCGATACTTTCCGATACCGATACTTTCCGATATCGGAAGGTATCGCTCAACACTACTTGCTGGTTTTTGCCACTGCACTTGGGGACACCTTCATAGTTTTCCCAATTTTTCGGACTGACTGACCTTCATTTTTTAAAGTAATGATGGCCACTCGTTTTTCTTAGCTGCTTTTTTCTTGCCAAAATACAAATTCTAACAGTCTACTCAGTAGGACTATCAGCTGTGTATCCACCAGACTTCTGCATAACACAACTGATGGTCCCAACCCCATTTATAAGGCAAGAAATCCCACTTATTAAACCTGACAGGGCACCTGTGAAGTGAAAACCATTCCCGGTGACTACCTCTTGAAGCTCATCAAGAGAATGCCAGGAGTGTGCAAAGCAGTCATCAAAGCAATAGGTGGCTACTTTGAGGTACCTAGAACATAAGACATAATTTCAGTTGTTTCACACTTTTTTGTTAAGTATATAATTCCACATGTGTTAATTCATAGTTTTGATGCCTTCAGTGTGAATGTACAATGTTCATAGTCATGAAAATACAGAAAAATCTTTAAATGAGAAGGTGTGTCCAAACTTTTGGTCTGCACTGTATATATTCATATTTCATACAGAGCTACATAGCAGAATATCCGGTAATTCATTTGCCGGCTTTTGCTATCTCCTTATCAAACCCGACAGGATATGAGACATGCTTACATACAGTAAACCATTTCATATCCATTATATTTTCACATATTCCATATTTTTACATATTTGCATAAAGGGTTAAAAATACACACACATTATGAATAAAGTATTTTAATGAAATAAATAAACACATGGGGTTTTAATATCTTTATTGTACTCTCAATCTAACTGACGACCCTCGATCTTCTGAAAAAAATAAAAAATAAAAACAATATCCCATACCTGTCCGCCATACAGTCATGTCCCACGATGTAAATCCATCTGAAGGGGTTAAATAATTTTACAACCAGTAGCCTGCTAATGCAGCTGTTGCCCCTGCCTGTAGGGAAGTTAGTTAGTTGCTGGCTGAGCTCAGCTCAGTTAGTTGGTCCCTGACAGGGGTGGGATCCTGTCAGAGAACAAAGGAGAAAGGACACGGAGCTGTGCATGCCCTCAGAGCTGTAGCTCCTAGAAAGAGACATCAAAGGCAGAACTGTATTGCAGCGAGCGTGAAGGCAGTCGTAGCAAAGGAGTGGATACCAGAAGGGGACCAGCCCCGAACAGGCTGCCTCCTTCTGAGGTGCAGAATCCCGGTATCCGGAACACCGAGGGAGTAACGACCTTTATGCCTTACTCCAGAGACCGGCAGGACAGCTAATTGCAAGTTACCTGTCCGCCCTACACCCAGGAGGCACGGTGGCAACCTATGGAGGCTGGGGCATGATATAGTCCCTATAAACAGCCATAGACCCATAGAGCCGGGTCATCTAAGAGACCCTATAAACAGGCTCAAGACACCAGTCATACTGGTTTTGTCCTATTCTATCTGGGGGACAGGGAGAGAGACATTATATCTGTGAGGACCTTATGTTAAGCTTTAGGCAGTAAGGAACTACAACACCGCAGGGCAAGGGAAGGCTACTGATTTGCACCTGGATAAGGGGACTCTGGACTTGCCTCCAAATCGACAGGACTCTGCCTGCCCTGTGATCTGGTGCTCTGGACTGTGGATGCTGAAGTCTTCAGTAAAGGTAAAGAGACTGCAACCTTGTGTCCTCGTTCTTCACTGTGCCATTCGTCATCAACCATCTACTTACTGGGAAGCCCTGGGGACACACTTCACCTGTGGGAAGATATACCATCTAGCTGCCATAACATCACCCCAGCGGACCCCTTAAAGCAGCGTCAGTCACCCTGACTGAATACCACAGGTGGCGTCACGAACATTCCCCTTTAAAGACCTTTCCCTTTTACAAGGATGTCCCAGGGCCACGGACCGAGTCAGCCACCGTGACATCCCCCTGTGAACCGCAGGACCCGGTACCGAGTACCCCACGGCCCTATGGGGGCGCTCCATATAAATATATGAGGGGACAGTACAAAGACCTTTCTGATGATATTTTTAATCATAGACCTGAGACAGGGACAAGGGGGCATCCTCTACGTCTGGAGGAAAGAAGGTTTAAGCATAATAACAGACGCGGATTCTTTACTGTAAGAGCAGTGAGACTATGGAACTCTCTGCCGTATGATGTTGTAATGAGTGATTCATTAATTAAATTTAAGAGGGGACTGGATGCCTTTCTGGAAAAGTATAATGTTACAGGATATATACACTAGATTCCTTGATAGGGCGTTGATCCAGGGAACTAGTCTGATTGCCGTATGTGGAGTCGGGAAGGAATTTTTTTTCCCCAATGTGGAGCTTACTCTTACCACATGGGTTTTTTTTTGCCCTCCTCTGGATCAACATGTTAGGGCATGTTAGGTTAGGCTATGGGTTGGACTAGATGGACTTAAAGTCTTCCTTCAATCTTAATAACTATGTATGTATGTTATAACACACAAGAGCTCTGTATATACTATATAGTGTACAGTTTACAGGTAACACACTGACTGACCAGTGATATCTCTAGTTGAAGTCCTTCATCTTCACTTTTCTTGTTTATTCAGTGCAGAGCACCATCACTTCTTCCAGCCAGGACTCCTCTCTGCAGAAAATAACAGTTATCTAGTACACAGCTTCCAGAGCACATTCCCCAATTTTTCCCTAACTTCTACACTAGACCAGATGAGGAAAAAAAAAAAGCTGCATAGTGCTGCCCTGCACAGTAACAGGATCCCCCCACTGAAAACAGTATCCTCAAAAATAAAATACATCACAGCTGTAAACATTTTGCTTAATTCGCCTCTACAGAAATAATGTCCACCATCCTGCCCCCCTTGTGTCTCATTCCTGGCTCCATTTGTCTCCATTTTGCCCCTATTTGTCTATATCTTTCCCCATGAGGCCCTATATTGCAGCTTTCAGTACAATTTTTTCTTCCAAAAGTTTCTCCTTATTAGGCAGCAGTCCAGTGGTGTCCTCTCCTTCATCCATTTGAGGTGCTGACGTGTCAGCACGTGGCATTGATGTCATACGTTGGTGACATCAGCTGCCAGTCTGTGATTCCTTGGCAGCTGTTAATTATTGCCGTGCAGGAAGCCGATGGCTTTCTGTACCACAATATATTTCAACTGAGTGTGCATCCATGAATGCACATTCAGTTTAAATTTGTGTGCCAGGGAACCAGATTAGGAAGCCTCTTCGAGCAACTGCCTGCGACTTTAACAAGCGGTTCCACCTAATCGGGGAGAGCCCCCTGAATCCCATGACTTCAGCCAGTGTCTTATATACAGTGAAGGAAATAAGTATTTGATCCCTTGCTGATTTTGTAAGCTTGCCCACTGACAAAGACATGAACAGTCTATAATTTTTAAGGGTCGGTTAATTTTAACATTGAGAGATAGAATATCAAAAATAAAATCCAGAAAATCACATTGTATAAATTATATACACTTATTTGCATTCTGCAGTGAGAAATAAGTACTTGATCCCTCTGGCAAAGAAGACTAAATACTTGGTGGTAAAACCCTTGTTGGCAAGCACAATTGTCAGACTTTTTTTGTAGTTGATGATGAGGTTTGCGCACATGTCAGGAGGAATTTTGCTCCACTCCTCTTTGCAGATCATCTCTAAATCATTAAGATTTTGAGGCTGTCGCTTGGCAACTCGGAACTTCAGCTCCCTCCATAAGTTTTCTATGGGATTAAGGTCTGGAGACTGGCTAGGCCACTCCATGACCTTAATGTGCTTCTTTTTGAGCCACTCCTTTGTTGCCTTGGCTGTATGCTTTGGGTCATTATCTTGCTGGAAGACCCAGCCACGACCCATTTTTAATGTCCTGGCGGAGGGAAGGAGGCTGTCACTCAGGATTTTACGGTACATTACTCCATCCATTCTCCCATTGATGCGGTGAAGTAGTCCTGTGCCCTAAGCTTATACTGGAGTTATAGCCGCTCTCCTACCTGCTCTCTCATACATAGGTTCAGATAAAATGGCAGCCGGTTTGTGCAAATTTTCTTACTCCACATAGAAGCAAATAGCAAAAAATACACATTTTGACGAATGCAGATTTTTGTAAAATTCGAGTAAAATTCAATTCAACTCAAATTTTCATGCTTATCTCTACTTTGTTCCCATTCCATCTAAGAGAATGTGGCCATGGAGCAAGACAATTATCAGCTCTCAGGAGAAACTATGTAAGTAGTGTTTAGTGACAGACCCTCTCGGCCCGTGCAAAACTTACCAGAGAAACATACACTGCCATACAGAAGTAAGTAATGTGCTGTACCTGTAAGGTTCTAGCAGGAACACGGGATGCAGTGACGAGCAGGAGGCAGAGCAAGAGTTAAAAGGTTTTATATACCGTATTTTTCGCTTTGTAAGACGCACTTTTTTCCCCCCAAACTTGGGGGGAAAATGGGGGAGCGTCTTAGAAAGCGATCATGCCTTACCAATACGTGGGTGTAGGCCGCAGGCGGGGATGAGGGGGTGTCTGGGTGTCTCCGGGTGCCCGGCGGTTGCTGGCCGATGATGCTGGTGTCTCCGGTGCCCAGTGGTGCTGAGTGGGTGTCCAACGCTGCCCGGGGCTCTGCCAACATTTTGCGACAGGCCAGAGGCCCAGCAGTTCCACGGTTCCATGTGCGCTGGTCTCCGGGAAGATGGCCGCCGCTGGGGGCGGCGCATGCGCAGATGGTGGTTTCGGGATCAAGATCTCGAGAGATGAGATCTCAGCACTGAAATCACAGCGGCCTCCGAGCAGTGTGTCTGCATCCTACACCACGCCACCAATGACTCTTGGGCAAAATACCAGGACAACGATTTCCTGGGAAACCAGTGCACGTACTGAACAGCCAGCAGAACTGGACATTGTGCTATTTGTTTCTTTACATAAGCAGTGACATTACCCACTCGGTGATTCCCCATTCAAAAAAGGAAAAGGGCGACTATGTGATAAAGGCCTTGTTCTGGCCGAAACGTCAGCTGACGCTTTACACATCACCGTTAAATCACTAAATATTCACCTAAAGCAAAAACTTTCTATAGTATGTGTGCAGTGACTCTATAATTGAACCTGTAATTATGGGGCCAGTGGTCCTTTTTCACTAGCACCATATACTCACACTATTTGTCGAGTGCTAACCATCAAATAGTACATTACAGCAGAGTTCGGCAGGACAGCTGAACTGCAAGTTACCTGTCTGCCCTAAGACCCAGCAGGCACAGTGACGCATAGAGCCCGGGTTATGATAGAGACCTTATAAAAAGGCCCGAGTCACCTGGCATACTAGGTTTGTGTCCTATCCTATATGGGGGACGAAGAAGAACTGTGAGGACCTTATCTGAAGCCATAGGCAGTAAGGGACTACAACACTACCGCACTAGAGGGAAGGCTTCTAACTCCACCTGGTAAAGAGGACTCTGGATTCGCTTCTAAGCTGGCCGGACCCTGCCTGCCCTGTGATCTGGTGACCTGGACTGCGGTTGCCTGAAGTCTTCAGTAAATCAGGTAAAGAGACTGCAAACCTGTGTCCTCGTTCTTTACTGCACCTTTCATCATCATTTTCCATCTACACATTGGGAGCCCTGGGGACACACTTCACCTGTGGGAAGGTACACCATCTAGCTGCCATAACATCACCCCAGAGGACCCCTTAAAGCAGCGTCGGTCCCCACTGACCAAATACCACAGGTGGCATCACTAACATAAACTTTATTCAATCTCCCTTTTACATGGGCGCCCAGGGCAACGGACCGGGTCGCCACCGTGACATCCCCCTGTGAACACTGGACCCGGTATCGGGTACCCCACGGCCCTGGCGGGCGACCCAGATGCACAGTCTGTATGCGTGGGGGTTGGAGCGCTGCAAAGTGGGCCTGTCAGTTGGCGTCGGTCAGCGGAGAGGGAGTCAACCTTCTCCTGTAGAAGACGCTGGGTACCCACCAAAAGCCCCGTTCCCACGTGCTCCATCTTTTATATCACACCCGCCACCCAACAGTCAGGTGCAAAGGTCTACTCCGGTCAGAAAGTGCTCATATATAGGAGCTATCGCCGCTCTCATACCTCCTCCCTCATATATAGGAGCTATGGCCGCTCTCCTACCTCTTCCCTCATATATAGGAGCTATGACCGCTCTCCTACCTGCTCCCTCATATGTAGGAGCTATGACCGCTCTCCTACCTGCTCCCTCATATGTAGGAGCTATGGCCGCTCTCCTACCTCCTCCCTCATATATAGGAGCTATGGCCACTCTCCTACCTGCTCCCTCATATATAGGAGCTATGGCCGCTCTCCTACCTGCTCCCTCATATATAGGAGCTATGGCCGCTCTTACCTGCTCCCTCATATATAGGAGCTATGGCCGCTCTCCTACCTCCTCCCTCATATATAGGAGCTATGGCCGCTCTCCTACCTGCTCCCTCATATGTAGGAGCTATGGCCGCTCTCCAACCTCCTCCCTCATATATAGGAGCTATGGCCACTCTCCTACCTCCTCCCTCATATATAGGAGCTATGGCCGCTCTCCTACCTGCTCCCTCATATATAGGAGCTATGGCCGCTCTCCTACCTGCTCCCTCTTATATAGGAGCTATGGCCGCTCTCCTACCTGCTCCCTCATATATAGGAGCTATGGCCGCTCTCCTACCTGCTCCCTCATATATAGGAGCTATGGCCGCTCTCCTACCTCCTCCCTCATATATAGGAGCTCTGGCCGCTCTCCTACCTCCTCCCTCATATATAGGAGCTATGGCCGCTCTCCTACCTCCTCCCTCATATATAGGAGCTATGGCCGCTCTCCTACCTCCTCCCTTATATATAGGAGCTATGGCCGCTCTCCTACCTCCTCCCTCATATATAGGAGCTCTGGCCGCTCTCCTACCTCCTCCCTCATATATAGGAGCTATGGCTGCTCTCCTACCTCCTCCCTCATACATAGGAGCTATGGCTGCTCTCCTACCTCCTCCCTCATATATAGGAGCTATGGCTGCTCTCCTACCTCCTCCCTCATACATAGGAGCTATGGCTGCTCTCCTACCTCCTCCCTCATACATAGGAGCTATGGCTGCTCTCCTACCTCCTCCCTCTTATATAGGAGCTATGGCTGCTCTCTTACCTGCTCCCTCATATATAGGAGCTATGGCCGCTCTCCTACCTGCTCCCTCATATATAGGAGCTATGGCCGCTCTCCTACCTCCTCCCTCATATATAGGAGCTCTGGCCGCTCTCCTACCTCCTCCCTCATATATAGGAGCTATGGCTGCTCTCCTACCTCCTCCCTCATATATAGGAGCTATGGCTGCTCTCCTACCTCCTCCCTCATATATAGGAGCTCTGGCCGCTCTCCTACCTCCTCCCTCATATATAGGAGCTATGGCTGCTCTCCTACCTCCTCCCTCATACATAGGAGCTATGGCTGCTCTCCTATGCCCTCCCTCATATATAGGAGCTATGGCCGCTCTCCTACCTCCACCCTCATATATAGGAGCTATGGCAGCTCTCCTACCTGCTCCCTCATATGTAGGAGCTATGGCCGCTCTCCTACCTCCTCCCTCATATATAGGAGCTTTGGCCGCTCTCCTACCTGCTCCCTCATATATAGGAGCTATGGCCGCTCTCCTACCTGCTCCCTCATATATAGGAGCTATGGCCGCTCTCCTACCTGCTCCCTCTTATATAGGAGCTATGGCCGCTCTCCTACCTGCTCCCTCATATATAGGAGCTATGGCCGCTCTCCTACCTGCTCCCTCATATATAGGAGCTATGGCCGCTCTCCTACCTCCTCCCTCATATATAGGAGCTCTGGCCGTTCTCCTACCTCCTCCCTCATATATAGGAGCTCTGGCCGCTCTCCTACCTCCTCCCTCATATATAGGAGCTATGGCCGCTCTCCTACCTGCTCCCTCATATATAGGAGCTATGGCCGCTCTCCTACCTCCTCCCTCATATATAGGAGCTATGGCCGCTCTCCTACCTCCTCCCTCATATATAGGAGCTATGGCCGCTCTCCTACCTCCTCCCTCATATATAGGAGCTATGGCCGCTCTCCTACCTCCTCCCTCATATATAGGAGCTATGGCCGCTCTCCTACCTCCTCCCTCATACATAGGAGCTATGGCCGCTCTCCTACCTCCTCCCTCATATATAGGAGCTATGGCCGCTCTCCTACCTCCTCCCTCATATATAGGAGCTATGGCTGCTCTCTTACCTGCTCCCTCATATATAGGAGCTATGGCTGCTCTCCTACCTGCTCCCTCATATATAGGAGCTATGGCCGCTCTTCTACCTGCTTCCTCATATATATTAGCTATCGCCGCTCTCCTACCTGCTCCCCCAAATATAGGCGCTAAGGCCGCTCTCCTACCTGCTCCCTCCTGTAGAAGCTATGGCCGCTCTCCGATCTGCTCCCTCATATATAGGAGCTATGGCGGCTCTCCTACCTGCTCCCTCCTGTAGAAGCTATGGCCGCTCTCCGATCTGCTCCCTCATATATAGGAGCTATGGCGGCTCTCCTACCTGCTCCCTCGTGTAGAAGCTATGGCCGCTCTCCTACCTGCTCCCTCGTGTAGAAGCTATGGCCGCTCTCCTACCTGTTCCCTCATATATAGGAGCTATTTATGTTGTGAACAGTTTCCCGGAGTGTCCTATTGTGGGATCGCTGGACTCTTCGAACTCGACATAGTGCGTGGAAGGAGGATCAAGGTGAGAATTAAGTTATCTAGACTATAGGCTGATGAGACTGGACAGTGTGGAAGGCTGTGTGGCACTGCCAAGCCTGCTTGAAGCATTATCTGCTATCCAGCTGACCACCTTTACACACTGGTGTGGCTTCAGAAGTGGTGTCCCGTGCCTCCCTGCAAAGTGGGACAGTAAGCTAAGTGTTGTGGATGGGTATGTTTCTTGTGCTCCAGCAACAGGCATAGTCGTACCTGCCCCATGTCCTCGGTGTCTGTGTGCACCATCATCAGCACTTCTCCATCCCATACAGCATGACTTAAGTATTTTCTAATTGCTAGGTCTCTGGAAACCAAGTTTATTTTTAATTGTGAAAAAAAAAATGGTCGTCTGCAGCAGGCAAAGCTTTTTTTTGGAGTTTAATACCACCATATTGTAACCCAAAGCACATTACACAGTATGGATGACTAACGGAATATAGAAAAAAAAATTGAACTTTTTGTAGTTTTAAATACCTACATAATGTAACACTAACCACACTAAACTCTATGGATGACAATATAGTCAATTTTTTCACCCACCCACCCTCCAAAAAAAAAAAAATATATACACATGATCACATGCAGCAGCTATATATTTAATAACAGACTGCAAAGCCCTAAGCCCTGCCTAGAGGCTGTATTCTGCCACTAGCTCTGTCCTCCTCCCATCTCCATAGACGTTCATGATCACCAGCTGCCATCTGCTGTCTCAGACCAAAGTGAAAAATGAGAGAGTGTGGGGCTGTCCAAGGTGAAAATCCATCGAGTGGCGCTGTATTTGCCACTGAGTTGAATCAAGGTGAAAATCTTCAGGTTACTTCAGTAGATGTTTATTTACATAGTAATGTCTCATCTGATCCTCTTTTTACTTTTGTCTCTACTCCATATGGTCAGACATTCAAGCCATCATCTTTTAGAAATGACTGGAAATGGATTTTCACCTTGGTCTTCACATTGTGAGAAATCCCTGGAAGTGGCTTTTCCCACCCCACCAGGTTGGCAGCAGTCGCTTCTAAAAAAATAAACCCAAAACATGCCACAGCGGGAGTTGGCCTGAGATTGCACAACCTCATTAGATGAGCGAGTTTCCGTTACAACTCTCCTTTCCCTTTAATCTAATTTTACTATGCTTAGAGAGCGCCACGCTTTTTCTCCTAGGATCATTTCACCACTTATCTCCTGTCTCAGTAATGTAAAAGTACGTGAAAGATACTTATACGTCCATTTCTATTTTACATTGTCAGCCCAAGGAGGGAAATTAAAAAGTATGAATGATGACAATCTTTTTAAAGTGTTCTGGAATTTGTTCTTGTTATATACAGTACATAAAAAAGAGCTGAAAAAGAAAGAGAAGCCATGAGCGTGGTGGCAATGGTGCAGACTGTAAGCCAAACGCTTAAAACATGGATGGTTTGGCAAATGAGGCCAACGTCTTTGCTCACGGCTTGTATATCAGAATGATATAGAAAGAAGAAACTCAAGAGAAACATGACGCACGGCAGCAACGTTACCTGGTGGAACAATACAAGCTAAATGCACCTCATAAAGGAATTTCCACAACTATGGACCACTCCACTTATTGTAGTTTTATTGCATTTTACAAACTTTTACACGTTGCAATTTCCATTATTCTATATCATAGAATGCATTGAAAACTTATTGTCTAAGTTTATGGGATATCTTAGGCAAATACTTTATAAAATTGATCTAGTGGAAAGTCTTTAGTTCTACTCTTAAAGAGCTTGTCCACTACCCTGAATCGGTTACTGGTTTTGCCATAAATGCTTAAGGATAATGCCTCTAAACACCATAGACCTTTTCTGTCAAGTTTTATGTTACTTTGTTTTATGCCTTTCTGTGTCATTTCCTGTCCCCTGACCACCAGCTCTGTAGTTACTGCCTTCACTTCTTCTTCAGAATTTTCCACTCCCTTTTGATACAATTTTCCAGAATTCCTTGTGCTGGGCTGCAAGCCACCAGCGAGCACATCCCCTGTGACTCCATCTACACCTTTCCCACTCTCCCCCCAGATTCACACACAGCCCTAGCAAAATCTACCGTACAGGACGCTGCCACAGGAAAGACAAGTCATGCACAAAGCACCAGAACAGCAGTCCTGTAATAAAGATTATTCCCTACTTCTCGTCACTTGCAGATGGATGGGTGAATGGGAGGGGAGAGAAATATTAACGCATTCATTATGTAAATGGAATACAACAGTGTATATATACATTACACAGGGTATAGAGCAGTGTGGGTACATGTATATTCACCCTGCTATATACATACAGATAGGAGAAAGAGCTGGGGCTGCAGGAGGAGGCTGGCAGCATGCACAGAAACTGAGTGAGCTCTGCTGAATGCAACCTCGCCTACTCACACAGCAAGAAAAGTCACATGATTGTGATGTCCCATCAGATTCCAAAGCCATGATCTTGGGGAGAAATTTACATGACATCGCAGATAGTCAATGGGCCAGAGATTATTTGAGCAGGGGAGAAGCTCAGGTAACAGCAGGATTTAGGAAAGCAAGGTATTTAGTAAAGTTCTTATCTATGGCAGCCAGTCCACACGATATGAACTTGCAAAGTAGTGGCCAACCCCTTTAAGTAAAGCCTTATTCAGATTAGTACAGTATTTCCAAAGATGGATCTAATTGGTCATACATAACAACTGTGCTATTTTTTCCTAATTAAATGTTAATGAACTTGTATTTCTCCCTCTTTTCTCCTATGTTATACGCATCCTTCAAGTTACGCAGAGCGTGCTTCTTTGTTATTCGATACCATTCCTCCGGTATTTCAGCTGGCTCAACATCGTATAATTTAGCAAATTCAAGATTGAAGCTTGTGAAGATGAATTTCCAGTAATCTGAAGAATTGTTCCTCTCCTCAGTCTCTATGATCCACTCTGGATAAACCATTTGGTAGTTCTTATAAGGAATCCATTCTCCATTAGTGTGTAGATTTGCAAAACAGTCATCGGAAACGACATCGTTGGTGCAAATTGAAGTGCACAGAGCATTGGTTTCCGACCATGTATACTGGGCCATTCCTTTAGGTCGGTGGCAAGTTGCAAAATGTTCCTTATGGTTAACACTTTCTGCTTCACATGGAACATGGCAGAATGGACATTCCTGGTCGCAGCCAACAACCTTAGAAGCCAATGCCGTTTGAGGCTGTAGACGAAGATTACAAAGGAGAAACGCAATGCTGCTAGTCTTTAGATTGGCCCAAATTTGAGTTTTAATCTCAAAGAGGAACGATTCAATGTCTCGCCAGAATTGGGACATATTTGCTTTGTTTTGGAAGGCGGTCATTTCCATCTCAATCCGTGGAATCACCAAGTCTTGCTTTAAAACCATAGAGAAATATTGGAGAAATTCTGACATGTTGTCAAAGGGCTGAGCCTGAGTGTCTCCGATGGCACATCTTATTTTTTTAAGAATTGACTTTAGGTTTTTATCTATCAGCTTTGATAAAGTATCATTGTTTTGATATTTTTGTAGAATGTACATGTAAATCCATCTCTTAACGTAGGTCTTGTAATTGTTAATGTACATATTATACCTCTCGAAGGAGTCTATGTCAAGCATCTCTGCCAAGAGATGGTAATGGAAGGATTTTCTACTTTTAAATATTGCACCATCTGCATCTTTGAGAATATCATCGATTATCTGTCTCCCGAGATTGTTGTAAATGTAGGCCGTTATAGCCGGAATTAATCCTTGCTCACAAAAATTCTTTGCTCTGACGTTTGTTTCATTAGTATGGATGATTTTACTTTTAAGTATGTTGAAATACTTTGGTTTCAGCGCTCGAATTTGATAGATGGGATCATTTCTCACCCGATAGTGGTCATGCATCTTCTGAAATTGAGGAGCTGCTCTACCCAAAATATGAAGCTTGAGCTCTACCTGGAACAAATGGTTGTAGGACAGTTTTCCAGAATTTTTCTCTAGGTGTCCATTTATGATGTTTAGTAATTCTCTGCTGTACATGTCACTGTAGTCCTCTCCAGTCTTGACCTTCTCTGTAACGTAATCTTGGCAAAGGTCAGTGATTGTTGATGCACAGTTCTGAAGTTGGTCTTTGGCATTGTTACGTTTCAGTAAATTAACACATTTTTGTAAAATACTGATATCTGTGTGCTTGTCTTCTACACAAAAGCTTTTCTCTTGATATTGTTGAAGAGACCCCACATTATGTAACATCCCGCTGACATTGCTTCCTCTGTTCCTCATTTCATCTCTAAGCTGCTTTAACATTCTGCTGCCAACATTCAGTTTTTCTATGGTGTGTGGCTGTAGGTTTCCAATTATACCCTGCCATATGGACTCAAACTCTTCCTCCAGCTCTCTGACGTCGCGCAGACCAGCTAACTTTGCTTTATAACTCTTGAGTTGGCCGTCAATATTTTGGAGATACTGCTTCAGTATCATTTCAAGATTATGTTTTCCCTTTTCAACTGACATAGTTTCTGTAAATTTGCTTGTGATGAGATTTTGCAGCTCTCTCCTGAGACATTTCACAGAATTAAAAAATTCTTCTTTGTACCTTTCTATAAGATGAGGATTGTTGCTTCCAGTTTTAAAAAACGTTGATAGTTGACTGTTCATATTTTTCTCCCCTTGCCCCAAGACTTGATCCATTGATTCATTTAATGTTTGCTCTAACTGTCCCTGAGTATTACTTTCGATTGATTGATTCTTGATTGCATTTTCAAACTTGGAGATCAGTTTGTAGGCCTGCCTCCGAAATTCCCATTCTAGTTCTGAGTACTTGTTACACAGCTGCTCATAGGCCTCGGCTGCCAGGATGTTTCTGAAACTAAAGATAAAAGATTCATACTTTATAGCTTGCCACAACGTATTTGTCCATTTGGTAAAAGATCTAATGCTATGGATACCTGCATGATGTTTTTCTGTCATGAATGTGAACATGTATTTTTTTAATTCATAAATAGTTTCACTGTATCCAACATTTATTGAAGCCATCGGAGGAACACCGTGCCACAAACCTGGGATGTACCAGCTGTGTTTCTGGGGGTCATAGTCAAGGATATCTGAAAACTGTATGTTTGTATCCTTCTTTTCCATTTTTGCAGCTACTTTGATCATTTCTTGGAGTTCATTCAAAAATTGTGCTCGACCTATCATGGTATTGTCATCTGTACTCACATCACTTACATTCTGATGTACAAATTGGCAGTTGGGCTTCTTACCGACTCCATTCATTCTAAGAAATGCATGGAGAACAATGGTCAATGTGTCGTTCATGTCTGATGTATTTTCCATGGAGATATTGACTATGGTAACATCACTCAACCCAACCACAAGTGTGGCCAACTCATTGTCATGTTCATAACTCTCATCGAGTTTAGACAATTCAGGAGCTTTCAACCCTTCAGTGTCAATCACCAGAATAAATTCACAACCTAGTTCTTTCTGGAAGTTCTTCTCCACTTTCAAAAGATTCATGAAGGCTCCTCGTGTGCATCGACCACTGGCTACAGGGAACTGTAGACCAAACATGGTGTTCAGGAGGGTGGACTTCCCCGTACTCTGCACTCCCAGGACAGTGATCACCCTCATCCTACATTGTCCTCCGGTCTTGTTATCCAGCTCAGTCAGGACATCAGTTATCCACTGTAGAGGAATGTTGGAGGCATCTCCATCAATCAGCTCCAATGGGAAACCATGCAACAGGAGATCGGCGGCAATTCCTGGAAGATCTGTAAACTTTCTCTGATTCACTTTCACTTCTTCCACATTTACCAAAGAACATTCAGCCTCATAATATTGCGCCAACTCACGTAAAAAGTGTTCAACACCCAGCGAACTGTCAGAGATCTCTTGAGACAAATACAATATCCCTTTGTCAAACGCTGATGACTCCTTCTGCTTCTGTTTGAATTTTGTACGTAGAACGGATAGATTTTTTCTAGCAAGAGAATCAAGAAAAATTTTCATCCACTTTAGAAAATAGCATTTTTCTGTCATGTCCAACTCCTTCATTGCTCTAATAAAGGAGTGAATGTCCTGAGGAACCGCCTGCTGATACTGAGCTCTGTGGTTTTCCAAGCGCCTACTGACTAGTCGGTTCTTGCGATCTGCGTCATCTGTGTCCCCTTGGTATTTCTGTCTACATAGCTCCTTGTCTATTTTAGATATTTCCTTCCATAGAGCGCCCTGCAGTTTCATTGTACCGCTCTTATAGTCAAGTGTACTTTCTATATGTTGAATTATTGACTGGGCATATTCTTTCGCCTTTTGGCAAGGTCCATTGTTTTCGTCCACCTCAATGTCTAAGTATTCAGCTGTGGGAGCCATGTCGACCAAGCACATTTTTTTGTCAGTGGTTTTAACAATTTCTGACACACGTGACCGCACCATTTTTACCAGTTCTCTATTTCTATTAGTGCTGATCTTGCACATCTTCAGGTTTATGGTTTTAGATAACATTTCCAAATTTTTAAGTAATTCTGTTGATTTTTCCTTAGTGCTTTCTTCCACAATTACAAAAAAATGCGTGTTTTTGCAGGAAGATAAGAAGTTAAAATTTGCATCGGTCACATCTTTAATAAACAGGAACACCACGGACGATATTTCTGCTATAAATCTGAACTGCTTGTAATGGTCCCTGATGTCTCCGTGTAAATTTGTAACTGCAAAAGGTTCAGAGTGTAAATTCTGCTGTTTGCCGGGAAAGTACCAGGAGATTTCCGCCAGACCATTAGATACAGTTTTAGCTTGATCTCCACCTTCCATTTCACAGCTGAAAAACATTTCAAAGCGAGACATCGACGAAGAAAGCAAGTTATTAAGAATTGTGGACTTCGAAAATCCAGATTCTCCAAGTCTTACGAAGGAAATTGTTGGCATCTTTATGTTCACTAAATTATCTTCTCTGAGGTCTTTACTGCAAGAAATCCATTTTACAATGATCTCTCTCATCGCCCACAGCATGAAAGTGCAGTTGTGGCCATTACCGGCCGGGAGCAGCAGTGGGACGGCGTACTGACACAAGTACATTTTTGACAAAATTTCCTGTTGTAAAAAAATGTCCGAAGAATGTAGGAGAATGCAAACTATATCTAGAGGATGTATAGACGCTGAAACACTAATGTCTGCAACATCAATAACACTTCTTGATCCGACTTCTGTGCTTTCCTGAACATTTGTATTCCTTGCGGAGGCATTCAAGGCCATTAACTTTTGCAGAAATTGCCAGATAATATCTTCATTAAGGGCATGTTTCTCAATGCAAGCAGGTCTTATGACCAGCACATCATGAACAGTGAACGTGCGAGGCCTTTTTACTAAATTCTTCTTTCTATCCAGTCGATTGAGAACTTCATAAGCTGAACTTGTTTCTCCTAAGACAAAAATCAGAAAATGCTTAATGTAATAGACACTACAAAAAATATTTCATGACATATTTCATTGTCTACATTAAAATATATGGGTCTGTTCATTATTATGTCTTGTTTAATAAAAGGGATCTATAATTGCTAAGTTGTAGTCTGGTACATAGAGGATCTGTTCTCTGTGGTGTTGTATATAGAAGATCTGTCCTGTGTGGTGTAGTATATAGAGGATTGTCGTAGATAAAAAATTGTAAAATCCATGAAAACATCTCTTGAGAGGGGACATATCATCCTCACATTGAACATATGGGATTATTTATAACTAGGTAAAGAAAAAGCTGATAATTCATCCTCCACTGAAATAGGACCTCCTGCCATGAACAGGCAATTACAACAGGAGATCTGTTGAGAACCACACACCAAGTCAGAGGTGGAGCAGAACAGGGGCTTCCTCTGTGCAAAGGAAATATCTCAGACTCTCTGGAGCCTATAGTCAGTGATGAATTTTGGGGTTTGCATTGATCCAATATTTATGGGACATATATTCGATGTCATAACAAAGGGATGAATATAACACATTCATTCACATCACCAGGATGATGCTATGTATGCAACATTTCAGCTCTATAGAAAGGTAATATCGTGATACGAAACATGACAACAGTATCTCCCACCTGGGACCTGCAGGAGTAAAGATATCCTGAAAGTTGGGGATCTTATAGTCTTCTAAAGACCAAGCATATCCCACGACCAGCCCCCAATATGAGCTCATCGATGGGAAGTATGTGGGCATAACCTTGATTTAAAAATCAGAGTTTGAGATTTTGTAATTTGTCAGTTCTGGAACACACAGTACTCTGTGATTCTGTCCGTTGCCCTAAGGATTGGCTCTAAGGAGTGCTTTCCTTTGATAAACGCTGAGCCATTTCCGTGACACAGGTTTAGTACTTTTCTTTTGTTATCCCTTTTATTCTATGTTATTGTAAACACCATACTGTTTTGTCCCCATTTTGTAACCTGTATGTAGATTTTTTTTTTTTTAACACTGCCTTCTTTTCGGCTTAAATATATAAAATGTAATAGTTCTGTTCCTCTTGCTCTGTAAACCGCACCGCTGAAACAATACGCTAGCTCAGCAAGTGTCCAATCGGCCTGTATAAACAATTGATGGTGGCAGCTACTGTATTTCCTTCTATTACTGTGGAGTCGGCAGTGATCATATCGGCATATAAATATGTAATAGGGAAATGTGTAAGTTGGCAGTATTGGAAAAGCGGGATGTGTGAGAAGGCAGTATGGGGAGGGAGGGAATTATATGAGGAGGCAGTATGGGGAGGGTCGGGGATTGTGAGTAAGCAATATTGGGAGGGGAAGTGTGAGTAGGCAGTATAGGGAGAGGAAAGATGGGGAGGGTGAGAAGGCAGTATAAGGAAGGACTAAATGAGGAGACAGTGTAGGGAGAATAAAATGTGTAAGGAGGCAGTATGGGGAAAGAGAATATATGAGGGGGAAGTATGGGGAAATGTATGAGGAGACAGTATGATAAGTGGAATGTGGTAAATGTGTGAGGAGAGAGCATGTGGCAATTGTGTGAGGGGATGTTATGAAGATGGGGGATTTGTCAGGCAACAGTATGGGATGGGGTAGTAATGTGTAAAGAGACAGTATTGGGGATATAAATGTGTGAGAAGACTGTACAGTTGAGCAGGGTAATGTGTCAGGGGACAGTATCGGTGAGAAATGTGTCAGGGGACATTATGGAGGGAGAAATGTGTTAGGACGTACAACATAGAGACTGTAGTGAGAGGAGCAGCATAGGGGGAAAGTGGGGAAAACATGTGAGGGAACAGTATAGGGGAGAAAAGTGTGAAGGGACAGTATTGAGGGGAATAGTGTGAGGATAGTGTGGTGGGGCAGTATAGAGAGGGAGCAGTGTAGTGGGACAGTGTGAGGGCACAGTATGGATAGGGATAGAGGCAGCATAGGGGATAATGTGAGGGCACAGTATGGAGTATATATTAAGCAGAGAGGGGAGTTTGAGAAGAGGATACAGTATGGAAAGTGGGTCATATAGGGGGAACACAGTCTGAGAAGAGTGAAGTCCGGTAAAAGTGTGAAGATGAGGTCCGGCATGGAAAGAAGAGGACAGTGTGAAGGCTAGGCATAGGGAGCACAGTGCGAGACAATTATTATTAGTGTATGGCAGATATCTTTATTCAGTCATTATAATGATTTATTTTTAAAGGCACTGAATTGAGATGTGCTGCAGAAGACCAGAGAAGAGGGTAGTGTGCAAAGACGAACAACTCCAAATCAGAGAAGAGGTAACTTATAAGGTACCTGCATGAAAATGTTTATTTGTAATACTGACTACGTCTCATTAGTCCTGTGGTTGATCACTGCACTAAGCTTGGAACTGTACTTTTGGTGGTCCTGGAGTTGTATTCATGTACTGATGGTGCTTCTAGTAATGGCTCTGGTTATGCATTCCTGTACTGATAAGTGGTTCTGGTGATCTATTCCTGTACTAATGGTTGTTCTGTGGTTGTATTAATTTACTGATGGTGTTTCTGGTGGAGTTTTCATGCGCTGATGGTGGTTCTAGTGATGTATTCACATACAAATTGGTGGTTCTGGTGATGTATCCCTATACTAATGGCAGTTCTGTTGATTTATTCATGTAGTAATGGTGGTCTGGTGATATATTTATATTATGATGATGGTTCTAGTGATGTACTCATGTACTGATTGATGGGTCTGGTGATGGTTGTTCTAGTGATGTATGCATGTACTGATGATGGTTCTGGTGATATATTCCTGTATTTTTGGATGTTCTGATGATGTATTCCTATATTAATGATAGTTCAGGTGATGTACTCTGGTATTTATTGGTGGTTCTGGTGATGTATTCCTGTACTGATAACGGTTATGGTAATGTTATTCTGTACTGCTGGTGGTTCTAATTATGTATTTTTGTACTGCTGGTGGATCTGGTAGTATATTTCTGTATTGTTGGTGGTTCTGGTGATACATTCCTGTAATATTTTTGGTTCTGATCCCGTACACATGTAACAAATCATAACTTGTCAGATAGCGTGATACATGTCTATGTTAAAGTATTGTGCCATCTGACAAGTTGTTAAGGGTTACTACATCTGT
Source organism: Ranitomeya variabilis (assembly GCF_051348905.1). Taxonomy (NCBI): domain Eukaryota; kingdom Metazoa; phylum Chordata; class Amphibia; order Anura; family Dendrobatidae; genus Ranitomeya; species Ranitomeya variabilis. The sequence goes on from NC_135238.1 coordinate 8,653,739, forward strand.
ATTTATGTTAGTAACATTAAGTATAACATTAGAAATATATATATATATATATATATATATATATATATATATATATATATATATATATATAAAAGAAATAACTATAACATTAAGCACTGTAGCATATCCTATCCTAACAGTGTGCAATATATGCAGGAATCGGTTCTGGGAGTCATCACAAGATCATTCATATATGATTTTCATACTTTCGGTCACATGCCAACATGCTTCTTTCCCTACTTCTCTCAGTGAAATGGGGGCTGTAGTATTTCACTGAACATTGAGTAAATTATGAAAAGCAGCTCGTTAGCGCGTTACTGTAAGTGTGCAGATTGCATCTGAGCGGTCGCGTGAAGTCTACTCAAACCACTTAAGCTGTGTATAGGAGGGCGCATGAAATGGAATTTTTGCTCCGGGTGCTGTAAAACCTAGATTCACTTCTGCATAATTTATAACTGACAAAAAAGCCACAATGCAACGACCATAAAGACAGAGAGAGAAACAAATCAAAACCAGATAAGATAATCATGGAGGTATGTACTCACTTATGGCGTTCTCATTGCTTTGGAAGGTTTGATTTCTAGTGTTGACATCACTCATACGTAAGTGCATCTTCAGCTCCTACACAAATGGAGACATGGTCATCACAAGTTCTGTGCCTGAAGAGCTGAAGAACGTCTCCCTGCTCATCAACGCTCTATGTATGTAATGAAGGGGACATCCAGGGCTCGGTCAGTGCACTGGATTTCATTGCTTTTGGATTCGAGTTTTTATTTTGTCTTTGATATAATGTAAAGCTTCATCTGACATTATAATGGGAAATTGGACATGTGCGCTTGACATCTCCGATCATCGGTCGGTGCCACCATGCACATTAGATTGTCAACCGAAACCCGTCGATATCAGCGAAGTCTGCAGTAACTCTAACAGTGTGTGATGCACACTGTCAGGATTCTCCAGCATTGCCGGGGAGAACAGGCAGTCATGTGACCGTAAGCGTGCAATTTGCCTATATGCAATAACATGTCCTCTATATGTGCTCAAACTCACTCAATTCACTTGTATTGATGGCGGCCGAGCACATCTAGCCAAATGCGGCCAGAAGTACTAGGAATCATGAAACTGCCGCTCTTACTGGCAATAATGCAGAATCCTGGCAGAGTGCGCATCACACACAGTTAGGATTCCATACTCTGCAGTCACATAGTCACAACTGTAGACTTATCAGAAGACTGGACGACCCCTTTAAGGAAGCCAAAAAGAATAAGCAGAGCTGCAGTGCAAGGACCTGGGACCGACAATGAAGTGAGTCCGAGTCACTGACTATGGCTGTGGCCAAGTGATGCCAAGGAATAATGCAGCTGAGTTAGAAATCCTATTAATCTGTAGGAGTCCGGAATGTTTTAGTTAAGGTTTTTTCTTCTATTTGGTGTTATTTCCTGCCAGGTGTAAAAAAAATCAGTGAGGAACAAACTATAAGGCTATGTTCACATATTGCTTTTTTGCTACTTTTTTTCTGCAGCCAAAACCTGATATCTTAGGCCGGTTTCACATTAGCATTTGTAGGAGCTGCGGAGGGCTGTGGAATTCCTCCATGAGGCCCTGCCCTCTGCCGCACCACCGCCGCTAGCTCCGCCTACTTCTTCATGCGGCCGGCATGCGGCCTGTGTACCTATCTTTAACATTAGTGAGAGAAAAGGGAACAGCACAACACTTCTTTATATACTTATCTTCGGGTGCAGGGCCTCAGGCAACTAGTCCAACAATTGCACCAAGTTTACAAAAGCTTAAAAAAGAGGCAGCACTCCATTCCTTTTGTGAAAATATGGAAGGTTTAATCAACCCACTTCACTGGGCGACGTTTCGGCTCCATCTGAGCCATTCTCAAGCCTATCTTTAACATTAGGTACGCAGGTCGTGCCGCTGTATACGGATGCTTCCGCATGCGTCGTTTTGACAATGCGGTGACCAGCGTAGGACACAGCTTGTAGCAATTTTTTTTTCCGCATCGTCAAAATGACGCATGCAGAAGCATCCGCATACAGCGGCACGACCTGCGTACCTAATGTTAAAGATAGGTACGCCGGCCACATGCAGGCCGCATGCAGAAGTAGGCGGAGCTAGAGGCGGAGGTGCGGCTGAGGGCGGAGCTTCACAGAGGAAGTCTGCAGCCCTCCACAGCTCCTCCAAACGCTAGTGTGAAACTAGCCTTAGCCGTAAAAAGCTGCAGACAAAAATCAGGTTTTGCTCTCTTTTTGCTGCATTTTTTGGTACGTTTTTCAGGATCCCAAATTTCAGCTTTGGTTCCACCATAGAAGCAGAAACAATGCAAAGTGTTCGGCCACCAATGGAAGACATGTGTGAAACCATAAAACATTTTTGGAAAAAAGGGGCAATTTGATCAAATTATGTAGTGGAAAAAGATTTTTATGTCTGAAAAAATAGCGACTTTTCTGAACAAAAAAGTTCACAAGTTCATGAAAAAATAAACAATTGCAAATGTAAAAAGAGCAGGGACAGTTGGATCGGTCAGGCATAGCTTATCCAAGACATTAGCAGAGCATTTTGTTGGTCGGACATGGTTTACTTTCCCACATTGATCGGCCATATATTATTCAGTTTCACACATTTGGCTGCGGATCCGCAGCTGATTTGATGCTGCGGATTCACAGCAGTTTTCCATGCGTTGTATGGTACCATGTAAAACTATGGAAAAACAAATCCGCAGTGCACATGCTGCAGAAAATTCCACGCTGAAATGCTGCGGTTTATTTTCAGCAGCATGTCAAGTCTTTGTGCGGATTCCGCATCGTTTTACACCTGTTCCATAATTGGAATCCGCAGGTGTAAAAACGCAGGTGAAATCCGCACAAAAACCACGGTAAATCCACCCTGCGTTTTACCTGCTGATTTTTCAGAATCTGCATGGAAAAATCTGCACACGAATCCGCAACGTGTGCACAATACTCTTAGAAGTAACAGGTGCAGTTTTCCAATTCAGTCAAGAAAAAGTGAAGCATGTGCAGGTTTCTCAAATCTCATAGCTTTTGCTGGTTCTATAAAAAGAATTTTAATTTGCATTAAAAAAGCAGCAAAACAAGCAAAGTGTGAAATAGTCTAATTCTACCAGTCAATGAACAGTATAAAGTCCCACATCCCTAATAATAATCATTACATAGGGAGAATCATCATCCACCTCTCTGCATCTCAGCAACTCAAACCCAGCAAAGTCCTGGAGGTTCAGCACCATTTGTAATACCTTTTTGATCACTGGTAGGCCACAATCAATCATAAATCCTTGTTTTCCTAAAAAAACAAAAATAACACATAAAAATTTTAAGGATAAATACATGGACTCTATCTATATTTCATATCCCTTACCTTGTCTTGCACCACCATGATGAGTCTGATCAACCTACAAAACCATAAAAAAATATATCAGTAGACAAGAAGTTAGTCATCAGTTTATCGAAACAGCTCAGGCACTCACTGACCTTTTACACTTTGTGCTCTCTCTCCACATCAGTCCCTCTCTCTTCCTCCCTCCCATGTTAAGGGATTAGGCTCTACTCACATTTCTGAAAAAATCCAAGCCATCCACTACCACCATACAGAACACGAATCGTTCACACAAATCACAGAATCACTTGCTCTTTCTTTTTGTTCTCCTTCTCTCAGTCACTAGTGACATATCCCCTAACATGGGCCCTCCTTCCACTACTTTATATAACGCTCTTCCTGCTGCAGGTAGAAACCCTGCTAATCTTACTAATATTCAGTGCTCACCTTCTCCTAGCTCTCTCTCTAGAACGCACATACAGTATGCAACAACCTCCCCTACTTCAATGACTTTTTCCTTTCCAATTCCCTTAACCTTCTGGCTCTTCCAGAAACCTGGATCCAGCAGTTGGACACCACCACCACCACTGCTGCTCTCTCACACGGTAAGTTATAATTTTCTTAAGAGCAGACAAGATGGAGATGCTGAAAGATAGAGAAGAACAGCATCCAATCTGGGTGAAAAATTAAAATTAACTCTTTATTTTGGCAAAATAAAGAGTTAATTTTAATTTTTCACCCAGATTGGATGCTGTTCTTCCCTATCTTTTGGTATGTACTCTTCCATTTGGGTCCAGTGGAACCAGTGCAATCTAATATCTGAAGTGCTATCGGCTGCTACTTTTCTATTTTAAGGTGGAGATGCTGGTCTGGTGCTTTCAACACAATGTGCTTTTCAGGTTATCCAACCTTACGTTACCTTCCTTTGAGGTCCACACCATTAGACTTTTCAAACCCTTATTCTTGTAAGTGGCAGTTGTGTATTGTACCCCAGGCAAAACCAACCAGTTCCTGGATCACTTTGCTACCTAGCTTCCACACTTCCTATCCTGTGATATTCCCACACTCACCATGGGGGACTTTAAGAACCCCATTGGTAATTATCTGCATTTGCTACTTATCTTCTTTCTCTAACCTACTCTTTAGGCCTTTCACAACTTGCTAACTCTGCTACACATGAAGACTATTGTAAAACAATGGGGAGACAAAAAGCGCAATAGGGTCTTATCCACGTTACATAGAGGAGAATAGAGGTGATGCCTGTATATTCTGTGTGGTATTTCCTGATGAAGGGGGCATGAGACCCCTGAAACGCGTTGAATAAAACCACTGTGAATCAACTATACTCTCCTGAAATTCATCTTAGCAGCAGCGCGGAAATTTAACTACAAATCTCCTTTTGAAGACACATGAAGACTGGAATACCCAGTACCTGGTTTTCTCCTGGCTCAGCTCAGTGCTTGACTACTAGATCCCCTCTGCCGCTTTATGACCACAACCTTCTTTCTTTCCCTGTCGAAAACAATCGCCCTGTTCAGGACTAGAGTTGAACAAATTTGTTTGGATTCCATTCTGAATACGATCAGCTGCAAATATTGTTTTTGCAATATTCGTCAAACACAGCCGAACGTCATTAGAATCAATGAGAGTAGAAATTTCCGAATATGTTTAGAACCGATCAGCAAACATACATTTGGCACAAATTGAGTAACAATATGGCACGAATATGGCAAATTCAGATTCATCAACCAAATCTGAACAAATTCGCTCAACTCTATTCAGGACACCTCCATTTATCACACATATAGAAATGTACGTGCCATCAATATCCAGCAGTTTTTGAACAACATACAGTTGTTTTCGGCTCCCATCTCCTCCTTCTCCTGTCCTAGCATTGTCACATTATAAGAAGACATTGGAAAATGCCATAGATGAAGCAGCCTTCCCCACACGCAGAAAGACTCAACATGGACAATAACAACCCTGGCACACGCTGCAAACACGTATTCTCCAGTTGTGCCCCACGTGCCAAGCGTCAGTGTTGTGCAAATCAGTTTTAGCAGAATTTTTCATCCACTATAAGTTCATTCTGAAAACTTATAACTCTGCTATCCATATGGCCAAACAAACAATTTCACTGCCTTCATCACATCATTAACCAACAATCCAAAATGACTTGTCAAACCTCAAACCTTATCATTCACTTCTGAGCCTAAATTACAGACCCCCATCTCCAAACTCAGAGCTTACAATCTGGCCACTTACGTCCAATAAAAAAAAATCAATCAGCTTCGTCAGGACATTTGTGCCCAGTCTCCAAAGAGCTTGGATCCCCTTCCCTTACATACATCAACTTCACTTTTCACCTTTCAACCTGTCACAGAAGAGGATGTTACCAGGCTCTTCGCTTCTTCTTGCCCTACAACCTGCACCATTAACCCCATTCCCTCACATCTCCTTCAGTCTCTCTCCCTGGTTGTCACTACCCACCTAACTAAAATATTTATCCTCTCTCTTGTAGAGGCTTCTCCATTACTAAGCCATGGGCTTGATGTCACCGGACAATTCAAAGGTAACACCAACTCCACAAATATGAACCCCACTTGCCACCGCCACAGGGCATGTGGGAAGAGTCGGGCAAAGTGCCAGAATTGGCACATCTAACAGATGCGCCTTTTCTGGTTATCAAAAATACAGGGGAGCCCCATGTCATTTTTTAAAATTTATTTATTTATAGCGCAGCTGGCAGCTGATGAATACTCCCATCTGGCGCTGCTTGCTCTCACCGTTAACAGTTGAATACAACTCTCAACATTGTCTCTTGCTAGCGCTGGTCGCAGTGCTAGCAGGGTACCGCAATGTGAGCTGTCTTCACTTCAGCACCCGGCGCCAGGGAATAGTGTGAACAGTACTGCTGATTCCCAGGCACCAGTACGTGTCACACTAAAGACAAAGGGATATCATCCGTGTGTCATCAGTGTGCACGTGTGCGGAACATTTTGCGGCCCGTGCTGCTAACAGAAACACAGACATCTGGAAGATCCCTTAGTGAACTCGGTCATTTACCAAACTTTGGCCGACTTTTAGGAAAAATTCTCTGGAATCCAAACACGAATCCAAATGAACAAGCTGTAGACGTTGTGTCATTCACTCATAACTACTGTTAGTGTCAGTGACTGGTACCTACATTCTCTTTCAATTGGTTAGAAGTCAAGGAATGTCCTTCATTGTGTAAGCGGTGGATCTTAGCAATTTCATTTCCATATTGAGACTCCAAACCTTGAGGAATTGAGGATAGTTCTGTGTCTTGAAAGAGATCAGGGAAAGAGGATTCTTGTTCTGAGAGTGTTCTTTTACCGGCATACTTTAAATTATTTCCTACACATTGACGATCATGTTCTAAGGTCTCCTCTTGATTATGTAATGGGAAGTCATCCTTGTTACATCGTTTTGTTTTTGAGGAAGTGTCTACTGTCGTTTCTTCTGACCACCATTCCCCACCTGAATCTCTGGCTTTATATTGTTCTCCTCCAGGTGATCCTTTCTTCTTGAATGTGGTTGCTTTTATGGATTTATAAACTTCTATATTTTCTGGGTCTGTTGTGGGTGATAAATTATGAGGATTATCTGCAAAAGATGTTGGGGAGTCTTTTCTATGTTGGGGGTGAGACGTGTCAGATTCTGGAGATGCTGCTCTATTGTGAGTTATGGAGAGATAGGATTTTCCTTGATCTGATTTATTACCACCATTTTTACAAGACTCCTCTTTTTGATCCAAGTGTAAGCTTTTTTTGCTTTGAAGTTGAAGATCTTGATCATTTTCCTTTTTTTTGGAAGCTGAAAAATAAGTTTTATTATATTCTTAGCTATTTCTTCAAATGTTTTAAATTATTTTACTAATAACTTAAGGCTGTATCATAATTGGACAAAGCACCTGATTTTGACCACAGCAGACAACCATGAAATATGTTTGGTGGCCTCCTGACCCTCCCCTGTCAGATGATGCTCCTCAGAACTGTCCTTCCTCACATGAGCATATCAGCATTGGCAAAGTCTAGATCATCTCAGCATTTCAGCATTAGCATATCATTTGTCATCTCCTCAGCACTAGCACAGGCATCCTCAGAGGAGATTAGCAAATAAATTCAAGTGGAAAATGCAGATTTTTTTTGTAATTCCTTTTACCGAGGATTCAGAAAAATGTAATTAAAATGTTTAAAACAAAACACTTAATTCACTTCACTGCTCACCTATCTGGCCTCTCCTCTACTCACCGTCACCCCCCTGTCCTCGCCACATCTTCAGATTGCCAATGATTGTGCTGAGATCCCCAGGGTTTCTCAGTCTAGGCCAGGGCTTCCAAATTTGACTAGGCCAGAAGAATTTTGTGTAGAACCCTCCCAAGCATAATCAAACCCAGAAGTGCCATAGCACTGTGAAAGGCCCGGGATGTTTTAACGCGAGCGGCAGCGATCTGAAGATGCAGCATGGACCAGACCGATGATGATGAAGACTGGATGGGGGGAAAAGTTGAGTGGTGAGGTATTAGGATTTTTTTTACATCTTACGTTTATTATGCTCTGGCGTCTTGAAAGACCCCAAAGCATTATAAGAGACATTACATTTTTGGAAAATAACTTCCCTGGGAATCGAAAATCTGCATGAACAGGGGAAATCAAATTTCTCTTGATCCGGTTCATCTCTAATCCTCAGTTCTTCCACAACCTGCACTGCCTCATCTTTCTTCGTTTGTATGCCCCAAGCTAGAGAACCCCATTGGTATCTCTGCTTTCGCTTGTTGCCCATTACCATTATTTAGTGGACCTACACGCTTTGAACTAGTTGGGTTTAGCCATTCATTTGCTTAAATAATCTATTTTAACTTTCTTTGTCACTCAGATGTATATTTTGTACTTAGGCTGGATTTATCACCTTTTATTGATTTTAAATATTTTCTTAGTTATTGAAAGCTAAAAATGACCTATCAGATTATTATATTTAGTGCCTCATTTCATTTATAGTCATGTTGGATTAATATTTCATACTAAAAAGCATACATCGTGCAGTAAAATCACACAGAGTACAAATAAAATTCCCATTTGGTAATTTATTCCCTCAATGTATGCTCTGAGGTGCAGAACCTGGGGCAATAATGAACATTTTTCTAATTCAGTCTTTTTACTCTCCCTTCACTAGTTTGTTGTTGTTGGGTTTTTTTTATGATTTAGGTAAGGTAGGACATTTCCCACAATCCCTACAATGTTAGAAATGTCCAGATGTAACAGATTCATCACTTCTTGTCGAGTCCTTCCAAAAACTGGTACTACAGGGTGGGCCATGTATATGGATACACCTAAATAAAATGGGAATGGTTGGTGATATCGACTTCCTGTTTGTGGCACATTAGTATATGGAGGGGGAAAACTCTTCAAGATGGGTGGTAACCATGGCGGCCATTTTGAAGTCAGACATTTTGGATCCAATTTTATTTTTTTTTAATGGGAAGAGGGTCATGTGACACATCAATCTTATTGAGAATTTCACAAGAAAAACAATGGTGTGATTGGTTTTAACGTAACTTTATTTTTTCATGAGTTATTTACAAGTTTATGACCACTTATATAATGTGTTCAAAGTGCTGCCCATTGTGTTAGATTGTCAATGCAACCCTCTTCTCCCACTCTGGACACACTGATAGCAACACCACAGAAGAAATGCTAGCACAGGCTTCCAGTATCCGTAGTGGAGGTCACAATATGTGAGGTTTATTCTGTATGCACGCTGTAAGGCTCTGTTCACATATTCCCTACATCTCTCTGTGATGGATTCATTTGGGATCATAAAAATGGAAATATAATGATCCAGTACAGGATCCATTCTACTGACTGGGAGTGGAAGTGTCATAAAATGTCTCCCTTTTGCCTTCCTTCCAGCTGCTTTCTGTTTTTAGATGGATTGAAAAAAAAATCAGTCTATACAACTATTTTTCCATCCAAAAAAAAAGATAAAGCAACCGGATCAGTTTTGATTTCTTAAACATTAAAGTCTATGGAAAACAGATGATAACAGTTGGTTTGCATTTTGCATCCATTTTTGACAAATTCGACGTGTGAATAGAGTCTAACGTGGTGTTTAATGGTGAATATAGAGATAACACATTTATTACCTCTCGGAAGAGCCTCGGTTCCTTTTTTTGCCTGAGGGGCAGAAACGCTTCGGAATATTCCTTTTCCTTGCCATGGTCTGTAAATGTAAATTAAGCAAAATCATGTCTGCTAAAGTTTAGGGCAAATTATAAAAAAGACTCAAAAAGATTAATGACGACTAATGTGATTATTGGATTTAGGATAGTAACTTAGACTGCATGACTGATTGCAGATTAATGAAATGTAATCATAATCAGAGAAAAAAAGGCCTCATACATAAACGTAATAATTATACCAAGTTGGAATGATTGTCTGCCCCGATATCTACTCATTATGATTTTATTTAGCAAATCTTTTATTTTGACCATTTATGAATGAAAGCATTGTTAGGTCTAAATAAGAAATCATTTTGCACTTATTTTAAAACAATACATATACCTCACTTTCATTCTGGAAATCTGGTACAAGAAATCATTCTGAAGCCTCACGTCAATGCCAGGCATATACAGTTAGGTCCAGAAATATTTGGTCAGTGACACAAGTTTTGACATTTTAGCCATTTACAAATAATATTCAAGATATAGTTCTATAATCAATCTGGGCTTAAAGTGCCGACTCTCAGCTTTAATTTGAGGGTAGTCACATCCTAATTTGAGTAAGGGTTTAGGAATTACAGCTCTTTAATATGTACAGTAGCTTTTCAAGGGACCAAAAGTAATCGGACAATTATGTCAAAAGCTCTTTATTGGGCTGCATCAATTAAGCAGGTAAAAGGTCTGGAGCTGATTCCAGGTGTGACATGTGCATTTGGAAGCCGTTGCTGTGAACCCACAACATGAAGTCAAAGAAGCTTTCAGTGGAAAAGAAACAGACCATCATTAGGCTGAATAAAAAAGAAGAAATCCATCAGAGAAATAGCAGAAATGTTAAGAGCAGCCAAATCAACAGTTTGTTAAATTCTGAAAATAAATAAATAAACAGAACCCTGGTGAACCCGGGAACTCAAAAAGGCCTGGACATCCATAGAAGACCACATTGTTGGATGATTGCAGAATCCACACAAAGGTGAAGAAAATCCCTTTCACAACATCCTCCCATGTGAAAACCACTCTCCAGGAAATCAGTGTCTCAATATCAATGTCTACCATAACAAGAAGACTTCATGAGAGCAAATACAGAGGCCAGATTATACTTTACAAAAACATCTAAAAGACACCCAGTTTTGGGAAAGCAAAACTAAGATCAACCTGTGCCAGAATGATGGGAAGAAGAAAGTGTGGAGAAGGTTTGGAACGGTTCATGACCTAAAGAACAGCACATCCTCAGTAACATATGGTGGAGGCCATGTGATGGTGCGGGCATGCATGACTGCCAATGGCACCGAGTCATTAGTGGTTATTGATGATGTGACTGAACATAAAAGTAGTCGGATGAATTGTGTGTGTTTGGGGCAATACTTCCTACTTTTCCACGAAAGGCAGCAAGGTTGATAGGATAGCGCTTCACAGGACAGATGGACAATGACCCAAAACATTCTGCAAAACCAAAGAAGTTGACTATTCTGCTGTGACCACATCATCATCAGTTCTCACCCCATCGAGGCGCATTTCACAGGCCGAAGACAAAACTTAAGGTAGAAAGAGCCGCAAACAAGAAAGAATTGAAGTCAGCTGCAGTAAAGGCGGCAAAGCCTCACAAAGGAGGGAACCGATCAATGGTAACGTCCATGGCCTACAGACTTCAGGCCGTCATTGTTGCAAATGATTCTCTGCAAAGTATTAAAAATTAACATTTTATTTATGATTAATTACATTTTTCCAATTACTTTTGAGCCTCTGAAATGAAAAGGGTTTGTAGAAAAATTGTTACAATTCCTAAATGTTTCACAGGATAATTTTGTTCATCACTTTTAAGTAAACCTAAAAGTCTTCACTTGAGTCACATCTCAGGTGTTTTATTTTACATCCAAAATAGCAATATAGCGACCTGCAGGGCTGAAATCACGGAGATTCTGTCACTGGTCAAATATTTCTGGACCTAACTGTATGGGCTGAGAAAATATTGTTCTCACTCATTTTTCCCCTTTATCGGACTGTAAGATTTGGGTATCAAATTAAGGCTCTGATCCGAGTGATGACATGCCGTGTGAATGATTTTTTTTTTCTTTCCTTTCTCGTGTCCTTTACTTTGACTGCATAGAATGAAACATACAGAATGTGACAAAGCAATAATTACATGAGTTACCTCGCACCTGGAGATGGATTTTGGTTCGTTTTCTCCTGACTGTCCATTTTGAAGCTCTAGAACCTAGAAGCAGATTGTACAGATCGGGGTGTGAGGTCAGAGTAGACTTCGGCTTATCTACAGCTTACATTTTACCACATTATCATCTGAACGACACTCATAAAGAAACTAGGTCTTTAGTACTAAGAGCAGAACTCCACACAGGTCACTGAGATTACACCAGTCTGTCATTCATTAAGCTCAAGCTTATAGTATTTGTTTTTTAAATTTTTTTTCATTTCCTTAAAGGGTTATTGCGGTCTACATAAAGTAACACCTTAAAGTTCTCACCTACCAGGAAGAGGCAGCTGAATGGAGTGGAGTGGTCCAGTACCACATGTAAGAGTCATGTCGGTCTGGTAGTCGGGGGCAGATATGTCTCGCCCAGGTATTTGTCCTATGTGAATTAGGCCGCTCAGTATCTTCAGGATACTAATGGGTTAATAAGTGCAGGAATAAAGGATGACCAGCTGGGGGTTTTCAGTGTCAGCCTGGGGCACACAGATTGCCTGTCTGTGTGAAACAAACATGAGTGAGAGCTGTGCTCAAGGACTGTGTGATGTTAGCTGGGTGGGAGTAGCCCCCCCAGTTGTTAAGTTAGCAACATATTTGTTTAGTTAGTGCCGGACAGGCTAGGGTTTATTTTTATGTTTTGTTTTTCCTATCTTGTTTTCACTTTAATAAATCTGACCTGCGGTCAGCCTACTAGTGAAACCTGCTGTACGCCTCAGAATTCAATGCACAAACCACGTGACCTTTGACCCCAGCAAAGGCGATCCCGGAGTGTTTTGTCGCACACCTCAATCTGACTAATTGCAGTCCTTTCTACAAAAGTGTCCTAGTCTTGATTGTTGCATATAAAACTGACATTTAAATGATGGGGTATACTACAATATCAACTTTATAATAAAGATGGGGTATACTACAATATCCTCTATCCAATAAGGGATGGTGTATACTACAACATCCTGTGTCCAATAAGGGATGGTGTATACTATAATATCCTGTGTCCAATAAGGGATGGCATATACTACAACATCCTCTTTATAATAAAGGATGGCGTATACTGCAACATCCTCTGTTTAATAAAGGATTATTATTTTTATTATTTATTTATATAGCCCCATTAATTCCATGGTGCTGTACATGAGAAGGGGTTACATCAAAATACAAATATCACTTGCAGTAACCAAAACTAACAATGACAGAGGGGCGAGGACCCTGCCCTTGCGGGCTTACATTCTACAGGATTATTGGGAAGGAGACAGTAGATCGAGGGCTGCAGGAGCTCCAATGGTGTTGATGTGGCCGTGTGGTCATTACAGGTTGTAAGCGTCTTTGAAGAGATGGCGGATACTACAACATCCTCTTTATAATAAAGGACAGCGTATACTGCAACATCCTCTGTTCAATAAAGGATTGCGTATACTACAACATCCTGTTTAATAAAGGATGGTGTATACTACAACATCCTCTGTCCAATAAAGGATGGCGTATACTACAACATCCTCTTTATAATAAAGGATGGCGTATACTAGATCTTGTGTTCAAAAGCGGATGGCGTATACTGCAATATTCTCTGTCCAATAAAGGATGGCGTATACTACAACATCCAATGTCCAATAAAGGATGGCGTATACTACAACATCCTCTGTTTAATAAAGGATGGCGTATACTACAACATCCTCTGTCCAATATTGGATGGCGTATTCTACAACATCCTCTGTTTAATAAAGGATGGCGTATACTACAACATCCTCTGTCCAATATTGGATGGCGTATACTACAACATCCTGTGTTTAATAAAGGATGGCGTATACTACAACCTCCTCTGTCCAATATTGGATGGCGTATACTACAACATCCTCTGTTTAATAAAGGATGGCGTATACTACAACATCCTGTTTAATAAAGGATGGCGTATACTACAACATCCTCTGTCCAATAAAGGATGGCGTATACTACAACATCCTCTGTCCAATAAAGGATGGCGTATACTACAACCTCCTCTGTCCAATATTGGATGGCGTATACTACAACATCCTCTGTTTAATAAAGGATGGCGTATACTACAACATCCTGTTTAATAAAGGATGGCGTATACTACAACATCCTCTGTCCAATAAAGGATGGCGTATACTACAACATCCTCTGTCCAATAAAGGATGGTGCATTCTACAATATTGTCTGTCTCATAAAGGATGGTGCATACTATAACATCTTGTGTTCAATAGTGGATGGCGTATACTATAACATCTTGTGTTCAATAGTGGATGGCGTTTACTACAATATCCTGTGCTCAAAAAAGATGGCTAATATTACATCCTGGGTTAAATAATGTATGGTTTGCAGCACTGTCCCCTGGGTTCAAATTTAATCAGCGGCCTTATCTGCTGGACTTTTTATGTTCTTCTAGTGCTTATGTGAATGATCCTATGGTTTCATATTTTCTCCTGCATAAAAGGAATTTCTACTTTAGGCTACTTCCACACATCAGTTTTTTGCCATCAGGCACAATCCGGCAAATTTTGAAAAAAAAACGGATCTGGCAAAAGTTGCCGCCGGATCCATTTTTTTCTCATAGACTTGTATTAGAGGATGGCCTCATATTTTATCCGTTTTCCGCCAGATCCATCGAAAATTGTTTTTCTGACAGCTGGAGAAAACGGACATAGGAACGTTTTTTGTGTCCGTCGCCCTCCATCGTTAGCTATAATGGAACCCTATGGCACCAGATCTGTCAAATGATGGAATCCGGCGACAGATTCCATTTTTTTAAACTACGCATGTGCAGTGCCCCAGAGTCCTGGTCGTTGCAGTACTGACGCTCCGCCGCTAAGGGGGGCTATGGTACGTCTGATGGCACTGAAGGAGTTCACCTGACCAGGTATCACAGACACCAATACACTTCACAGTCTGGCCTCCAGGGGGAGCTAAGGGTGCTATGTATTAGGCCACTCCTCAGTCTGGTAAAACTGGGGTTTGGATAGGAAGTTAGAAAGAAGCTGACTGGGGATCGAACAGGCAACATCCTGTGGCAGAGGGTGTTGCGGGGAGAGACTCAGGGGGGTCCTTGTCAGGGGTGGGATCCTGACAGAGACCTAGCGAACAGAGAGAACGTTATGGGACCGCGCTGCACGAGATAGCGGCGGTGCCCTAAGAAAGGACAAGAAGCGAGGTTTATTGTGCTGAGTGAGAAACGAGATCAACGCAACGAGGAGAATACCAGTAGGAGTCGTGCTGTAAGACGAGGCAACATCCTACTGAGGCGCGTAGCCGGTGGCCGGAACGCCGAGGAAGTACTAAGCTCCAAGCAATACTTCAAACCTACGGCAGGACAGTCAGTTATAGGCGGGCTGTCTCACCCAAATCACCTATGAAGACATAGGGGGGCAACAACAGGAGAAGGGAGGGACGAGGGTCCAAGAAGAACTCCGAGCCCACCTGTCATACGGGTGCGTCCAAGCCATATCATCTGGGGGACGAAGAAGAACATCATAATCGAGTTGTGAGGGAACTTCAGAAACAGACACAACAGTTGTGGGGACTATCCCGTAAGCACAGCAGGGGAGGACCACAACACACAAGCGCTAGAAGGTAGGCACAGATTTCCACCTGCAAAGGGAACTCTGGAGGTGCCATCGGACCGGCCGGACTTGCGCAGCCCGGTTAGCCGTATTCCGGACTGAGGATCCAGAAGCCTTCAGTAAAGAGGTAAAGAGACTGCAACCTGGTGTCCTCGTTATTTACTGCGACCAACACCACACCATAATAACACTACCTCGCACCACCTTTCACTGGACGCCCCTCAGCAGGGCCACGGACCGGGTCTAGCCACCGTGACAACCCCAGAGCAGAGACTCAGAGGCCCGGTACCGGGTACCCCTCGGCCCTGCGGCAGTGGGGGCGCTCGACATGCATTTTCCATTCTAGGGTCTCTCTCTCTCCCCCTTCCAGATAACCTAGTCGGATCCAGCAAAAAAAAATGGATCCATCGCATCAGTTTTTCACAATTTGCAACAGATCCGTTTTTTTCAAAATTCACTGGATTGAGCCTGAGAGACAAGGGGGTCTGGATAGGAGTTGAGGAGTTTGGAGGGTACAGGAGGCACTGCAGGGGCACAGAATGGAGTGAGACCTCAGGTGTCTGGATGAGTCAGATGAGTCTCAGGAGAGATATAGAAGCTTGGAGAGGACAGAGGTGTCAGGTTGGATGACATAAATGTCTGAACAGGGATAAGAGTGGTTTTTGGATCGCAACAGAAATTTTGGAAACAACCAGTGGTGTCAGCAGGGGACAGATGGGTATGAAGAGGACATAAATGTCTGGAGAGAGATACAAGTATCTGAAGGTGAGAGAGGGGTCTAGAGGAGACAGAAGTGTCCACAGCAGCGACATACTCCCCGACTCCCAATAAAAACATAAGTGCTTGTGTAAGGGAGGGTCATGAAGGAATATTCTTCACCCTTCCTCTGAAGGTGCGCGGACTCTGAAAATGGGCCCATCTTATCTAAAAGGAGCATGGTCAACATGAAACACTGTTCAAAAAATAATGGCTGGTCAGTTTTAGCATTTAGTGAACATGGTAAAAAAAACAACAACAACTGTGGAATTGCACTTTTTTGCAATTTCATTGCACTTGGATTTTTTTCACTGTACACGATATGTTAAAACCAATGGAGTTGTTCAAAAGTACAACTTGGCAGGCAAGAATCAAGTCCTAGAATATTGACGGAAAATAAATAGTTATGGAAAATGGAAGAAACACAAGATGACTGTCAATCTTCCACGGTCTGGGGCTCCATGCAGGATCTCACCTCGTGGGGTAAGGATGATTCTGAGAAAGGTCAGGAATCGGCCCAGAACTATACGGGAGGACCTGGCCAATGACTTGAAGAGAGCTGGGACCACAGTCTCAAACATTACCATTAGTAACACACTGCGCAGTCATGGATTACAATCCTGCAGGGCACACATAGTCCCCCTGCTCACACCGGCACATGTCCAGGCCTGTTTGAAGATCACCATGATCCAGAGGAGGCATGGGAGAAGGTCATGTGGTCAGATGAGACCAAAATAGAACTTTCTGGTATCAACTCCACTCGTCGTGTTTGGAGGAAGTGGGAAAAATATGTATTTGATACTCTACCAATTTTCCAAGTTTTCCCACCTACAAAGAATTGAGAGGTCTGTCATTTTTATCATAGATACACTTCAACTGTGAAAGACAGAATCTTAAAAAAAATTCCAAAAATCACATTGTTACATACTTTGTATTTTCTTTCATGAAATAAGTATTTGATACAATAGAAAACATAACTTGATATTTGGTCCAGAAACCTTTGTTTGTAGTTACAGAGGTCAGACGTTTCCTGTAGTTCTTGCCCAGGTTTGCACACGCTACAGCAGGGATATTGGCCCCCTCCTCCATACAGATCTTCTCCAGATCTTTCAGGTTTTGGGGCTGTTGCTGGGTAACATTGAGATTCAGCACCCTCCAAAGATTTTCTATTTGGTTCAGGTTTGTAGAATGCCTAGGCCACTCCAGGACTGTGAAATGCTTCTTACTGTGCTGCTCCTTAGTTGACCTGGCTGTGTGTTTCGGGTCATTGTCATGCTGGAAGACCCAGCCACGACCCATCTTCAATGCTGTTACTGAGGGAAGGAGGATGTTGGACAAGATCTTGTGATACGTGACCCCATGCATCCTCCCTTCAAAACGGTGCAGTCGTCCTGTTCCCTTTGCAGAAAAGCAGTCCCAAAGTATGATGTTTCTCCCACCATGCTTCACAGTTGGGACAGTGTTCTTGGACTCATCCTTCTTCTTTCTCCAAACACGGCGTGTGGAGTTAATACCAAAAAGTTCTATTTTGGTCTCATCTGACCACAGGACCTTCTCCCATCCCTCTTCTGGATTATCCAGATGGTCATTGGTGATCTTTAAATGGGCCTGTATATGTGCTGGTGTGAGCAGGGGGACCTCTCCATTCTTTGTAGGTGGGAAAACTTGCAAAATCAACAGTGTATCAAATACTAATTTTCCTCACTACATGTGTGTGTGTGTGTGTTTATATATATATATATATATACACATATACATAGTATAAAATATATAATATATATATATATACTAGCTGAAGAGCCCGGCGTTGCCTGGGCATAGTAAATATCTGTGGTTAGTTATAGCACCTCACTTCTCTTATTTTCCCATCACGCCTCTCATTTTCCCCATCACATCTTTCATTTTCCCCCTCACATCTCTCATTTTCTCCCTCACACCTCTCATTTTCCCCCCTCACTCCTTATTTTCCCCCCTCACTCCTTATTTTCCCCCTCACTCCTCTCATTTCCCCCTAACACTTGTCATTTCAAACTCACATCTGTCATTTTCCGATCACTCCACTAGTTTCCCTCACTCCTCTCATTTTGCACTCACACCTTTTCATTTTCACCTCACACCTCTCATTTCCACCTCAGTATATACATGTTTGTCATCTCCCTTATATATAGTATACACCTGTATGTCATCTCCTGTATATAGTATACACCTGTATGTCATCTCCCCTGTATATAGTATATACCTGCTGTCATCTCCCCTTTATATAGTATATACCTGTATGTCATCTCCTCCTATATATAGTATATACCTGTATGTAATCTCCTCCTGTATATAGTATATACCTGTGTGTCATCTCACCTATATATAGTATATATCTGTGTGTCATCTCCTCCTGAATATAGCATATACCTGTATGTCATCTCCTCCTATACATAGCATATACCTGTATGTCATCTCCTCCTGTATATACTATATACCTGTAGGTAATCTGCTCCTGTATATAGTATATACCTGTATGTCATCTCCTCCTGTATGTAGTATGTACCTGTATGTCATCTCCTCCTCTATATAGTATATACCTGTGTGTCATCTTTCCTGTATATAGTATATATCTGTGTGTCATCTCCTCCTGTATATAGTATATACCTGTGTGTCATCTCCACTGTAAATAGTATATATCTGTATGTCATCTCCTCCTGTATTAGACCTCGTTCACACGTTATTTGGTCAGTATTTTTACCTCAGTATTTGTAAGCTAAATTGGCAGCCTGATAAATCCCCAGCCAACAGTAAGCCCACCCCCTGGCAGTATATATTAGCTCACACATACACATGTGACAGGTCATGTGACTGACAGCTGCCGGATTCCTATATGGTACATTTGTTGCTCTTGTAGTTTGTCTGCTTATTAATCAGATTTTTATTTTTGAAGGATAATACCAGACTTGTGTGTGTTTTAGGGCGAGTTTCGTGTGTCAAGTTGTGTGTGTTGAGTTGCGTGTGGCGACATGCATGTAGCGACTTTTGTGAGATGAGTTTTGTGTGGCGACATGCGTGTAGCAACTTTTGTGTGTCGAGCTGCATGTGACAGGTTAGTGTAGCAAGTTGTGTGCAGCAAGTTTTGCGCATGGCGAGTTTTGCGCGTGGCGAGTTTTATGTGTGGTGCCTTTTGAGTATGTGCAAGTTTTGTGTGAGGCAACTTTTGCATGTGTTGCAACTTTTGTGCATGTGGCAATTTTTCCGCGTGTGCAAGTTTTGCGTGTGGCGAGTTTTCCATGAGGTGAGTTTTGCACGTGTGGCGAGTTTTGCATGTGGAGAGTTTTGCGCGTGGCGAGTTTTGCATGTGGAGAGTTTTGCGCGTGGCGGGTTTTGCATGTGGAGAGTTTTGCGCGTGGCGAGTTTTGAGCGGCGACTTATGTGTTTCGACTTTTATGTGGCGAGGTTGGTGTATGTGTGGTGAAATGTGCGCTGAGGGTGGTATATGTGTTCGAGCACGTGGTAGTGTGTGGCGCATTTTGTGTGTGTGTTCATATCCCCGTGGTGGTGTGGTGAGTATCCCATGTCGGGGCCCCACCTTAGTAACTGTACAGTATATACTCTTTGGCGCCATCGCTCTCATTCTTTAAGTCCCCCTTGTTCACATCTGGCAGCTGTTAATTTGCCTCCAACACTTTTCCTTTCATTTTTTCCCCATTATGTAGATAGGGGCAAAATTGTTTGGTGAATTGGAACGCGCGGGGTTAAAATTTCACCTCACAACATAGCCTATGACGCTCTCGGGGTCCAGACGTGTGACTGTGCAAAATTTTGTGCCTGTAGCTGCGACGGTTCAGATGCCAATCCCAGACATACACACACACATACACACATATACATACATTCAGCTTTATATATTAGATATATACACACACACATTTTAAAATAATTGTAGAGTTAAAAAACTAAGATATTTGAAACACCTAAAATTAATGACCACATCAACCTAAGATTACACTGGATGTCATGAGATACTACAGCTAATAATGTGTACCAAGTAACGAAATGGTGGGATATTTTTTTTTTACTAACTCAGTTCACACATAAGTGAGACCAGATCTCTTTTTATAACAAAAATTATATGCAAAAAAGCAAAAACAAAAAGGAAGTGGGAAGGAAAAAAGGCTAATAGCCACAAACGCGGATAATGAAAAATTATTTCGGAGTCATGGCCTCCGACCTCATAGCAACTCCATATAAACAACTGTTATATCAATATATCAAACTGTATCAAACTAAAGTAATTTTAAGTGTTATATGTTTTTTCTATTCTGTCTTGAATAAAACTTTACCTTTTAAGTATAGTAAGGTTCTTGGTGGGCAATTCTTTCTGTAGGCTCAGCGTTTATACAGTGATGATGCGACTCTATGCTAAACATTCACTGTAACATCTATGAAGGTCAGACACCATCATAAAACACACAGATTACAGCCTGTCCATATCCTGGAGCATCCAAAAGAAGCGAATGATGTACTGTGGTCCCATTCTCAAGACAGAACAGAGACCGGCAGCCATCAAGCATTTATGGACTTTCCTGCGGATATTTCATGTCTTTGTGAGTGATTTAGCCTCTTACCTTCGCTTCTCTAGATCTGCGCGGACGTTCTTCACTTCATCTTTAGTGTTACCTTCTGAATACAGGTATGAACCTTCACTACAAATCAGGTCATAAAAAGCACAAAGCAATAAGGAAAGCAGAAAATGGCACTAAAAAATACTCCGCGTTAATGTATAACCGGCAGTGAAGAGTCAGAGCAGTGGCCGATATCAGAGCAATTCCTGGGAAGAGAACGAATCATCCTTCTAATGGATTTACATGAGTCAACTGATCACCTGCATGGTGCTGATCGATGGTTAATAACCTGTATAGGCCAGAAGAGCGCAAATCTCTGGGTGCAGAACCATCGTTAATGGGAAGCGAGGCAGAAGGTTATGGAGATTTTATCTGAGAATGCAGAATATATAAAAATATCTTGTCATGAGATGCGATCGTTCTGTGCACATAGAATATCTCGTTACTGGGACGATCTGCAGGGGATAAAATCGTTCGTTGATTAATGAGTCAACATAAAATCTATTACCCTCAAAGAATTATCATTTTGCTCATTTTAAGGGCGTTTGGTGTCCTGTTCAGAGAGCACAATTTGCTCGATTCCCTATGATTTGCCTTTCTATATCATTACACTGTGCTCTGCATAAGACATTTATATGCAGTCTGGATTCTCGGATAAATCTCCTCCAACCTCCTCTCTCGCTTCACTTTGGTCTGATGTTTGGACTTCATATTGATAACTGCAGGTAGTAAAAAATCGCTGTGAAATGATTATTCATTTGTCTTTCTCTTAGGCCATATTCAGACAAGCATATAAAAATCATCCAATCCTCTCAAATCTGACGATTTTCATCCACATTGTCATCTGTGTGTTCATATTTTACGTCTGCGTGCCATCCGCATTTACAGTGGGTCAAATAACTATTATGTCAAGTTTCTAAGTAAATCTATTTGCAAAGAGGCTATTGACATGAAATTCTCCCCAGATGTCGGTAACATCCTGTCCGATCCACACCAGAAAGAAATCACAACAGATGTCCATAAATTATATGTAATAATGAAAATGACACAGGGGAAAAGTATTGAACAAGTTAGCGAAATGTAATTAATACTTGATACAAAAGCCTTTGTTGTTGATGAAGCTTCAAAACGCCTTCTGTATGGAGAAACTAGTCGCAGGCATTGCTTAGGTGTGATTTTGGCCCATTCTTCCATATATACAGTGGGGCAAAAAAGTATTTAGTCAGTCAGCAATAGTGCAAGTTCCACCACTTAAAAAGATGAGAGGCGTCTGTAATTTACATCATAGGTAGACCTCAACTATGGGAGACAAACTGAGAAAAAAAAATCCAGAAAATCACATTGTCTGTTTTTTTATCATTTTATTTGCATATTATGGTGGAAAATAAGTATTTGGTCAGAAACAAAATTTCAACTCAATACTTTGTAATATATCCTTTGTTGGCAATGACAGAGGTCAAACGTTTTCTGTAAGTCTTCACAAGGTTGCCACACACTGTTGTTGGTATGTTGGCCCATTCCTCCATGCAGATCTCCTCTAGAGCAGTGATGTTTTTGGCTTTTCGCTTGGCAACACGGACTTTCAACTCCCTCCAAAGGTTTTCTATAGGGTTGAGATCTGGAGACTGGCTAGGCCACTCCAGGACCTTGAAATGCTTCTTACGAAGCCACTCCTTCGTTGCCCTGGCGGTGTGCTTTGGATCATTGTCATGTTGAAAGACCCAGCCACGTTTCATCTTCAATGCCCTTGCTGATGGAAGGAGGTTTGCACTCAAAATCTCACGATACATGGCCCCATTCATTCTTTCATGTACCCGGATCAGTCGTCCTGGCCCCTTTGCAGAGAAACAGCCCCAAAGCATGATGTTTCCACCACCATGCTTTACAGTAGGTATGGTGTTTGATGGATGCAACTCAGTATTCTTTTTCCTCCAAACATGACAAGTTGTGTTTCTACCAAACAGTTCCAGTTTGGTTTCATCAGACCATAGGACATTCTCCCAAAACTCCTCTGGATCATCCAAATGCTCTCTAGCAAACTTCAGATGGGCCCGGACATGTACTGGCTTAAGCAGTGGGACACGTCTGGCACTGCAGGATCTGAGTCCATGGTGGCGTAGTGTGTTACTTATGGTAGGCCTTGTTACATTGGTCCCAGCTCTCTGCAGTTCATTCACTAGGTCCCCCCGCGTGGTTCTGGGATTTTTGCTCACCGTTCTTGTGATCATTCTGACTCCACGGGGTGGGATTTTGCGTGGAGCCCCAGATCGAGGGAGATTATCAGTGGTCTTGAATGTCTTCCATTTTCTTATTATTGCTCCCACTGTTGATTTCTTCACTCCAGGCTGGTTGGCTATTGCAGATTCAGTCTTCCCAGCCTGGTGCAGGGCTACAATTTTGTTTCTGGTGTCCTTTGACAGCTCTTTGGTCTTCACCATAGTGGAGTTTGGAGTCAGACTGTTTGAGGGTGTGCACAGGTGTCTTTTTATACTGATAACAAGTTTAAACAGGTGCCATTACTACAGGTAATGAGTGGAGAAAAGAGGAGACTCTTAAAGAAGAAGTTACAGGTCTGTGGGAGCCAGAAATCTTGATTGTTTGTTTCTGACCAAATACTTATTTTCCACCATAATATGCAAATAAAATGATAAAAAAACAGACAATGTGATTTTCTGGATTTTTTTTTCTCAGTTTGTCTCCCATAGTTGAGGTCTACCTATGATGTAAATTACAGACGCCTCTCATCTTTTTAAGTGGTGGAACTTGCACTATTGCTGACTGACTAAATACTTTTTTGCCCCACTGTATCAACAGATTAAAATCGAAACGATCGTATAGTTTTCCTATGTTAATAATGGCGCTTTTTTTTCTTCCCCAACCCAATTCACCACACTCGTATGACGTGACATACTGCACTAATTGCCTCCCTGCCACTAGTAGATTCCATTGTCCTCCTGTAAAGTTTTGAGGACCCTGTTGATTCTTCAGCTGCCTTATCCAGTGTCTACAAGGCCCATAGGATTCTTTGAAATTTGTCCTAGGACAGATACTTTTGGCATGTAGTAGGTACATCTGCTGGTCTTTACCCTCACCTGTTATAGATGTGCTGCACTTGAGTTTGAGAAGTGATTTTCTTGTAGTAAAGCACCTGCTGATGTGGACAGTGGCACCACTTAGTTGCCCATGCTTTCTCAGTATGAGCTTTGAAGAACTTTGCAGTAAGCTCCACTGAATAAAGCCCACCATCTTCACGATGTTTCCTGACCCACCTAAACCTCTATCCTCCTCCCTAATCTGAATTAAAGGAAAGACGATAGCTGAGATTAAACTGTTCTTTTTTGCTTTGTAAGGGATTCGGTCTTGAGGCTTCTGACCTGCTTCCCCCCTTTTCACTCCCTCATTAAACCAGCACTATCTCTATGATCTGTCTCAATGAAGATATCAGGATGTGATCTGTCATTCTGCATTATTTATATTTCTACCCTGGACTATTGCGCTTAATTTTGAATTATATTAACTATTGCAAATAATATGTATATTCTTATATTCGGCACTAGCGATAGGTGTACAAACTGCATAAATAAGACCATATCTGGCATGAAACATTTTTTCATTCCATTTAATGTATGTAATGCTGTAAACATGTTCCCTAAGCCTGGCCTATAATTTGTGCATAGGTCTGCCCACATACTGGAGGCCAAACAGGAACTCCGGCAAACAAATATTAGGGGTTCCATAGGGTTACCGGGATCGCACTCCATGATCCACATTATTAGGCTTCTTTCACACTTCAGTCGTTTGGCGTCAGTCACTTCCGACAAAGTGACGGATCGACGGATCCGTCACAATTGTTGAAAAAACGGATGTAACGGATCGTTTTTTTTGACAGATCCGTTACTCGGGGGTTGTATATACTTTTTGGAGCATGCGCAATTAAAAAAACGGATTGGGGCGACGGATCCGTCGAAATGACGGTCGCGACGGATCTGTCGCCCATAGGCGCCCATTCTATAAAATGACGGACGCGACGGATCCGTCGCGATCCGCCATTTCAACGCAGACAAAAAAACGTTGCAATGACCGTCAATGTCTAGATGACATCCGCCAAATTTTGACGGATCCGTCGCATGACGGATGGAACGGACGACCATCCATCACAATCCATCGCTAATGCATGTCTATGGGGAAAAAAACGGATGCGTCACAAAAAAAACGGATCCGTTTTTTTTTTTCTGCTGTGCCGAGAAGGACCTTCGTGACGTCACGGTCATATGACCGCGGCGTCATCACGGTCATGTGACCGTGATGTCACCGCAGGTCCTGTTCACACAGCAACTGAGACCGGGGACGGCCACGTGCAGCGCTGAGAGGTGAGTATAACATCATTTTTTATTTTAATTCTTTTTTTTACACTATTTATACTTCCCAGGGCCTGGAGGAGAGTTTCCTCTCCTCCACCCCGGGTAGCAACCGCGCATTATCCGCTTACTTCCCGCAACGTGGGCACAGCCCCATGTGGGAAGTAAGCGGTTCAATGCATTCCTATGGGTGCAGAATCGCAGCGATTCTGCACAAAGAAGTGACATGCGGGTTGTAAACCGCTGCGTACACTGCGGTTTGCGGTTTCCATAGGGTTTAATCCCAGCCCCGCACTCTGCATAATGCATAACACACTGCGGGGTCGGGATTCACAAGCAGGGCGGCCGCACAGGCGCAGTCTGCAAGCCTGGCTGTGACGTCAGACGGCCAAAGCTCACTGCGCCTGCACCAGACAGTACTACACAGCGCAGGCGCCGGATTTCATGTGAAAACAGCACGGAGGGGGCGGTGCCCGGCACCCCTGAAGATTTGAGTGACGGCAGTGTGGCGTTTCAAGCAGGGGGGTGAGTACCTGCCTACCTGGCGAAAGACAGGTATTTTGGAGAAGTTATAAAACGCTTTATTTTGGGAATACATGCACCAAAAGTCTAAAAGAGCCACCTTGTTAGAAAGCAGCATTACTGCTGCACAAGGTGGCTCTTTTAGTTTATAACGGCTGGAGGGGGTGACAGTGTCCCTTTAAACATAAAAAAATGCAATTTTGGTATATTTTTTAAGCCACGATGGCTTTGGCAACTGGTGGCATCAATTTATGATTTGTTATCAGTGGGCCTAAAGTGGGTTTTAGTATGGAAAATACCATCAATATATATAATTGCTGGGAGACACCTTGTATATAAGGCACCTTCCCCTATTGGGAGATGCCTGAGCAACCCATATAGTTCAGTTAGGTGGTTTGATGTGCAACTGTATGTTGCCAGGTCCTCCTTTCCTAGTCTGTTAGTGTCCCATTTCCCATATCCTGTGTTCCCGTTTGTCCACCATAGTTAGCCCTTGTTTCCTGCAACCACTTCAGCAGTGTCCGAATCCTTAAACAACATCTGCGGAAACTGTCCCAGTGGCCGTCCTGCCCGCACAGTGTGAACTTGTCCCAAGTGGCTGTCCTGTCAGAAATTGTCCCAAGAGGATGTCCTGCATTGTGTTAGAATCTCTGCCCTTTGGGGTCAGCAGCTACTGCCGGACATCGCCTTGGAGTGGCACCAGGTAGCTATCTGCTGCACAAGTCTGGCCTCACCACTAGAGGCTCCAGCAAACACGACACACCCAGGGTCACACCCATCCAGGGTAAGTCTGGTCAGTGGCACAGTGGGTCCACAAACCATGGACCATTGGATTGTTAGGAGCATAACAATCACATTATTAACTTACAACGAGAGGAAAGGAAAAATGTACTCTGTACAACAATAATGTTATAAAAAGTGAGAAAATTCACTAACCTGTGAAATTGTGCTATAAATCAGCACATGGCAGGCCAGGTTTTATGAGCAGTCAAAAGAGATGGGTGGGAATGACTGCTCTCATATCCCCACCCTAGGGGCATGGATTGGCAGGTTCTTCAGCAGGAATGTGAAGTGCTCAATGGCTTTTGGGGCAGCATAGGTCCAAGTTGCTATGGTCTAGTCGGTGGTTACGGCCATCTCAGATCACAGGTCCCTCCTTATTCGGTAATCTATAGCGCTTACCGAACAAGCTGCAGAGGGAACCCGGATACCCGGATTGCTCCTGTTGATCAGCTGTTCGGGGCCACAGCTGCATGTGTCGCGGCAGTGTCACTGTCACAGCACATGAGCCGGTTTGTTGGGCTCTCCATGCATGTGCATGTACAGCTGATCAGCCGGAGCAATCCAGGTATCCGGGTTCCCTCTGCAGCTTATTCGGTAAGCGCTATAGATTGTCGAATGAGGGACCTGAACATATTCGCTTATCTCTAGTCAGGATCTCTAGTCTGTACAGCACCCGGCAGGGTCAGTTTCACTTTTTAGTGTTAGCTATTTTGCTGAGTGAGTTACTCCACTCTCATAACATTTATGCATTGACTTCTGGGTTCACTTTACTACTTTTTCTTTTCAGACTTACGTGCTAATAAGGTATATTCAACGTGCATTCAAAGATTAAATCCAGGTCAAAAAACAACTATTTATCCGTTACGTTTAGACTCGCCCCAATAAGGCATACCGATATGAAATTTTATGATATCTAATTTGCATTACAGTCACAGATAATGAGAAGGGATTTTTCTCCGGCTTCTTCCTTGAAGAACTTCAGAAGGATAAAGTTCAAAATTCCTCATGTTATCTCTCTGTAGTGCAACACAGGCAAAATGTTATCATTTATGTCCACAAATGTTCTTCTGTCACTACCTGAAGCTGCATCCAGATGTCTCTTCTTTACAATGCCACATATTATTGGAGAAGGTAAACCCTGTGGTTTGTTCCCAAGGCAGGAACATTCAATGACTTATTGCTAGCATCAGTACTTGGACGAACCATTGCCTTCCAGGTAAGTCTGTCTTATGAGCATTGAATTGTCATTAGGATTGGAGGAATAATAGAAAACAATGGTGTTTTGGATCTTTTATATTTTGCACTCTTTGCACTACAGGATTTTTATGCCATGACCCCAACTATTACATAAGTCCCGGTGCTGTCTACATCATTAAGACTTCTTTAGCTATAGGTAAAACATCAGGTGAAGACCCCAGGTGAAGCAGAATCCATATTCAAGACCCCATCCAGGCTGAGCTGGGTCTCACCTGAGCTGGATTATAAGCCTCCTCCTAATTATACCAAACGAGTAACTCATTCTTTACAATCTCTCAACCCCTTGTATATGTAAAATATTATTTATAACTAATTGTCATTACTAGTCATCACATAAAAGTTTTCAGCTTTTCTAACTGCGGTGGACCTATGCATTTTTCAGCCGTACTATGCAGTGATGAGTTCTGCCATTGTATCAGTCATTACTACCTGTGGTAGACAGATGTTTCAGGGTATGTGCACACGTTCCAGAATTTTTCATGTTTTTTGCTCATTTTTTCGGCGGTTTTCCGCAACAATAACGCTTAAAAGACACAAACATTAAGCATCACATCATTTTGAATGCATTCCGCAATTTTTGTGCACATGCTGCGTATTTTTCCGCGATAAAAAAGCATTGCGAAAAAATATGCAGCATGTTCATTATTTTTGCGGATTTTTCGTGCATTTCCCGCTATTTAATGCATTGGGAAGCTCCGGAAAAAAATGCGAAAAATTGTTCACAAAAATCGTGCAAAAACCGAGAGTAAAACGCGTGCGGATTTTCTGCAGAAAATTTCCGGTATGGTTCAGGAAATTTCTGCATAAAATCCTGACGTGTGCACATACCTTCAGACTTCATCGAGCCAGGCTTTTGTGCGTCAGTACAGGTGCCAGTCTTGATGAAGGGAGTACAGCAGTAAGGGTTTGTTTCCACTATCCGGAGCAGAAAACTCGCTCCGCCCCCTTCTGTACGCGTGGTGATTCCGGATGTGTTCATTGCACACATCCGGAATCTCCGCACCCCATACATAGGGCCCTGTTATTTACCTTGCGGAGACGGAGCGTCGCCGCAATGTAAACAGATATGCTGCGATCTAAAAAGACGCGCCGCATGTCTGGAATCGCAGGGCCGCCGGATGAGTGTTACCACGCATAGTGGAGACGGGGTTTCATAAAATCCCCTCCACTATGCTGTAACATCTGGATGCTGCGGGTTGAACGCTGCGGCTCCACGCAGCTATTCCGGATGTAATCCGGCCTGTGTGCACATACCCTTAGATGGGCCACATTCATATAGAAGCATTAACCCCTTCATTATCTTGGGATTTTCCATTTTTGCTCCCCTTCTTCAAAGAGCCATAACTTTTTCATTTGTCCATCAATATGGCCGTGTGAGGGCTTATTTTCTGCAGGACAATTAGTACTTTTGAACAACACCATTGATTTTACCATATAGTGTACGGGAAAATGGGAAACACAATCTAAATGCGGTGAAATTGCAAAAAAAAAGTGGTAAAAAAAATCCAAAATTTGTAAGAAAAAAAAAAGCACCATTTTCCAAGACCCATAGCGTCTTCATTTTTTGGGATCTTTGGTTGGGTGAGGGCTTATTTGCTGAACAGACATTTTTATTGATACCATTTTGAACTTGTTATTGTCGGTTATCGCAAAAAATGTAATTCTGCTGTTTTGAATTTTTTCTTATTACACCGTTTACTAATCGAATTAATTCCTTTTATATTTTGATAGATCGGTGATTCTGATCACTGCGATACCTAATATGTGTTTTTTTTTTTATTTTGAATGGGGCAAAAGGGGGGCGATTTGAACTTTTATATTTTTTTCAATTTTTTTAATTTTTTTTTAAACTTTTTTATTTAATTTTCACTGTTTTCAATAGTCTTCTTGGGAGACTAGAAGCTGCAATCATCCGATCGCCTCTGCTACACATAGGGCTTCAGCATAGCAGATCTGCAATGACAACCACAGGGCTCTCCTGCAGACCCCTGGTTGTCATGCCAACACATCGGCGCCCCACGATCATGTGATGGGCCGCCGATGGGTGGGGTTTATGATGGCGTACTCATGTTAAAAAGTCATGTTAGTGAAAAACTTAATTTTTTTTCTCTCTTCACAGCCTGATGTATACAGTTTTGTGAAGCGCCTGTTGTATCAACATTCTGACTGCATTCCTATTTAAATCCATGGGGCTATAGCTTGTATAAGGCCGGGATCACGCAGGCGTATAACATGGCTGACTGCTGTCTGATGTTTTATTAGTGTTATACTATGGGGCAGTGCAGATCAGCGATTATTGTCTCATGCTGACTGGCAGCGAGACTCCGCTCACACACACCCATAGAAGTCTATGGATTCATGTGAAGCATCAGACTGCACTCAGATGTCATCCCAGTGCAGTCTGATAAGCGCGGAGACCGGCAATGGAGGAGATGGAGAAATTACTTTTACCATCAGCTGAGCTGCCATTGTTTCATGTGAGAGTTCTGAGCACAGAGCATAGACACTCGGATCCCGCTCGCAGCAGAGCTTGAGCCAAGGGTCAATAGCGTATCGCATCGAATGTCAAATGCTAGTGTGCTTCCAGCCTAATTGGGTTACTTTGGGGGGAATCTTCTTTTATATCAAATTAGAAGTGTATCAGACTTGAAACGTCCTGTGCTTTGGAACTGCAGACTCCGAATGAACTTTTATTGATGCTAAATACTAGAAACATTGCAAAGTTCAAGGCTATGTTCACACACTGCAGATTTTGCTGCGGATCCGCAGCGTTTCTGCAGCTGTGGGTCCGCAGCAGTTTCCCATGCTTTTACAGTACAATGTAAACCTATGGGAAACGCAATCTGCAGTGCACATGCTGCGGAAAAAAATGCGCGGAAACGCAGCATGTTAATTCGTTGTGCGGAATCCGCAGCGGTTTTACACCTGTTCCACAATGTAAAACCACAGTGGAATCCGCACAAAAACTGCAGTATATCCACGATAAATCCGCAGGAAAAATGCAGTGTTTTTGCCCTGCGGATTTATCAAATCTGCTGCAGAAAAATCCACAGTGGACCATTCTACGTGTGCACATACCCTAAAGGGGTTTTACGATTTCAGCTTCTTTTTTACTTCATTGTATTAGCTATAGTAAAAATAATAAAATCAGCTGCTGCAGCACAAGCACCAGAGCAGCGGCAGAGGATGCATGAACTTCGGGAGTGCGTGTAACGGCTGATCATTATTTTTAATTACAGTCACAACAAATTAGTAAAACAAATTTAAGTACAGAACATTACAGAAAAAAATGTCCTTTTGATAAAATAAGAATTTTGTCTTGCAGAATTCAGACAACAGCGTGGGGGAGCAGGAGCGTCTGCATCATCAATGTAAGCACAATTTCATCTTTGACCTCGAGTTTGTCCTGGAGTGCAGCTCTTAGCTCAGTGGTCAGCGCTGCTCCTCTGCAGCTCTGAGCTCCTCTGGGGATTGAATCTATGCAAGGACATCATCTGCAACTGCAAGGAGTCTGTATCTGATCTGCATTGAGGCAGGAAACAAAGATTTCCTGCTCTATAGTCACCTGTCTTCTGAGACCGACAGTGGGGAAAATAAGTATTTGATACTCTACAGATTTTGTAAGTTTTCCCTCCTACACAGAATGGAGAGGTCTGTCATTTTTATCCTAGGTACACTTCATCTGTGAGATACAAAATCTAAAGATAAAATCCTGAAAATAACATTGTAGGATTATTACATAATTAATTTGCATTTTATTGCATGAAATAAGTATTTGTAACAACAGAAAAACAGAATTTAAAATTTGGTCGAGAAACTTTTGTTTGCAATTACAGAGCTCAGACGTTTCTTGTAGTTCTTGAGCAGGTTTGCACACACTGCAGCAGGGATTTTGGCCCCCTCCTCCATACAGATCCTTGTTTTCTGGGCTTTCTCTGGGTAACACTTAGTTTCAGATTCCTCCAAAGATTTTCTATTGGGTTCAGGTCTGGAGACTGGCTAGGCCACTCCAGGACCATGAAATGCTTCTTACGGAGCCACTCCTTAGTTGCCCTGGCTGTGTGTTTTGGGTCATTGTCATGGTGGAAGACCCAGCCATAACCCATCTTCAATGCTCTCACTGAGGGAAGGAGGTTATTGGCCAAAATGTCACGACACATGATCCCATCCACCCTCCCTTCAACACGGTATTAGTCGTCCTGTCCCCTTTGCAGAAAGGCACCCACAGAGTATGATGTTTCCTCCACCATGCTTCACGGTTGGGACAGTGATCTTGGAGTTGTACTCATCCTTATTCCTCCAAACACAGAGAGTGAAGTTGATATCAAAAAGTTCTATTATTTTGGTCCCATCTGACCACAACTCCCATGCCTCCTAAAGATCATCCAGATGGTCATTTCTGAACTTTAAACACGCCTGGACATGTGATGGCGTAAGCAGTGGGACCTTTCGTGCCCTGCAGTATATTAATACATGATTGCCTAGTGTGTTACTAATGGTAATGTTTGAGCCTGTGGTCCAATCTCTCTTTTGGTCTTTGACCAGGTCCTCCCGTGTAGTTCTGGGCTGATTCCAGACCTTTCCCTGAAACATCCTTTCCCCACGAGGCAAGATCTTGCATGGATCCCCAGACCAAGGAAGATTGACAGTCATCTTGTGTTTCTTCCATTTTCTAATAATTGCTCCAACAGTTGTCGCCTTCTCACCAATCTGCTTGCCTATTGTCTTGTAGCCCATCCCAGCCTTGTGCAGGTCTACAATTTTGTCTCCAGTGTCCTTAGACAACTCATGGGTCTTGGCCATGGTGGAGAGGTTGGAGTGTGATTGAGTGTGTGGAAAGGTGTCTTTTATACTGGTAATGAGTTTAGACACATGCAGTTAATACAGGTAATAATCAGTGCAGAGTAGGAGCGCTTTTTATTGTTAGATTCTGTTTCTCACAGGTAAAGTGTACCTACGATAAAAATGACAGACTTCTCAATTCTTTGTAGGTGAGAAAACTTGCAAAATCAGCAGTGTATCAAATACTAAATTTCCTCAATGTATGATTAAAGCTGCAGTCATTTGGCTGGAATAGATGCCATGAGATGGGTCTTGGATCATTACAGTCACTCGATCACTGAAGCGAATCACAAGCCCGGCAGTCAACTGAGCAAAGACCATGACCAAGAACATCTCTTCCCATCCTGGCGCAAAACATTGGAGAGACCAACACATCAGCCACGGGGGTTAAAGACCCTTTCAATCTATGTGAAGCAAATTAATCTGAGAGTATCACCCTTCATTTCATAAAAACATTGTTATTTTTTATATGTTTGTCATTTTCATCTTGTGTCTTTTGATAGCTAACAAATCTTCAGTAAGGATGTCTAGAGATGGACAACGTCCACCAGTGCCAAAAAAACCACCCAACATTTCAGGTGTGTCCTAAAGGATTGTCAATCACCATATTACATCTTTCATTTAATTACAATCCCAAGTTTACATCAGTAGGTGCCATTAACGAGACCAGAAGGGGCTCCATCGCTCCTTATTCCATAGTTGTACTATCGGCGACATCTAAGGTTAAACTTTCATGGTTTCAGGCAGGAGCCTGGCTGTGTGTTACAGATCATAGTGCATTATTCTGCGATATTATATTTTCACCTTTATATATTACTTTGCTGGTCAGTTAAGAGTTAAAGAATAACTGCTTTAATTTTTGCTTCATAAATCAATAGCACACATGAAAATAAGGAACTTTATAATACAACTATGCCTTATCATAGACATCTGCATCTTGCTCCATCTTGACTGATCCTTCAGTGTAAATTCATGGGTAAAATCTATATTCACTGAAGACAAAAATTCATATTACTGAAATAGAAGATGGCAGTTGGTGCTTATAAGATTCTATGGCGAGGGAAGGAGAGGGATAATGCGGCTCTGGAGGCCGACACATTCTGCTGCAAGTTCTCCTGAAATGACAGTTACACATCTACACTGAACTTTAAGAACACCAACTGTTAACTCCCATAACGGGAAAACCTGTATTCACTGAAGACATATTTTACCTGTGAATTGAGTATTTTGAGAATGAATGATCGGTCCAAGAGGAGAAAGAAATGGATTTCTCTAATAAAATATATTACTAAGTTGCTTATTTTCAGGAGAACGATTCATTTATTAAGTGAAAATGAAATCAACAGTTACTCTTTCAGCAAACAGTCCACTGTGAGAAAAGCACAATACTAATGTTATTTTCTACTCTGAATGCATGTGCATTACCCTCCATGTCGGGCCGTGTGACAGGGATAAGCTCCACCCAGAGGGTTCACTTAATTAAAAATGAAGCCAATTAAGCTGAGACTATTGTTCATCATCTGCAAATATCAAAGTTTTCTTATATTTATAATGTTCATTTTGTCTCTTGCAAATTTCCATTGTGGATGTGTGTAAAGGAAAACCTCCCCCAGTGCCAAGACCACGGAATATTCCAGGTATGAGCTAAATCATTTTCAATTAATGTGACCATTTATATTACAATCCCAATGTCACAGCTCATTTGCCAGGTGACTAAGGACCAGGGACTGCTTCCCTGTTCCTAACTCTAAGGGGGCGCCTTATCTCTTCCTATTCCCCATGTTACTTCTGAAGGTGAAGCTGCTGGGGCCACGTACCTTGCCATATTTCATGTATTCACCCTCCGTCTGTTCCTTTCCCCCAACCAGGGAAGACGGGAGCTGCCGTGCACCGCAGTACACCAACCATACGAACAAGGCAATACGAACAAGGGCAATGAGAATACCAGGCATACAAATATTCAATTGCATATAACAGAGGAATTTTCCAGTGAGTGGAGGATGGGGAAAAACCATAGTAGAAGAAGGAAAGGGAATTATCACACTTACTAAACCAACCAACAGTCACTGATAAACCCACCAAATGTCTTCTCATATAAACACCTCTCCTCCAAGCCATGCAGCATAAGATAACTCTGACGATGTGTGTCAGTCAGGACCCAGATTATATAGGGGATAGGAGTGGCTAACCGAGCTCAGCTGAGAGATCAGACTCCCAGAGCTCCCAACATGGCTGATTAACCCCTGTACCACCAAAAGAAATTAACACTGTTTAAAAAGAAGGTGAAGTGCTTCTTTTCAGGGCAGGAGTAGGAGCAATCAGACACTGCGGTCTTCTGGCTCCTCTATCTGTCACGGTACCCCTGTGACAGTACCGCCCTTCTACAAGGGACTTCCGGAACCTCAGGACCAGGTTTATCAAGGTGTGCCACATGAAAAGACTGGATCAGTCTAGCCGCATGGACGTCAGATGCTGGAACCCATACTGATGCTGAAGCGACTGACGAAATAAGCGAGAATCCATGATTTTTGCTATCTGAAATTCTAAGTTTCCATCCACAATGACAGAGGATGGCGGTAGCGGTGATGGTACAGAAGACACAATATATATTTTGAGGAGAGATTGATGAAACATATTATGGATCCTAAAGGTAGGTGGCAGAGCAAGTCGGAATGCTGCGGGATTGATGACAGCTACGACCTTATAAGGACTGATAAACCTGGGACCCAGTTTCTAAGATGAAACCTTCAACTTAATGTTCCTAGAGGACAGAAACACCAAGTCACCAACACAATGGTCTGAACCCACCAAACTTCTCCGATCAGCCACACTCTTATATTTGATACCATCTTCTTCAAATTATCAATATTCCTTTGCCATATAGATGTAATAGATGATGAAAACTGCTCTTTTTCAGGTGATTCTTATTAAATGAGCTGAACTGAGGATGAAACCCGTATGCCCTGAAGAACGGGGACTTACCAGTAAACTTGTCACTACTATTATTTAGCCCAAATTCAGCTAGAAGTAAGTAGGTAACCCAAGCCTCCTGATTCTGAGACATAAAACAACCAAGATAAGTCTCAAGATTGCAGATTGCAGGTGAAATGCAGAAGAGAACGACAGGTGGATTCCCAAACGGGTGCAAAACGCCCTCCAAAACATGGAAATAAACCAGTCAGAAACAAGATCAGTCGGGATCCCAAGTCACTTTATAATTTCCCTGAAAAAAATTTGCGCCAAGGACTTGGCATTCAGTAAAGCTGGTATTGCAATAAAATGAGGCATCTTACTGAATCTATCCACCACCACCTAAATTACAGTATTCCATGCCGACACAGGTAGATTCGTGGTAAAATTGACCAGCAAGTGAGTGCAGGGTTTACAGGAAATCTCCAATGGTTGGAGAGACCCCGACTGGGTGAGAATGAGAGGTCTTAGAACATGCACAGACACTGCAGGAGGCTACATACTCCCCGACACCCTGATGAACCTCTGGCCTCCAAAAACTCAGAGTAAGAAGATCAGTGGTGGTTCTATTACCAGGATGTCCGGCTAAGACCAAATTGTGATGTTCACTAAGGATTCTTAAGATTAAACAGAATCAAATAGCTTACCAAGCTGGTAGGCAGCAGGGGCATACCTCTGAGTGACAACTTCTTTTCAAGATCGGAGCATATAGATGATATAACCACCCCTTTTTGTAGAATAAGAACCAGTTCACAATTATTTCCACCCCAAGGAAAACAACAAGATAAGGCATCTGCCTTAATATTTTGTTCCCTGGTCATCTATATGTGACAAAAAAGTTAAACCTGGTCAAGAACAATGCCTATCTTGTTAAGGCGTTAGACATTTTGCAGATTCTAAATATACAAGATTCTTATGATCCGTGATCACCATAACCAGATGAACTGCTCCCTCCAAGAAATGACGCCACTCTTCAAAAACCCACTTTATTGCCAAGAGTTCCCTGTTACTGATGTCATAATTTTTCTTAGTAGATGACAGCTTTTTCAAAAAATATGCACATGGACGCCATTTACCATGAAATGCACCCTGCAACAGTACAGCCCCCACTCCCACCTCAGACGCGTCAACCTAGACGATAAAAGGTTGAGTGCCATCAGGCTATATGAAGATCAGCACAGATACAAAACACCTCTTCAAGGTGTCAAATGCCTTCCTGTCCAGATTGTACCACTTGGAAAAGTCTGTCCCCTTTCTAGTCATATCCGTCAGTGGTTTGGCTACAATCGAAAAGTTTTTGCTGAACTTACAGTAGTATTTGATGAAACCTTAAAAACCTTTGTAATGTTTTCAAATCCTCAGGATGATCCCAATCCAGTACCACCCGGACTTTTGCCGGTTCCATGCAACAACTGGTTTACGATAGCACATATCATAGAAAAGGGATCTCCTCAACTGAGAACATACATTTCTCCTGTTTGACAAATAATTTATTGTATCTGAGTATTTGTAAGACCTGCCTGACATGTTCCTGACCTTACTCAAGGTCAAGTGAATAAATTAACATGTCATTAAGATAGATTACCACAAATCAGCCTTCCAGGTGACTAAAGATGTCATTTATAAAGTGCTGAAAGACGGCGGTTGTGTTCTCCAACCCAAATGGCATCTCCAGGTTTTCATAATGATCCTCAGGTGTATTGAAAGCTGTCTTCCACTCATTCCCCTCTCTAATGTGAATGAGATTATATGCCTGAGGTCTACTTTTGAAAACCAGTTTGCTCCTACAATCTGCTTAAAGAGGTCAGGGATGAGAGGGAGCGGATATGGATCCCAGACCGTGATCAGATTGAGTTTACAGAAATCTAGGCATAGGCGTAACCCCAAGACTTTCTTTACAAAGAAAAACCCCGCAGCAATGGGGGATGGGGATGGTCTGATATGACCCTTTGCCAAATTTTTCAGCGATATAGTCCTTCCTGGCTTGCCTCTCTAGACCAGAAATATTATACAGTCTACTCTTAGGCAGCTTGACCCCAGGAAAAAGATAAATGGCGCAGTCATAAGGTTGATAGGGAGGAAGTTATTGGCACCCCTGCTTAGAGAACACATCCCCAAAATCAGTCAGGTATTTTGGAAAAGACTGGGTATCCACCCTAGCTAGCCAGTTACCCATGCAGTGTCCTTGATGATACTCACATCCACTTTACCACCTCCTGAGTCTGCCAGTCTACCACTGGATTGTGCAGAGAGAGCCACAGGAGAGGGCAGACCTTCTGGCACATAAGCCAATTACTTCAGAGTGCATGGCTTACAAAGTTGCTTATTTTCAGGTGAACGATTCATTTATTAAGTGAAAAATTAAATCAAGTTACTTTTTAAGCAAACAGTCCACTGTGAGGAAAGCACAACACTAATTTTATTTTAAACCAAAAAAATAGGAGTGAAAATAACTTACCAAATATATAAATAAATCTCGTTGGTTGTCTACTAATTTTATTTTGTACTCTGAATGCATGTGTCATTACCCTCCATGTCGGGCCGACTGACTGAGATAAGCTCCACCCAGAGGGATCCCTTAATTAAATGAAGCCAATTAATTTGAGGCTATTGTTCATCATCTGCAAATATCAAAGTTTTCTTATATTTATACTGTTCATTTTGTCTCTTACAAATTTCCATTGTGGATGTGTGGAAAAGGAAAACCTCCCCCAGTCCCAAGACCACGGAATATTCCAGGTATGAGCTAAATGATTCACAATTAATGAGACCATTTATATTACAATCTCGAGATCACATGATGAGGTGCCGTCAGCAAGACACAGCGCCCGCTCTCACTGCTAACCGATTTAGATGTCATAGTGGCTATTTGGTTCGGCGTGTAAAGGGTTACATTTAAGGCCGGATCATGGCTGAGAATACCAACTCCTGCCGGCTACTATATTGTGGGGTATTGGACAGTAGCGACAAGATCAATATAATGGATACAGTATATTCCCAACATTGGTTATTTAAGGATTAAGGAGGTTGTCTCATCTTCTTAAATTGATAAAATTACAAAGTGCTTGTAAAATCCTCTCCGCTCTGGAAAATTGATGTTGTTTTTATTTTGTAGTTTACTGCTTAGCTTATCGGCCACTTCTGCAATAGTGGCTGGGCTAATACGCAAGAAGTGCAGCACTGGCAAGCTCTTTCCTTTAGGCCCTCTTCACACTTCCTGGTGATTCCAGTACTGGAAAAAACAGTACTGGTGAGGTCCGTGGTCTGCATCCGGATGCCATCATTGTATCAGTGTGACACCATCCTTGTGGCATACGTTATGTACGTGTCTGTATGTATCATCTGTGTGCTGTTCATGTGCACCACCAGTGTGAAAAGCACTGGAATAAAATGAAGAATACAAATGACAGATGTTTAGGTGTTAGATGTGCAAATATAGAGATAGAAAGATAAATAGATGTTAGATATATGGATAGATTATTCAGGGAAGGGGCCAATATCCATGGAGCTACCCAGTCTATTAATAACAGCTCACAGCTGTCTGCTTAGCCTTCACAGGTTATTAAAAAGAGGGAACGCTAAAAAAATGATGTGTTGTTGTTTTTTTTTCACTAACGTGTCAGTAATGGGGGGGGTTTGACTGCACCTCTCCATTACTAATCCAAGGGCTGGATGGCAGCTGTGATTTTTGACAAATCACAGTGGTTATCAAACCCATATATTACCCCAATTCCCAATGAATCAGGGCATCAAGATGAACTGAGTAAAACACTATAATTGGCAGATTTGATGTGACCTGCCAATTCTGGGGTAGCTGTAGACTTATTTTTTTTGGCTCGGGACTGGCCAATAACCATGGACTGTCTCAGCCCGATAATAGAATCCAGCTGCTTTCTGCTTTATCTGCGCTGGTTTTAAAATATAGGGGGATTCCAAGCTGTTTTTTTAAATGTAATTATTTATTTAATGCACGCTATTCCTAGTTGACTGGTGCTGATTATAACTGGTCGCCTGGTCTCGATGATCAGGGAGACCAGGCAGGGATGATGACAGTTGTAATCAGCACCCAGACTTGGGAATAAAGCCAACTTCATTGCTTTTTTTCCTGGACCATTTCTTTCTGGGACGAGTCACACAGATATCACATGGGAGCTTTGTACATGCAAAGCAAAGTATTTACGGCGCCACTATTTCTGGTCACCGTGCTGCATCACTCGGTGACCGGATTAAGATGGCTACCCTCTTCTCCCATTTCCTACCAATTTAATTTTTAGCCCACTTTTTTGTGCTTTTTTTGTGTATGCGGCGTCCTGCACTAAGCATTCCTGCTCTTCCCGTGTCCACAGCACTCTGATCAGTATCGCTGCTGATCAGAGACTGCGTCAAGGGACTTTTTCTTTGCTAGCTAGCCTAGCAGATGTAAAAAAAAATAATAGTTGTTAGTACAGTGTAGTTTCATAGGTAGCGAGGTAGCGTGTTAAAGTAGTGGGCGTCACAGTGTTTGGTGATGTCAGATTTTGTTTGAGGGCTGTCCCACACGTCCAGATAATTCCGGTACCGGAATAAATCGGTACCGGAGTTATCCGTGTCCGTGTGCCTGGGAACTCACGTAGGCCATACGTGCGGCACACGTGTGCCGCCCGTATGGCGAGTGGGTACCACACGGAGCGTGTGGTACCCACGCGTGTGGTACCCTGCATCATGCTGAAGCTGCGATTCATATGTTCCCTGCAGCAGCGTTTGCTGCAGAGAAAATATGAATAATAGTGTTTAAAATAAAGATCTATGTGTCCGCCGCCCCCCCACCCCCTGTGCGCCCCCCCGCTGTTCAGAAAATACTTTCCCGCCTCCCTCGCTGCTTCCTGGTCTGGCCGCAGCTTCTAGTGTATGCGGTCACGTGGGGCCGATCATTTACAGTCATGAATATGTGGCTCCACCTCCCATAGGGGCGGAGCCGACTATTCATGATTGTAAATGATCGGCCCCACGTGACCGCATACAGTAGGAGGGTAGAGAGGAAGGAGTGACAGCCAACGTGGGAGCGGGTGAGTATTTTCTGAACAGCGGGGGGGGGGCGCACAGGGGGTGGGGGGGCGGCGGACACATAGATCTTTATTTTAAACACTATTATTCATATTTTCTCTGCAGCAAACGCTGCTGCAGGGAACATATGAATCGCGGCTTCAGCACCATGTGGGGGGGACAGCGCTTACTGTAGCGCTGTCTCCTGCATGCACACGGACCCCAGACAGAGACCGTCCGTGTGAGGTGCATGTTTTACACGGACCCATTGACTTTAATGGGTCCGTGTAATACGTGCGCTCCCACGAACACTGACATGTCTCCGTGTTTGGCACACGGAGACACGGTCCGCAAAAAATCAATGACATCTGAACAGATGCATTGATTTTTATGGGTCTACGTGTGTCAGTGTCTCCGGTACGTGAGGAAACTGTCACCTCACGTCCTGGAGCCACTGACGTGTGAAACCGGCCTTAGAGAAAAACAATTGTACAGAGTCACTGGATAGGTAGGGAGGTAGTGGCTTTCTTTTACATTAAAAAAATTGTTATCGCCGCATAATTTCTAGTGCAGAGGGTAGCGTATGTCACATTGTTGGTGACGTCTGTTGTTTGTTTTTTTGCAAAATAAAAAGAATAGTTAGCACCTGGTAAACTTATAGGGAGGGCAATAGTGTAATTTTTTTTATACAAAACTTTTTTTTTTACATCTGATTTTTCTTTTCATTTTTTTCTGTGGTTCTCCCTCTATTTTGTCTCTATTTTTATAATAAATAGTACCCTATACACAAGCCCTACACATTGCACTTGCAAAGCACCATTTACACACACACACACCGAGGGTTTTTGAAAAGCTAAATAAAAATGGCCCATTTGTCATGAAGACGCTATTCACCAGAGGAGGCATAAGCTTTCCTTGCCTCCGAAACAGATTCAGCCAGTGAGGGAGATCCCACATTCCTCTATTCCTCATCCTCCTCATATAGTAAGGAAGGACTCCCAGCAAGTCTCCCTAGGACCCTTCAACTCTTGCAGCAATCAATTCCATATGGATTGCACCCCCAAAAAATTATCAGCCCGTCATTCCGGATTTCAATGGCAGCTCAAGAAAACTAGAGCTTCGGCAATACTGGAGTACTGATATACTCTACAGCACACTATATAATCTATGGGACTATAATCTCTACGGCACACCGGTATTCCGTATGGCCATGGCAAGGACTCGACTTGAAGGGATACACAAATTTTTTCATCATAATGATAATGCGCAGTATCCTCCCTGAGACGATCCTAAATTTGATTCCCTATATGAAATTTGGAAAGGCTGAAAGGTAGGCGTTCCAGCTCCTAAAAATCCTCAGTCTTTATTAATCCATAGTAAAATTGATAATGATGAAAAAACTCCTCCAGCAGTGTGGACAAAAAGGGGGAGAGGTTTAAAGTGACACGTTTCGATCTGAAACCAGATCTTTATCAAACCTTTAGCTTTCCTGTGACCACCTCAAGGGTTAATAAACACTTTGACTGTGGTTTTCCACACCTTGAGGGGGTGTAGTTTTTAGAATGGTGTCACTTTTGGGTATTTTCAAAGTCACTTCAAATGTGATGTGGTCTTTTAAAAAATGTCTTTGTAAATTTTGCTGCAAAAATGATAAATCGCTGGTCAACTTTTAACCCTTATAACTTCCAAACAACTAAAAAATTATGTTTCCAAAACTGTGCCAATGTAAAATAGACATATGTGAAATGTTATTTATTAACTATTTTGTGTGATATGACTCTCTAGTTTAAGAAGCGTAAGAATTCAAAGTTCGAAAATTGCTACGTTTTCAAAATTTTCACCAAATTTCCGCTTTTTTTCACAAATAAGCACAATTTATATCGAGTAAATATTACCATTAGCATAAAGTACAATATGTCATGAAAAAAACCGTCTCAGAATAACTAGGATCCATTTAAGCTCCAGAGTTATTACCTCATAAAGTGACAGTGATCAGAATTGAAAAAATTGGTCAGCTCATTAAGGTGAAAACAGGCTTCGAGGTGAAGGGGTTAAACGATCATCGCAGAATAAACTGAGTTCTTAGTTCATGGCTCACAGGAGCTAAAATCCATGAAACATGGATTTGCTGTGATGTAATCTGATTGCATACGTCACTGCCTTCCCTGTAGATGGCGTACACTATATTCTGCCCAGAGCCTTCCTATAATTCATATGAAGCCAATTCAGCTAAAGGTTTCTGTCCTCATTTATCAGTATGAACGACTTTATTTTTGTCATTTTCCTATTGTCTCTTACAGCTGATGGAAATCCTTCAATGGAGATGTATGGAAAAGAAAAATCTCCTCCAGCACCAGAAAGAACAGCGAATATTCCAGGTATGAGCAAAGTGATGGTCAGACAGGGTGACACTAATACCTCACTACATTACCACCCCGATTCCCGAGCTCACATCATGAGATGCCATCAACAAGACAGGGAGGTCTGTCTGCCACTTAGATGTCATACCTCCTGCTAACAGCATGTATGGGGTTAAATTCCATGCTTTAAGGCCAAAGCCTGGCTTTCTATTTTAGAT
The DNA here is from genome assembly GCF_051348905.1 of Ranitomeya variabilis. NCBI lineage: Eukaryota > Metazoa > Chordata > Amphibia > Anura > Dendrobatidae > Ranitomeya > Ranitomeya variabilis. The sequence goes on from NC_135238.1 coordinate 8,696,789, forward strand.
CATGATGCAATATTGTGGGACATAATGCAATAAATACAAGATCATCATGAGAGCTATAGTAATCATTTGTGTGTTAGTACAAGCACGTAACAGATATATCTATCATTGGGCAGTAAATGATTAAAAGGTGTTGTCTCACCCTCTTAAATGCATTAACTTGTGATGTCCTTATAAAAATAAGCAACTTTTACATTTAATTCTTAATAAAAATCATCTATTCTCATGAGCAGAGAGTTTGTTATTAGAGGAACAAATATAATGGAAGTCAATGGGAAATTCAAGCATTTTTTATGGCAAACCATAACAGAAGGGTTAGGGAGGGGGCAGAAAATAGCTCTAATGGATGGAAACAGCACTCAAGTGGAATGGAAACATCATGGGGAAGACACATCTCTGACTCCCAGGTTACTACTGGGAACTAAATAAATAAATCATTTTATAAAAACATGACGTGGGGTCCTCCCTATTTTTGATAACCAGCCAAGATAAAGCAGACAGCTGGGGACTGATATTATCAGGCTGGGAAGGTCCATTGATATTGTCCCCTTCCCAGCCTAAAAATAACAGCCTGTAGCCATTACAGAATTGGAACGTCCATTAGATGGGCCAGTTTTGGCATTTTCGTTTATTAACCCTTCAGGTGCTTCATAGACACTGATATAATGTGGAAGGAAAAAATTAACATTAACTTTTTTTCACAATATGTTTACTTTAGACCCAAATTTGTTTTATTTTCACAAGAGTAACATTAGAACATGGATCCCAAAATTGGTTTTTCAATTTCTTATGAGTACGCTGATATGCCTGGGGAAAACTACTGTTTGGGCGCACGGCAGGGCTTGGAGGGGAAGGCGCCACCATTTGACTTTTTGAACGTAAAATATGCTGGAATTGATAGCTGATGCCATGTCCCGTTTGTAGAGCCCGTGATGTACGTAAACAGTGGAAACCATCAACAAGTGACCCCATTTTTGAAACTAGAAACCCCAAGGAACTTATCTAGATGCGTGGTGAACACATTGAACACCCAAGTGTTACACAGAAATTTATAACATTGAGCTTTGGGAAAAAAACAAAATCACATTTTTATCCCAAAAATGATCTTTTAGCCCTGATTTTTTTTATTTTCACAAGGGTAACCGGAGGACAAGGACCACAAAAGTTGTTGTGCAATTACTCATGAGTATGCAGATACCCCATATGTGGGGGAAAACCACAGAAATGTATAATGTTGAGTTGTGATAAAAAAAATGTGCTGTGCAGTTTCTCCTGATACCACAATTATGGGGGAAAACTACTGTTTGGGCACATGACATGGCAGGGCTCGGACAGGAAGGAGTGACATTTTGGAATGCAGACTTTGATGGAATTGTCTGCAGGTGTCGTGTCGCATTTGGAGAGCCCCTGAAGTGCATAAACAGTGGAAACCTCCCACTAGTGATCCTACATGGAATTTAATCTAATTCATTCCTGGGATATTTATTTTTTATGTGGTGGCATAAGTGAGTAGGTTGGCATATGCAAGTTGAGTAAGTCATAAATTTATTAGTCCATGGATGAGTGGTAGACTCTTGAAACCTGTCTTTAATAAACAGACCAGGTTTGTCAGGGCAGATGTTACACTGATAAATGATGTCCTTTCGCATCCCCCTCCTGTAACACTCTTTGCACTTTTTTGTGACTTTTCTCTCTTTGTAGTTTGAGGGATGGGACCTCACTGGGAAAATGTTGCCCAGATACAACACGGGCACCTTCAGTTCCGGAAGCACAGGGGCACAATCCTTCCTGACTGCCAAATATTACAGTCTGGATCACTACTTCCTGAAACTGAAGGAAGGTCCTGGTCTGGCCTGGACATCGTGAAAGAGTTACCATATACATTGCCATCTATACTATGTGCATGGCCAGCTTCTTGCACCACACTGTTGCTTTTCTCATGGCAGTGTAAAGATGGAGGACTTGAACATATAGATCAACTCCCCCATGTTCTTGTTGCACCCCAGTACACAGCATGGTTTGTGGACCTGTGTAGAGGTACCTCATACAGTGCTGGGATGTTGCCATCACCATGTATGATTGTCAAGAAAAAGACCTCCTTCTTGCCTGCCATTGTACTTGACCACCAGAATGTTGTCGCTGCATTGGGCTCTGCTCTCATTCTTTCAGAGCAGCTGCCCAATTAGTGTGCCAAGGAGTCCTCTCTGAATTTTGCAGACAGTACCACACACTGCGGTAGTTTTCGCAGAGAGGGACTTGAACAATGGCATGCTGGTATAAAAGTTATCTACATAGAGGTGATAACCTTAATCCAGCAGTGGGTGCACCAAATCTCACACAATTTTCCCACTCACTCAGAGGACAGAAGGGGCATTCAGGGGGCTGAATCTGGGTGTCCTTCCCTTCATAAACCCTAAATATTTGAGTGCTCTTTGAGGTACTCTCATAGTTTGTAGAGCTTGTAATTCCATACCTGGCCCTCTTACTGGGGAGGTATTGCCAGAATTTGAGCCTCCCCTTGAACTATATTAGGGACTCATTCACACAGATGTCCCTTTGGGGAATGTACACCTCAGCAAACTTCTTGCTGAAATGGTCAATGACCGGCAGAACTCTGAAAAGTCAATCAAAGTTGGAGTCATCTTGGGAAGGACATTGTGCATTACCACTGTAATGCAAAAATTTGTGGATGGCCTCAAAGAATATCTGGGGCATAGCCATGTGGAAAAGGAGCGGTATGCAAAACATCCACACTCTAATATTGTGGAATTTCTGGCTTCTTCTTTTTGGGAAGAAAACCCCAAAACTTAATCATTTCTATGGTGTCTACAGAGGTCTAGTCTTCAAATGATGAAGTAGGATTTTGGGATAAAAAAATGCGAAGCGAACAAATTTGTCTCAGTCAGCATGAAATTTACATAATCCTCATCGAAAAATACTTTGAAAAATTAAATTTTTGTGAGGCTGGTAGTGTCAAATTGGATTCTTGATTGCGCAACAAAATCAGGAATCTGTGGCTCATAATATTCAGGAGATGAGGTCCACAGAGGGTCACTAACGGTGGGCGCTGGCTCATTTTCAGTCCTGAGGCATCTGCGTGGCAGTTTGCTATCGCTTGAAGAAGAGGAGCAAGTAGTGGGAAAAATGTAAGAAGGTGGGATCTTTTCCCTCATTATCAGTGTCAGAAGCAAGCAATAGCGTATGCCTCCTCCACTGAAGACCAGGTTTGGGATGAATGGGACAACATTTTTTCATTAATGCAGAGTTTGTGTGTGTACAAGTGTTTGGTGTAAACTTTTTTTTATTTATAGGAGACAAAAAAATTAGTCTAGAAAGATAAAAAGATAAAAATAAAATAAAGAATATAAAAATTTGGTAAAATAGACAACAAACTTACTAAATGGATGTCAGTAAAAAATAAATTACTGAGTTCCGCAACTATCTGACATGAACACTGACTATATTCAGTAGACAATACTGTAGTAGTCACCTGTATCACACCAAAAAAAAAAGCAACAACCGGAGGCTGATCACTGATGTGCATCAGTGATCAGCGCTCGACAGCTGTGGGATGCACAGATATGATTCTTTTCTTCCATGCTATCTGACACTAACCCTAACTAAATTTAGTAAAAATTACTGTAGTAGGCACAGGTTTCTAAAGTACCGTATTTTCCGGCGTATAAGACGACTGGGTGTATAAGACGACCCCCCAACTTTTCCAGTTAAAATGTAAAATCTTCTTAAAAGTCGGGGGTCTTCTTATAAACCGTGTCGTCTTATAGGGCCGGTGACTTTTGTGCCTTTTGGGGGGGGGGGAGTGGGCCTGATGACGACGAGGGGGCGTCTCACAGGAAAGTGAGTATCCCCCATTACCTCATTGTATCACTGCAGCGTGGGGTCTCTGCTGGGAGCGGCGGCGGCGGCTGTGCTGTGGGGCAGCGGCTCCTCTTCTTCAGTGTGGGGCCTCTGTGCTGCTGGGCGGCGGCGGCGGCTTATCTTCAGGCAGTCGGGGCTCCTCCGGTATCTCCTTAAAGCCCGGAGGCCCTGCCGGCAACTCCATCGGTGCAATGCAGTGGCCTCCGGGAACATGGCCGCTGCTCAGATTCAGATCTTGTCCCGAGATCTCGGGGACGAGATCTAAATCTGAGCAGCGGCCATTTTCCCGGAGACAGCTCCATTGCTGCTATGCGGTGACCTCCGGGAAAATGGCCGCTGGGGGCGGCGCATGCTCAGATTCAGATCTGAATCTGAGCAGCGGCCATGTTCCCGGAGGCCACTGCATTGCACCGATGGAGTTGCCGGCAGGGCCTCCGGGCTTTAAGGAGATACCGGAGGAGCCCCGACTGCCTGAAGATAAGCCGCCGCCGCCGCCCAGCAGCACAGAGGCCCCACACTGAAGAAGAGGAGCCGCTGCCCCACAGCACAGCCGCCGCCGCCGCTCCCAGCAGAGACCCCACGCTGCAGTGATACAATGAGGTAATGGGGGATACTCACTTTCCTGTGAGACGCCCCCTCGTCGTCATCAGGCCCACTCCCCCCCCACCCACCATATACACCCGGCAAGGCAATACCCGGCGTATAAGACGACCCCCGACTTTTAAGAAGATTTTCAGGGGTTAAAAAGTCGTCTTATACGCCGGAAAATACGGTATATTTTTATACTTTATGCAGACAACTGATAGCAGAAACTGAACCATCGCACACTATTGCTGACTCTGTATGGACCTCACTTCCCGAAGATTATGAACCACAGGTTCCTGATTTTGTGGAGCAATCAGGAATCCTATATGACACCACTGACCTCACAGAAATGGACTTTTTCAAAGTCTTTTTCTGTGAGTGAGACGCATAGCAATTTTTGGCACAAAACCACCCTTCATCATTTTCTTACTGAACCACTGTAGATGTAGTAGAAATGATGATGTTTTGGATCCTGGTTCTTCATATGGGGAGAGTGAAGAAGCCAGAGCTTTGGCAAGGTTGGAGTGTTGACGCTTTGTAAAACACTCCAGTATTCCGCATGACCATGACCCGTAAATGACTTGAGGCAATCCACATGTTTGCATTACAATGATAATGCAGATTGTCCTCCCTGAGACGATCCCATCTTTGACAACCTTTTCCAAGTTTTGCTGGTCATTAATCACTTAGTAACAAGTTTGTTGAGGTCCACATGCCCTAAAGGGACATTTACGTGGATGAGTCCCTAATTCATTTCAAGGTGAGGCTCAAATTCTGGCAATATTTGCCCAGTAAAAGGGCCAAGTATGGAATTAAGCCCTACAAACTGTGTGAGAGTACCTCAGAGTACACCCACAATTTTTGAGTTTATGAAGGGAACAACACCCGGATTGAACCCCTTGAATGCTCCCCTGTCCTAGGATTGAGTGGAAAATTGTGTGGTATATGGTGCACACATTGCTGGATCAAGGTTATCACCTCTACGTAGATCATTTTAAATCAGCATCCCACTCTTCAAGTCCCTCTCTGTGCGAGCTACCGCAACCTGCGGTACTGTCCACACAAATCAGAGAGGCCTTCCTAAGACACTAAGTGAGCAGCAGTTCACGAAGGGTGAGCGCAGAGACCAATGTAGCAACAACATGCTGGTGGTAACGAACAAGGACAAGAGAGATGTCCTTTTCTTGACGACCATACATGGTGATGGCAGCACCGCTGCTCTACACGGGTTTAAAAACCAGACTGTGTACTGGGGTAAAAGAACATGGTGGGAGTTCATTTCTCTGATCAAGTCCTCCAGCCGTACAGTGCCATGAGAAAAAACAAGGTGTGGTACAAGATGCTGGCTGTACACTTCGTACAGATGAAATGTACAACACTTTCCAGCTATCACAATCTGCAGGCCAGGCAGCTATGTACCTTCAGATCCAAGAGGTAGTAATCAAGGCCCTAATGTTTGAAGATCAGGAAGGAGTAGGCCCCAGTACTTCCAGAACTGAAGGTGCTCATATTGTACCAGCCCAACATTTTCTCAGGGAAATGTATATTAGGCCTATACACCTGTGCAGCCCATATAACCAATGTTATACTTTTCAAGCATACAAGTTTAACAGAACTTTATATTCTTTTGTTACAGGAAGCTCATCTACACTTTCAGCAACTCTGGAGCATCTAAGAATCAGAAAATATGCAACATCTAAGTTTACAAGCAGTGACATTTTGGATATCGGGCCAGATACCATGAAGGATATAAGATGTAATACTGTTGAAGATATTCCATGGCATTTTTTACAAAAGATCATGGCCCTTAATCCATTAGCAAGAAGCACAGCTTTAGAGGAAGCACAAGACCATGAAAAGTTGTGTAGAAATAATAGTGACTTTCTGCTTGATGATGACGACGCGGCACAAGTCCCTATCCACCCATTAGATGTTGTGTGCGCTATCTTGCATTGTTCCGACAGCTTTTTACAACAAGAGATAATGTTAAAGATGTCCATGTGTCAGTTTGCTGTTCCCCTGCTGCTCCCTTGTGGTGATGGGAAGACATTTACCTTCTTGCTTTGGGCCATGAGAGACATTGTAAAACGATGGAGACCACAAGCATTAGCAGAAAACAGAGGTTTTAGAGAAGACAATTTGGTGAACATTAGTGCGCCGCTTTTCTCTTTTGTGAGACTGGGGGATTGCAGTGTATCAAAATCTAAATTTCTTAACAGCATTCTGAATCAGGGACAAACCCACTATGACCATTTTGTGAATCCAGACATGGAAAGTGGGAATGTTCAGAAAACACTCTCATGTGGCTTAGTTGAAACATTTTACTTTTTTCCTGGTGCATCAAACTCTTTTCCAGAACCTTTTGCTCTTAGCAATTTACATGGAGACATTACTTACAACAGAAAACAATTCACCTTTTTAACAGAAGTGTCATCAGCTGTTTTTATTTTTTGCAGAGAACTTACAGATAAAAATGTCAAGTTTCTTTCAGAATATCAGAGTAAAGATGTCACTTTTTACCTAATCACCAACAGTCAAGTTGCGAAACACACCGAGGACATGATCGATACATTCCAGAATTGTAAAATTCTAAATGGAAGGAATACAGCAGATTTGAGCAAGAAACTCCAGAGATACATTGAAAACTTTACAAAAAGACAGTCTCATCATTTGAGCCTGATTGACATGTCACACACAGCTCATCGACTTGGCATAGAAGTAGATGAATTCAATATTAAATGCCAAGAAGCTAAAAAACACGCTCAGTCAATCACTCAGGAAATAAAGAATGTGGCAGATTATAAAAGCAGAAGATTAAAACTACAGGGGGAGCTGTGGAAGAAATTGTCAAAAACTGAAAAAGAAATCTGCCGAATGAAAGACCAGGGTAAAATGAAGAGTATGGACTACAAGAACAAATTGTTGATGCAATGCAAAGAGATACAAGAAAAACAATATAACAGTAAAGTCTCGAATGATGTCCACACATTCATCGAGGTGCTGACAAAATCTAATGTAGTAGAAAGACGTTATTTTTTTAAATGGATGAAACTCTTCCTTGATGGCATTGCTAGAAAGAATCTATCAATTCTACGTGAGGACTTCAAAAAGAAAATCACCAACCAAACATCAAATGAAACTGAACTAAAAAACATAGGTCAGAAAATTTCTGAGAGTTCTTTAGGGTTGGAACATTTTCTACGAGAGATGAGTCAGTTTTATGAGGCTGAGTGCTCTGTGGTCAAAGAAGGAAAAGTATCATCAAATCAAAGGCAATTCAATAATCTCCCAGGAATAGCAGCAGAACTGTTGTTGGATGGGTTCCCATTGGAGCTGATTGATGGAGATGCCTCCAACATTCCGTTACAGTGGATAACTGATGTCCTGACTGAGCTGGATAAGAAAACCGGAGGTCAATGCAGGATGAGAGTGATAACTGTGCTGGGGGTGCAAAGTTCAGGGAAGTCCACCCTCCTGAACACCATGTTTGGTCTACAGTTCCCTGTGGCCAGTGGTCGATGCACACGAGGAGCCTTCATGACTCTGATTAAAGTGAAGGATAAATTCCCTAAGGTATATGGCTGTGAATTTATTTTGGTGATTGACACTGAGGGGTTAAAAACCCCTGAACAAGAATCTTTAGCTGACAATTATGAGCATGATAATGAGTTGGCCACACTTGTAGTTGGGTTGAGTGATGTCACCCTCATTAACATATCTATGGAAAATGTATCAGATATGAAAGACACCTTACAGGTTGTTGTCCATGCATTTCTTAGAATGAATGAAGTTGGAAAAAGGCCCAAATGTCACTTTATACATCAGAATGTGCCGGATGTTTCTGCTGATTATAATAATATGACTGCACGAACAAAACTTCTAAAAGATTTGAATGAAATGACAATTAAAGCAGCAGAAATGGAAAAAAGGTCAAAACTGCTGAAATTTACAGATATTATTGACTACAATCCAGAAACCAACACCTGCTACATTCCTAATCTTTTCCTCGGTGCACCGCCAATGGCATCAATTAGTTCTGGATACAGTGAAAACATTTTTGATTTGAAAACAAAACTCCTTGAATCTCTGCAACAGCCGGGATCTCCTGCTCCTCAGAAGCTAAACACATTTCATGAATGGATTAGGAGTTTATGGATGGCTGTGAAATATGAAACTTTCATTTTCAATTTCAGGAATATTCTAGTAGCAGAAGCATACGATAAACTGTTAACAAGATATTCAGAACTAGAATGGAACTTCAAAAAACATGTTCAACTGTGGTTGGTGGAGCAAGAAAATATAATTAAGAATCATTTACAAAATAACGCTGCGATAGAAGAAATAGAGAAATCTGTTAAGACTTCAGGAGAAGAAATGTTAGACAAGGAACAAGCACAAATCACCCAGGAGTTGGAAAATATATTTAGCAGTGGTCACAATAATGTTCACCTTGTAGAAAGACACAAGGAAGAGTTCATTGGTTATTCCAAATTTCTTAAACGGGACCTCAGTGTTCTTATTTTAACAAAATTTTGGGAAACTGTTCAAATACACAACAGGACACGTGAAGTTCGAAAAATGCAAAGTGGCATCCATGAGATCATCGAAGACAGAATCTGCCGATATTTGAAAACAACTGAGAGAAAGCCGAAAAATCTGACTGATGATCAGCTGAAGGAAGAATATGAAATTATTTGGGGAAATATATTGTCCAGTTTACATGTACATCAAGTGGAGAAGCGAAACATAGAGAGTGAAATGCTAGAACAACTCAAAAGAGAGATGAGAAAAAGAGGTGCTGCAGCAAACCAAATACTGCAGAATGTAAGGTCTCTAGCAGGATATGGGCAGGGATCATTTAAAGTGGAAAAGTCTTACATTGATCACAATGTATGGAGTAAACTTAAAGAGATCTTCACAAAAGATTGCTTTATAAAGTTAAAGGATGTAGCCATGTCAATCACAAACAAATGCCAAGATTATGTCATGAATATATTAACTTTAAATGATGATTATAATGAAATTTACAGCCAAGAATTAATGACCATGATAAATCACAGCTTGAATGAGAAAGAGGTGAAAAAGCTCCATCCCAACATTCAGTTTGAGGTATACCTAATGTTACATGTTTTGGGAATAGCCGTCCCTCACTTTCAGAAGATGCATGAAAACTATTGCTCGAAAAATGATCCAAACCATTTTCTAAATAATTTAAAAAAGCGGTATTTTTCAATATTTAAAAGCAAGTTCCAACCCAAGGATGAATCAAAACCAAGAGCTAAAAGCTTCTGCCAGCAAACTCTTAAGCCTGCAATGAAAGTGCACATCTACAAGAACCTTGGGAGAAAAGTTGTAGATTCTATTTTGAGCAGCACGGATGGAATCCAGTTCAAGAACCCAAAGTATTTCCAGTTTAATGTCCTAAAGGAGCTACTGGAAATGAAAAACTTTCACAACTATGCCAGATACATTAATGAACACGAAATGTACATAAGAAACTGGATTTCAGAATATGTTGTAAAGAGGTATGAAGATTCTTCTAAATTGCACATACTGATTCAGGATCTCATCTCTTCAATTTGCAAAAAAATTAAATTTGCTTTAAGAGATCCATATGTAAAAAAAAGTCCTGATATATTAACATTTTTTGACAGAGTTTGCCAAATTTTGAGCAATTATTTGGTGATAACACAGAATGATATAAAACTAGTGTCTTTCCAAAATACTGTGAACATCTCTCAGTTTTCCAGTGATGTGGAATTGTATCTCAATGAGTTGGAAGAAGAATTCATGTCAGATATGAAATCGGTGAACCTTGAATCACTTTTTAATTTAAAATTCACTCCTCAAGAAGAATTGTTCAAGATTGTGATCGGATGTGGCAAGAAATGTCCATTTTGCAGAGCTCCCTGCGAGTCTGGAGGCTTTAATCACAGGGAACATTTTGCATCAGCTCATCGACCAAAGGGACTGGCCCAATATACCTGGTCAGACTGCAACACTCTCTGTAACTCCATCTGCACCACTGATGTCCTGTCCAATGACATGTTCGTAAATCCAGACACAGGAGGAGATGGGTGCTATTACAAAGAATATCGAAGAATCTATCCAGAATGGAGAATTCAACCTGACACAAGTATTCGAGCTTCAGACTACTGGAAATTTGTTCTCAGGGAGTTCAATGCTAAATTTGCTGATTTCTATTCTGCCGAGCCAGCTGAAATCCCAGATGAGTGGAAGACAATTACTCAAGATCAGGCTCTCTGCAGTTTGAGAGAAGCTTACAATATTTAGCTCAAATTAAGACAGAATACGGTGTAGCTATGTGATGGGAAGTTTCATGTACCAAACTGGTTTTTAAAAATGCTCATTAAATGTTTATAAATTTCAAAATGTATTAAAAATGGAAGAATGCAACGTGTTTGTCATACATAAAAGTCTAGTTGTGACTAAAAAAGACACTTTTATTGGCTCTAGTAAAATATATGATATTATTTGATATTACTATGGTACAGTGTTTCCCAAAGTCCTGTTCTCCCCACAGGCCATGTTTCCAGGATTTCCATAATATTGTACAGGTTAGAAAATTCCTGATGTCTTGATTTTACTCCTACCACCTGTGCAACAGTAACAAATCCTGAAAACATGACTTGGTGAGGGCTGTGAGTACTGGAGATTGGGAAACCCTGCTATAGTACAAAAGATACTCAGACTATACAAGTAATAGACATTAATCAGGGTCACTGAGGACATTGAGACGTATTTGATCAATACATGTTGTAATAAATAAATGATTAACATTTAATAAAAAATGATTTCTTGTATTTTTAAAGCTAACCACAAAAATAAAAAATTATTAAAACTACCAATTCCAGTCACAGACTCCATTACACGTGGTTCTAAACAATCTTTATTCAAAAATAAGACAAGGAGTTGATTAGAAACAACAAGACAAAGTAGTATTTCACAATACTAAAAAATAGCAAGTCTTTTCCTGTTTGAATCCTTAACTAAAAGATTTCTGAGGACAGGACCATACAGTGGCTTGTAAAAGTATTCACCCCCTCGGCTTTTTTACCAATTTTGAGAAAAATATAGGCATAAATTAAATTTATGGGATCAAATAACTAAAAAATTGGCATGTGCATATGTATTCACCCCTTTTACGATGAAGCCCCTAACAATTTCTGGTGCAAGCAATTGTCTTCATAAGTTCAATGCTTAGTGACTGGACGTCCCCCTGTGTGCAATCTAAGTGTCACATGTCTGTGAGGATATACACTTTACCTTCTCTGAAAGGCCACAGAGGCTGCAACACCATTAACAAGAAGCACCACTAACCAAACAACACCATGAAGACCAAGAAGATCTCCAAACAGCACCACGAAAACCAAGGAGATCTCCAAACAACACCATGAAGACCAAGGAGATCTCCAAACACCACCATGAAAACCTAAATCTCCACACAACACCATGAAGACCAGGAAGATCTCCAAACAACACCATCAAGAACAAGCAAGTCAGGGATGAAGTTGTTGAGAAGTTGAAGTCAGGATTGGGTTATGAAAAAATATTCCAATCTCTGATAATCCCCCGTAACACCATCAAATCCATTATCATCAAATCAAAAGAGCATGGTACCACAAGAAACTTGCCAAGAGAGGGCCGTCCATCAAAACTGTCAGCACTGGCAAGGAAGGCATTAATCAAAGAGGCAACAGAGACCAAAGGAAACCCTGATGGAGCAGCAGCGTTACCAGGCAGAGACTGAAGTATCAGTCCATACTACCACAATAATAATAATAAGCCACAAAATCCATAGAGGTGGCCTTTATGGAAGAGAAAAAAAGCCTTTGCTTACACGCAAAAAGAGTAAGGCTCATTTTAAGTTTGCCAAAAGACATGTGGGAGATAACCCAAATGTAAGGAGGAAGGTGCTGTGGTCAAATGAGACCAAAATTGAACTTTTTGCCACTAAGGTAAATGCAATGTCTGGTGCCAAATCAACACAGCTCATCATCCCAAGAGGACCATCCACACAGTGAAACATGGTGGTGGTAGCATCATGCTGTGGGGAGGTTTTTCGGCAGCAAGGACAGGGAAAATGGTCCAAGTCGAGGGGGAAGATGGATGGTGCGAAATACAGAGATATTCTTGAGGAAAACCTGTTTCAGTCTGTCAGTGATTTAAGACTAGGATGGAGGTTCATCTTCCAGTAAGACAGTGACCCAAAGCATACTGCTAAAGCAACACTCAAGAGGTGTAAGGGAAAATATGTAAATGTTCTGGAGTGGCAGAGTCAAAGCCCAGACCTTAATCCAATTGAGAATCTGCAGTCAGACTTGAAGATCACTGACCAATAGAGAAAACATCTAACGTGAAGGAGCAGGAACAGATTTAAAATGCCAATTGGGTGAATGCTTTTACAAGCCACTTTATATCTGCAGATTAACATACTTAGTACAACTGAAATAAAACATTAATGCATTAAATTCAAACAGAGGTTTGTGAGATTTCATTTATATACAACTTTGGAGTGTAAAATGTTAATCAATACTTTCAAGTGTATTGTCTTAAAGGGATTGTCCACTTCTGGGACATCTCCTTCTTGGTCTAAATGTGTGGCCTAGATAAAATAAAAAAGCTTATATTCTCCTTCTGTGCCGGCGCCTTTCCAGTGGTGTCTGCACTCGCAGTCTCCGGGAATCTCATGCGTTTATGACACGCGAGCCCGACTCCCAATCAGCACTTGCATCACTGGCCCCACCTTCGTATGAATTGAACATGAAGAGGAAGTCCAGGCTGCAGATGATCTCTGACTTCCTCCTCATGTTTAATTCTTAGTGAAACTATAGGCTTTTTTTATTTTATCGGGGTCAAACATTTAGATAAAGAAGGAAAAATTTAGTTTTGCAATATAAAAAATTAGATTTGCAGCTAGCTTTTTCAAAGATTCACTTAACTTTATCCTTCCATGGCCCTCAACCCATGATTTTATGTATTCTCTATCAGCAGGCTATATAAATGACTTAAAAGCATAATTTGAGATGAAAATAATAACAGCGTTATGGGCCGTGACAGCCTTTTAGTCAACATTTGAGGAAGTGAAAATAGAGAAATGAAACAATTGAAAACTATGTAAGAAAACTATTTTTTCTCGGGTGGAATGGCATAAGAACATGAAATCTTTCTTCAAAAGCAGCCTCAATCTAAATTCCCGATCATTATGTCTTTGTATTTACAGTCCTGCTCATCGCTATTGGCACCCATGATGTACAAGTACATGATTTGGAATACAGTTGTGCTCAAAGTTTACTTACCCCGGCAGAATTATTGCTTTCTTGGCCTTTTTTTCAGAGAATATGAATGATAAAACCAAAACTTTTTTCTCCACTCATGGATAGTGGTTGGGTGAAGCCATTTATTGTCAGACTACTGTGTTTTCTCTTTTTAAATCATAGTGACAACCCAAAACATCCAAATGACCCCGATCAAAAGTTCACATACCCCATTTCTTAATACCGTGTATTGCCCCCTCTAACATCAATGACAGCTTGAAGTCTTTTGTGGTAGTTGTGGATGAGGTTCTTTATTTTCTGAGCACAACTGTATCTCTCTAAAAAAATGAATCAAGCGAAGCAGTTTTTTGTATCGCGCACTCGTGTTAAATATAAAAGAACAAATTATAGACAATAATTTAAAACAAAAAGCAATGGGAGGGGAAAATAGATAAACCTAAAGCTGCTGTGACACTGGTATTGACCCCTTTACACTAAATTAGTATGGAAACACATTGTTAGAAATCACCAATGAGAATTACCTGCAATTAATTGTCGGTGCCCATGTGACAGGAATTAGCCAAGGAATGATGACTTCAGTGTTTTAAAAAGCTGAATTATAGACCCTTTTTCACAATGGTGAAGACAAAGGAGCTGTCCGAGGACATCAGAACTGCTATTATTAGCAAACACAAGACTTCCAAAGGGTATAAGGCCATCTCCAAATACCTTGGTGCACACGGTTATTATAAAGTTTGCCAAGCATGTAACCATCATGAACCTTCCTGTATGTGGGGTAAGAGGAAAATTGACAAGAGATGTCTTCAAAAGTTGGTGCGCATAGAGGAAAAAAATAGCATGTTAAACATCCAAAGACCTGAAGGCCGACCTTGAAAAGTCTGGGGTCATGGTGTCAACAAGTACCATACGCCGCACACTAAACCAAGTAGAGCTTAAAGGGCGAAGGCCAGGGAAGAAACCATTGCTGAAGGTAAGATATAAGAAGGAATGACTAATTTTTGCCCAAGAGTACCTTGACAAACCACAATCCTTCTGGTAAAATGTCTTGTGGACAGATTAATCAAAAATAGAGTTTTTTGGCAATATAAAACAACAGTTTGTTTACAGACAGCGCAGTGAAGAATAGAAGGAAAAGAACACCCTACCAACATTTAAGCATGGTGGAGGATTTATAATGCTGTGGGGTTGCTTTGCTGCATCTGGTACTGTAGGCCTTGGCCATCTCACAGGAATCATGAAATCAGAAAAATATCAAGAGATTTTAGAGTGAAATGTCCTATTCAGTGTAAGAAAACTTGGTGAGTCGAAGATCATGGGTCCTCCAGCAAGACAATGACCCAAAGCACACATCCAAAAGTAAACAATAGTTGAAAAGAAAAAATGGACTGTTTTAAAATGGACATCAATGAGTCCTGACCTCAATCCCATTGAAAAACTTTGGGGTGAGCAGAAATCTGCCATTGGGAAAAAGAACTCTGCAAACATTCAAGAGCTTGAACAAACTGCAAAAGGAAGAGTGGGAGAAAATACCAGCTGAGAAGTGCAAAAAGTTTATAGATGGCTACAAGAAAGGATGCTATCGTTAATGACAAAGGATGGGCAACTGTTGTGAACTATAGTTCTTGGCTCCCTCTTGTGGTCTTTAGCGGTATGGCACTTGGAGTGTCTTTCCCCAGGTT
This sequence comes from Ranitomeya variabilis, assembly GCF_051348905.1. Lineage (NCBI taxonomy): Eukaryota > Metazoa > Chordata > Amphibia > Anura > Dendrobatidae > Ranitomeya > Ranitomeya variabilis. The sequence goes on from NC_135238.1 coordinate 8,712,228, forward strand.
GGCACTCACCTGCTTCGTTTGGCCTGGGTGTGCCTATATAAACTTCCTGGATACTCTGTATTGTGCCTGGATTCGTTGTTATCAGACCTAGTCTGTTTTCTCCTGTCTCCTGGTCTCCTGATTTTGCAAGATAAGCTAAGTCCTGCTTTCTTATTTTTGTGCATTTGAATTTCCCTTATTTTGTTCCAGCTTTGTTTAAAATGTGATTCCTGATTTTGCTGGAAGCTCTAGGGGGGCTGTTATTCTCCCTCCACACCGTTAGTCGGTGCGGGGGTTCTTGGATATTCAGCGTGGATATTTTGTAGGGTTTTTTGCTGACCGTATAAGTCATCTTTCTATTTTCTGCTATTAGTCAGTGGGCCTCTCTTTGCTAAATCTAGTTCATTCTTACGTTTGTCATTTCTTCTTACCTCACCGTTATTATTTGTTGGGGGCTTGTATTATAACTTTGGGGTCTTTTCTCTTGAGGCAAGAGGTCTTATTTTCTCTGAAAGGGTTAGTTAGTTCTCCGGCTGGCGCGAGACGTCTAGAACCAACGTAGGTACGTTCCCCGGCTACTGCTAGTTGTTTGTGCTAGGATCAGGTATACGGTCAGCCAAGTTACCACTTCCCTATGAGCTGGTTTTTTGTGTTTGCAGACTTAGCTGGTACTCCTGAGATCCTCTGCCATTAGGATCATAACAGTAATCCAGGCCAAAAAGTGCTTTGCTGAAGTGGGACTATAAGAAAAGAAGTTTTTTTGTTTTTCTTCCTCCCCTTTATCTCTGAGTGGCTTGAAGCTCTGCTACAGACATAAATGTTCAGACTCTGATTACTAGTGTGGATCAGCTTGCTGCACGTGTGCAGGGCATTCAGGATTTTGTTATTAGCAGTCCTATGTCAGAACCTAAGATACCTATTCCTGAGCTGTTCTCTGGAGATCGATTTAAATTTGGGAATTTTAGGAATAATTGTAAATTGTTTCTATCTTTGAGACCTCGTTCGTCTGGAGACTCAGCTCAACAAGTTAAAATTGTTATCTCCTTCTTGTGTGGCGACCCTCAGGATTGGGCTTTCTCATTGGCGCCAGGAGATCCGGCATTGGCAAATATTGATGCGTTTTTTCTGGCGCTCGGATTGCTTTATGAGGAGCCCAATCTTGAAATACAGGCAGAAAAAGCATTGCTGGCTATCTCTCAGGGCCAGGATGAAGCTGAGGTGTACTGCCAAAAATTTCGGAAATGGTCCGTGCTTACTCAATGGAATGAGTGTGCTCTAGCTGCAAATTTCAGAAATGGCCTTTCTGAAGCCATTAAGAATGTGATGGTGGGTTTCCCCATTCCTACAAGTCTGAATGATTCTATGGCTCTGGCCATCCAGGTTGATCGGCGTTTGCGGGAGCGCAAAACTGCTAATCCTCTGGCAGTGTTGTCTGAACGGACACCTGACTCAATGCAATGTGATAGAATCCTGACTAGAACCGAACGGCAAAATCATAGGCGTCAGAATGGGCTGTGTTTTTACTGTGGTGATTCTACACATGTTATCTCGGCATGCTCTAAACGGCCATCGAAGGTTGTTAGTCCTGTCGCCATTGGTAATTTGCAGCCTAAGTTCATTTTGTCTGTGACTTTGATTTGCTCATTATCTTCCTACCCTGTTATGGCATTTGTGGATTCAGGTGCTGCCCTGAGTCTTATGGATTTATCATTTGCCAAGCGCTGTGGTTTTGTCCTAGAGCCTTTAGAAAATCCTATTCCTCTTAGAGGAATTGATGCTACGCCATTGGCGGAGAATAAACCGCAGTATTGGACACAAGTGACCATGTGCATGTCTCCTGAACATCGGGAGGTGATTCGTTTTCTTGTTCTGCATAAAATGCAGGATTTGGTCGTTCTGGGTCTGCCATGGTTACAGACCCATAATCCAGTTTTGGATTGGAAGGCAATGCCCGTGTCAAGTTGGGGTTGTCAGGGAATTCATTGCGATTCCTCGTCGGTGTCTTGCTTCTTCTACTCCTTCTGAAGTCCCTGAGTATTTGTTGGACTATCAGGATGTATTCAGTGAGTCCAGGTCCAGTGCCCTTCCTCCTCATAGGGACTGTGACTGCGCTATAGATTTGATTCCTGGTAGTAAATTTCCTAAGGGACGACTATTTAATCTGTCTGTACCTGAGCATGCCGCGATGCGTGCTTATATTAAGGAGTCTTTGGAGAAGGGACATATTCGTCCATCCTCTTCCCCTCTTGGTGCGGGATTCTTTTTTGTGGCCAAGAAAGACGGCTCTTTGAGACCGTGTATAGACTATCGGCTTTTGAATAAAATCACTGTCAAATTTCAGTATCCTTTGCCACTATTGTCGGACTTGTTTGCCCGGATTAAGGGTGCCAAGTGGTTCACCAAGATAGATCTTCGCGGTGCGTACAACCTTGTGCGCATTAAGCAGGGAGATGAATGGAAAACTGCGTTCAATACGCCCGAAGGTCATTTTGAGTACTTGGTGATGCCTTTTGGGCTTTCTAATGCCCCCTCAGTGTTTCAGTCCTTTATGCATGACATTTTTCGGAAGTATCTGGATAAATTTATGATTGTTTATCTGGATGATATTCTGGTTTTCTCTGATGATTGGGATTCTCATGTAAAGCAGGTCAGGATGGTGTTTCAGGTTTTGCGTGATAATGCTTTGTTTGTGAAGGGCTCAAAGTGTCTCTTTGGAGTGAAGAAGGTTTCCTTTTTTGGTTTTATTTTCGCCCCTTCTACTGTGGAGATGGACCCAGTCAAGGTCCGAGCTATTCATGATTGGACTCAACCCACGTCCGTTAAGAGTCTTCAGAAGTTCTTGGGTTTTGCTAATTTCTACCGTCGTTTTATTGCTAATTTTTCTAGCATTGTAAAACCTTTGACGGATATGACCAAGAAAGGTTCTGATGTTGCTAATTGGGCTCCTGCGGCCGTGGAGGCTTTCCGGGAGCTGAAGCGCCGGTTTACTTCGGCGCCTGTTTTGTGCCAGCCTGATGTCTCACTTCCCTTTCAGGTTGAAGTAGACGCTTCTGAGATCGGTGCAGGGGCTGTTTTGTCGCAGAAAGGCTCTGGTTGCTCTGTGATGAGACCATGTGCTTTTTTTTCTAGGAAGTTTTCGCCTGCTGAGCGGAACTATGATGTTGGTAATCGGGAGTTGTTGGCTATGAAGTGGGCATTTGAGGAGTGGCGTCATTGGCTCGAGGGAGCTAAGCATCGTGTGGTGGTCTTGACTGATCATAAAAATCTGATGTACCTCGAGTCCGCTAAACGCCTGAATCCTAGACAGGCTCGTTGGTCTTTGTTTTTCTCCCGTTTTGACTTTGTGGTCTCGTACCTGCCTGGTTCAAAGAATGTGAAGGCTGATGCTCTTTCTAGGAGTTTTGTGCCTGACTCTCCTGGAGTCGCAGAGCCAGCGGGTATTCTTAAAGAGGGAGTAATCTTGTCGGCCATTTCTCCTGATTTGCGACGTGTGTTGCAGAGATTTCAGGCTGGTAGACCTGACTCTTGCCCACCTGACAGACTGTTTGTTCCTGATAAATGGACCAGTAGTTATTTCCGAGGTTCAGTGTTGGCAGGGCATCCTGGGATTTTTGGTACCAGAGATTTGGTGGCTAGGTCCTTTTGGTGGCCGTCCCTGTCGCGGGATGTGCGATCTTTTGTGCAGTCCTGTGGGATTTGTGCTCGGGCTAAGCCTTGCTGTTCTCGTGCCAGCGGGTTACTTTTGCCCTTGCCCGTCCCGAAGAGGCCTTGGACGCACATTTCCATGGATTTCATTTCAGATCTTCCGGTGTCTCAAGGAATGTCTGTCATCTGGGTGGTCTGTGATCGTTTTTCCAAGATGGTCCATTTGGTGCCCTTGCCTAAGTTGCCTTCCTCTTCCGATTTGGTTCCTTTGTTCTTTCAGAATGTGGTTCGTTTGCACAGCATTCCTGAGAATATAGTGTCTGACAGAGGATCCCAGTTTGTGTCCAGATTCTGGCGATCCTTTTGTGCTAGGATGGGCATCGATTTGTCATTTTCATCTGCCTTTCATCCTCAGACTAATGGCCAAACGGAGCGAACTAATCAGACGCTGAAGGCTTATTTGAGATGTTTTGTTTCTGCGGATCAGGATGATTGGGTTACTTTCTTGCCACTGGCTGAGTTTGCCCTTAATAATCGGGCAAGTTCTGCTACTTTGGCTTCGCCATTTTTCTGCAACTCTGGTTTTCATCCGCGGTTTTCCTCGGGTCATGTTGAACCTTCTGACTGTCCTGGGGTGGATTCCGTGGTGGATAGGTTGCAGCGGATTTGGAATCTTGTGGTGGACAACTTGAAGTTGTCACAGGAGAAGGCTCAGCGCTTTGCCAACCGCCGCCGCGGTGTGGGTCCCCGACTTCGTGTTGGGGATTTGGTTTGGTTGTCTTCTCGGTATGTCCCTCTGAAGGTTTCCTCTCCTAAGTTTAAGCCTCGCTTTATTGGTCCTTATAAAATTTTGGAAGTCCTTAATCCGGTGTCGTTTCGTTTGGATCTTCCGGTGTCGTTTGCCATTCACAATGTTTTCCATAGGTCTTTGTTACGGCGGTACGTGGTGCCTATGGTTCCTGCTGTTGAACCTCCTGCTCCGGTGTTGGTCGAGGGCGAGTTGGAGTATGTGGTGGAGAAGATCTTGGACTCTCGTATTTCTAGACGGAGGCTTCAGTATCTGGTCAAATGGAAGGGCTATGGTCAGGAGGACAATTCCTGGGTGGTCGCCTCTGATGTTCATGCGGCCGATTTGGTTCGTGCCTTTCACGCTGCTCATCCTGATCGCCCTGGTGGTCTTGGTGAGGGTTCGGTGACCCCTCCTTAAAGGGGGGGTACTGTTGTGAACTATAGTTCTTGGCTCCCTCTTGTGGTCTTTAGCGGTATGGCACTTGGAGTGTCTTTCCCCAGGTTGGCACTCACCTGCTTCGTTTGGCCTGGGTGTGCCTATATAAACTTCCTGGATACTCTGTATTGTGCCTGGATTCGTTGTTATCAGACCTAGTCTGTTTTCTCCTGTCTCCTGATTTTGCAAGATAAGCTAAGTCCTGCTTTCTTATTTTTGTGCATTTGAATTTCCCTTATTTTGTTCCAGCTTTGTTTAAAATGTGATTCCTGATTTTGCTGGAAGCTCTAGGGGGGCTGTTATTCTCCCTCCACACCGTTAGTCGGTGCGGGGGTTCTTGGATATTCAGCGTGGATATTTTGTAGGGTTTTTTGCTGACCGTATAAGTCATCTTTCTATTTTCTGCTATTAGTCAGTGGGCCTCTCTTTGCTAAATCTAGTTCATTCTTACGTTTGTCATTTCTTCTTACCTCACCGTTATTATTTGTTGGGGGCTTGTATTATAACTTTGGGGTCTTTTCTCTTGAGGCAAGAGGTCTTATTTTCTCTAAAAGGGTTAGTTAGTTCTCCGGCTGGCGCGAGACGTCTAGAACCAACGTAGGTACGTTCCCCGGCTACTGCTAGTTGTTTGTGCTAGGATCAGGTATACGGTCAGCCAAGTTACCACTTCCCTATGAGCTGTTTTTTGTGTTTGCAGACTTAGCTGGTACTCCTGAGATCCTCTGCCATTAGGATCATAACAGGCAACCAAGTACTAATTAGGGTGCCTTTATTTCTGCACTTGCTGGTTATTCTGTTTCTTCTTTGAAATTGCAATATGTAAGGTGAAAAACAATGTTTTATTGTTTTATTACTTTGGACAACGACGGTAATTAAAAAATCCTGAGGATATAACTTTGGTACATTTCCATTAATTTCTGAAGATATTGTATAGTCTATGAAAAAATGAAGGGTAGTAATAATGGTGAGCAGCACCGTATTTAATTAAAAAATATATGATTGTGATTCAGAAAAGAGACATACCGTATATACTCGAGTATAAGCCGAGATTTTCAGCCCATTTTTTTAGGCTGAAAGGGCCCCTCTCGGCTTATACTCGAGTCATTGTCCCAGGGGGGTCGGTAGGGGAGGGGGAGCAGCAGCTGTCCATCATACTCACCTGTTCCCGGTGTATCTCTGCATGTCCCTGCTTCTCCGGTGCCCGCAGCTCTTTCTGTGTTTAGCGGTCACTGGTCCTGCTCACTAAAGTAATGAATATGGATGCGACTCCACTCCCATAGGGGTGGAGCGTATATTCATTACTTTATTGAGCGGTACCACGTGACCGCTGAACACAGCTGAACAAGCTGTCGGCGTCAGAGACCATCGCGGAGAAACTGCCAGGGACCCGGTAGAGCGGCGCGCGGCGGTGGTACCGGGTCAGGTGAATATCACAAGTGGCGGTGTCCCCGTCTGCTCTGGACAAGAGTTGGGCATGTCTTTTTTTTTTTTAATCGCAGCAGCATATGGGCACATCTTCTATGGAGCATCTTATGGGGCCATAATCAACCTTTATGCAGCATTATATGGGGCATATTTTCTATGGATTAACTTATGGGGCCATAATCAACCTTTATGCAGGATTGTATGAGGCAAATGTTTCTATGGAGCATCTTATGGGGCCATAATCAACCTTTGTGCGGCATTATATGGGGCGTATTTTGAATGGAGCATCTTATGGGGCCCATCATGAACTGTATGGAGCATTATATGGGGCTCCTGATTCAATATGAATATCCAAAAAACACTTAACCTACTGATGTCTCAATTAATTTTACTTTTATTGGTATCTATTTTTATTTTTGAAATTTATCAGTAGCTGCTGCATTTCCCACCCTAGGCTTATACTCGAGTCATGAAGTTTTCCCAGTTTTTTGAGGCAAAATTAGGGGTCTCGGCTTATACTCAAGTATATACGGTATTCCGTTTCCCTATTTAAAAACAGTAAAAGAATCAGAAATATTTCATAGTTTAGACTCCTCACTATTCCAAAGATTGGATTTGCCAGGCATATTTCTTACTGTATTTTTTACTCTTTTTTTCCCCCATTATTCTTTCTTCACTCTCTCCTAAGGGTACTGTCACACAGTACCATTTCCATCGCTACGACGGTACGATTCGTGACGTTCTAGCGATATCGTTACGATATCGCAGTGTCTGACACGCAGCAGCGATCAGGGATCCTGCTGAGAATCGTACGTCGTAGCACATCGTTTGGAACTTTCTTTCGTCGCTTGATCACCCGCTGACATCGCTGGATCGTTGTGTGTGACAGCGATCCAGCGATGTGTTCGCTTGTAACCAGGGTAAACATCGGGTAACTAAGCGCAGGGCCGCGCTTAGTAACCCGATGTTTACCGTGGTTACCAGCGTAAAAGTAAAAAAAAAAAAACCGTACATACTCACCATCTGCTGCCTGCTGCCCGTCAGGTCCCTTGCCGTCTGCTTTCCACTCTGACTGTCTGCCGGCCGGAAAGTGAGAGCAGATCACAGCGGTGACGTCGCCGCTGCGCTCTGCTCTCACTGTACGGCCGGATCTCAGTCAGAGCAGGAAGCGGACGGCAAGAGACCTGACGGGCAGCAGATGGTGAGTATGTACGGTTGTTTTTTTTTACTTTTACGCTGGTAACCAGGGTAAACATCGGGTTACTAAGCGCGGCCCTGCGCTTAGTTACCCGATGTTTACCCTGGTTACCCGGGGACTTCGGCATCGCTCCAGCGCCGTGATTGCAACGTGTGGCCGCAGTCTACGACGCTGGAGCGATAATCATACGATCGCTGCGACGTCACGGATCGTGCCGTCGTAGCGATCAAAATGGTACTGTGTGACAGTACCCTAAGACTCAGATCAATCTCCAGTGAGTTCAAGAGTTGATGATATGATGTCCAGACATATTAATACCGTTACTAGAAGAACGAGTGATTTCCAGAAGCGCAATTTTCACAGTTTAACCATCTAACAAAAACTTTATTTTGTTTCCTCCTAAAAAAGATCTAGGTTTCTAATAAACAATTCTTATCATATCAGACATCTCTTCAGAATCGTAACACGCAAACCAAGAACAAGAAGTCAAGTCATACAATACTAGGGAGGAGACCGTTAGGGAAGGGTTGGAAGAAGTGCTATTCTGATACGGTTAACCATTAGGCTACAAAATAAGGTGTTCTAAATTAAGAAAAGACCATTTATGGAAGCAGTTTCATTAATATTCTTGCTATATATAGAGCGGGATTCATCTCAGATTTTATTGTCTCTACTCAGCAGAAGTCATCCTTACACCAAAGTCATCAAGGTAAGTGTTCTCCTCAATAGTTGTAAGACCTGAATGATTGTTACTAGTGATCAGTGAGCATGCTTAGATATTGTGTTATCTGAGCATGCTCGGGTGTTATCCGAGTATCTTGGGTGTGCTCGAGTAATGTGTTCAAGTCCCTGCGGCTGCATGTTTCGCAGCTGTTAGACATCCACAACACGTGCGGGCATTGCCTAAACATGTGAAACATGCAACTGTGGGGACTTGAACATATTACTCAAGAATGCCCAAGATACTTGGATAACACCCGAGCATGATCAAATAACACAATATCCGAGCACGCTCACTCATCACTAATTATTACTTTGAACGTGGCTGTGGCTTGAACATGGTAGCTCTATTACTAAAACTATTGATACCTTCAACCAACAATATGAGCCCCACCAATCCACAAGGTATCACCCTTCCTTTGGATAGGTTTTAATCCTCAAATTTTAGAAATTACTATTTAGTGCAGGCACAACATGCAGCCATCAATGCAATTTTTGTGGCCCGCAACATCTGGTATACATTAGTGTCCATGTCAGAGAGAAGAGTAAGGGTACCGTCACACAGTGGCATTTTCATTGCTATGACGGCACGATTCGTGACGTTCTAGCGATATAGTTACGATCTCGCAGTGTCTGACACGCAGCAGCGATCAGGGACCCCGCTGAGAATCGTACGTCGTAGCAGATCGTTTGAAACTTTCTTTCGTCGCTGGATCTCCCGCTGTCATCGCTGGATCGTTGCGTGTGACAGCGATCTCAGCGATGCGTTCGCTTGTAACCAGGGTAAACATCGGGTTACTAAGCGCAGGGCCGCGCTTAGTAACCCGATGTTAACCGTGGTTACCAGCGTAAAAGTAAAAAAAAACCGTACATACTCACCATCTGATGTCCATCAGGTCCCTTGCCGTCTGCTTCCCGCTCTGACTGTCTGCCGGCCGGAAAGTGAGAGCAGATCACAGCGGTGATGTCGCCGCTGTGATCTGCTTTCACTTTACGGCGGCACTCAGTCAGAGCGGGAAGCAGACGGCAAGGGACCTGACGGACATCAGATGGTGAGTATGTACATTTTTTTTTTTTTACTTTTACGCTGGTAACCACGGTAAACGTCGGGTTACTAAGCGCGGCCCTGCGCTTAGTAACCCGATGTTTACCCTGGTTACCAGCGAACCTCGGCATCGTTGGTCGCTGGAGAGCGGTCTGTGTGACAGCTCCCCAGCGACCATACAACGACTTACCAACGATCACGGCCAGGTTGTATCGCTGGTCGTGATCGTTGGTAAATCGTTATGTGAGACGGTACCCTTACACACTGCTCACAAGCAGGGATTAGTAAGCACGAAACAAGCACTATGGACCCAGGTCCCCTATACATCACGAGAATAGGGTTCCTTGACCTGTTTTGCACTCCAGAAAAGCAAATGTAAAACCGAGGAAGGAATTGTAAAATGCCGCCAACGACTACAATATCCATAGTTTTCAATGGAGAGTTACATGTGTGCAGGGACTTCTCCACTCTCGAAAACTAAATGGTGGAAAAAAATCACCCCACTGTCCATATAAGTGAGGGTCCTGGTAGCGGAACCCGCATCTCTGTGACATTTATAACATACACATTGGCCATAAATCTCTCAAAAGGTAATATCCCTTCAAGCTTCATAGTGACCATCAGACATAGCTCAATATGACAATGTTTCCTGAAGGCTTGAAAAGTCGCTCACTCCTGGTTTAATGCCACAGACGGCTTTGGCCCCAATGATGCAGCCCACATTTTCAAATCCATCTTGACCCTTTTTATGTAGTTAACTTTTTTAACTTTATTCTTTCCACTAATTTTTATAATGTTTTTCTTTTTGACATATTTCGCTTTGCTTTTTTAATAGTAAATTTGTTTTCAAACAATATCGCATTTTAGCTTAAAATAATTTATGCTCATAAGATTCTCATAATTTGTTATGTGAATTCTCCCAATTCCGTCAGTACCTTGTACACGGTCACAAGCTATAAGAAATGTCACTTAGCTCTTCAGGTAGAATGTTGCATTTTCAAAGCCTCTGAGGCACAAGTCCAGCAGAAATCCACAAAAATACAACTATTTTGGATACTATAACTTTCAAGGAATTACTGTAAAGGTGTAGTGAACATTTTGACATAAGTTTTTTCCATAAAATAGTGCAATATAAGGTTTTAAACTAATATTTGGGTACATGCATGATTCATAAGGCAAAAGTGCCACTTAACGTTTGGAGCGTAGATTTTCTTGAATTTATTTTTCGGCACAATGTTATATTTTAAAGCTCTTAAAAGATACCAGAACAGTAACCGCCAAGAAGTGACCCCAGGTTAAAAACTCCTACTTTTAAGGTACTCATCAAGATATAATAATAATTCTGGGAAGCATCAGCATTACATTTTCCCAAGCAGATACCTTTATACCCTCGTTTTTTGAGGAACGAGTCTTTGTTACTTAATGACACAATAAAACCCCTTATTTACCCAATTTTTTTCCTCATCTTTTACTGTGCTCTGCTTGATTTGCAACGAAATCCATAAAAATGGACATATAATATTTCTTTAAACAAAAACAGCAATTCTGTCAATTTTCCTTTTCCTTTCTGGCTTATAACATAATAGTTTTAGAACTTTCGGTACTTTATTGCTGACATGGCCATACAAATTTCTTTTTATGTTTATTTTATGGCATAATAAAAATGGTTTATGGCAATTTTTTTTCTTTTTTAGTATTTTTTTACATTTTAAATAATGTTTACATGTAGATTGCATGTTCACGGGCTTTCATCCCCTGCCATTGTACACGTGAATTGTGAAGTTTAAACCTCTGGTAATTTAGCAGGCGCAGATGGGGTGCCCGGCTATCGGGGAAAACTGAAGTCGGTGAGAACACAGAATTGGTGTATTTGGTGTACAACCACTCTTGTCGTATAGACAAATGTAGATAGGAATTTCTCCGCGCACTCTTCAATTCAACTATACCATTTTTTTATTCAGACATGTAGGTTTCTACTCATTCGGATGTGTTTGAGGAAGGTACGGGAACTGGTTTAAGTAAAACATCCAGGCAGGTTTATTAGGGCTCTATAAACTATGCAACAAGCAAAGGAAATAACTGGCCTTTTAGAGCAGGCAAGAAGTAAACAGTTCAAAAAACAGCACTGTACTGATAGTCTAGGACACTCAGGCTGGATAGCATCCAATATTCCAGCTAAGTCTGGAGACATCATACAGGAGGCCTTCTTACCTCAACTCACTGCAATAATGATCCTTATATCTACCATGCCATGCTCCAGGCAGTCTCACCCATCTCTCGACTGATTCTGGGCTTATCCCACTGAGGACAACCACCTCCATGATACATATCTCCCATCAATGATGTGTCTGGTGGCCATCATATAAGGCTCAGGGTAGTGAGCAACATATTTTATGTTTTGACTCTATCCAGGGTCTTTATCATAAAGCTGCTGTATGTCAGGTGAAAGGACATTATTTAGGCACGGCAGTGCCCTGCTTCACCTACCATACAGCGACTTTGTGATAAAGACCCAGGATAGGGTCGAAAAATACCATATGTCGCTCACTTTCCTGCACCCACATACATGTCTGCCTATTGCCTACATGTTGAAATTACAAGTTTGTATTACTGAAATAAGAGTGTGATGTGAAATTTCTATCTATGTATACGAGAGGTTCACACCACCTTCCGCTAACACCTCACTACCTCTGGAGTGTGCAATTCTCCTTACCTAGACAGAGATAAATCACGGCTATGTAGTGAATAAAGGCAAAGCGGCTGCCTCTCTTGGACCCAGCAGTCTTGTGATCGCTAGACCCAGACAGTTCTTCCAGTGACACAAAGCAGTTTTTTCCTAAAATTATTAGACATTTATGTATTAGAATTGAGTGCAAAAAATATTTGCAGGACGCTGTTTTAGCAGCCATGTTACTAATCTGCGGACGCCAAACCATAGCACTGCAAACCGTGACCTGTTGGCATCCCTCATTGCAATATCATGCATCCCACTAACCACAACAATGGCATCACACCAGGCCTATCAATCAGAAGAGATGCTGAGGATGCATGAAGGAAGAGGCTTACAGGGCTCTGGTCCACCAGCCATGGACTACTGGCATGGCCATTGAAACAGTGTCCTGCAAATCAATTACTTTAATGGCACAGTCAGACAGCCATATAAAGCAGACAGAGATCAGAACGCATTGTATGGACTGGGCGCCGGCTCTCCTGAACACAGCATAAATGCTTCAGTCATTACTATGCTCGGGTCGGGAGAACCACAGGTCAATCTGAGCATTGTGTTCCAATCCCCACCTGCTTTATATAACCGTCTGACTGTGCCCTAACTCGAATACATATATATATGCACACATATATATATACAGTACATACACTCTCATACACACACGATATATACAAGGAATATGTGTCTGTAGGGAAAAAAGTCCAAAATGAAGACAGATATGGGAAAAATAAAACTAACAAACTTTTCCAAGGTATCTCTGTAAACTAACACAATATATAGATAAACACACACACACAACACTATATATACACACACTTTCTCCTCTTCACCCAGACTAAAACCAAAAAAGCTAACGAGTTGCGTAAAAAGGAAAAAATGCCAAATATTCGCAACAAAAAGGCACAATTTACAGTATGTCTCTAAGTGCAAAAAGAATAGAGACTTTGAACAGACAAATTACTTGTGAACCTCCGGGGATGTTCCTATGTGAATACACTGCAGATCACAGTAGCTGCATAATGGATGACACTGCCAAATCTCAGCTACATACTGCTCAAGAATATGTAGCCAATGTGACCTTCTCCGTCAATTTTATTTTGGTAGCATGTCAATTTATGCTGCAAATTTTCATGGTAGATTCCATCCTTTATAATCAGGGCTATGGAGTCTGTAAGCCAAACCTCCGACTCCTCAATTTCTCTGACTCTATAACTCCGACTCCACAGCACTGCCCTGTATATTATATATACAGGGGTGGGATGGCTCCTACCATTAGTGATAGGCCCGATCCCTATATACCGCTTCCACAGCCGTGGTCATTACTGATCATGGACCTAAAGTGCAGCAGATTCATCCCAACTAAAAGCCGAGATCCGATCAGGAACAGAACAGACATTCATAGGATATTTCAGAACTTTCACAAATTCTTCTGAAAACATTTACAGCGAATCCTGCATTGTACTACTGCACCCAATGTGTTATATATGATAGAAGTCAGAGTCACTCCATTTTACACCGACTCCACAGCCCTGTTTACAATGCAACAAAGACATCCAATTATTGTGTAAATTACATCTTTTCAACAGCTGTCGGTCAAAAAAGTTCTTAAATTCTTAGCACGATCCTCATGCATTGACCACCACAGCTATTTTTTAATTGTCCTTGTGATACATATGCATGGATATTTTATAATGTCTGATGATGTAAATGCTTTTATGCCCAAAAATGAGAAAAGTCTTCTTGGAGTGATACCTTTATTGGCTAACCAGAAGATTTATGTTTGCAGCTTTCAGAGCACAGAGGCTCCTTTTTCAAGCAGGTTTACAAAGGAGGAGAAGGAGCCTCTGTGCTCTGAAAGCTGCAAACATAAATCTTCTGGTTAGCCAATAAAGGTTTCACTCCAAGAAGACTTTTGTAATATTTGGGCATAAATAAGTATTTACATCGATTTGTCTGGATAACACGGTACCACAATATATTTTGAACATCATATTATGTCTGATAAAACCTACATCTTCTTTTTTTACTTTTTCTTTCTAGGACATTTTCAGCAATGGACCACAAGCTGTGTGTTTTGTTCTGGTTTCTGCTTCTTCAGAATCTTGCACCTTCTATGTGCTCTCCTATCCTTACACATGGGTGCAGACCTGGCACAATGAAAGAATGCAAAGATACTAAATTTGTTCCAGGCCACACTTTGTTAGGAGACGGCATAGATATAGTCACCTTGAAGACAACCGGAAATTTTCTTTTTGATCTACAGGAAGTTGAAAATAAATGCACAGTTTGTGAGAACCCTCATAAAAATTTCATCTTGCAGAAACTACCCAAGGCTGTGGTGGACTGGAGACCAGAAACTTCATGCTCCAGAAATATACAAAGCTCTGTGTCTCAGTCTAAAGTGTCAGTAGCTAATGAAGCCACATCTGTAGTGCAGAATGACTGGAAAGTTGGTCTGAATGTGAAGGTTCAGGTGTCGGCAAGCACGGCTCTGGGAGGCTCTCAAAGCAAAATGGCCAAATTTGCAGAAAGTAGAAGTCTCGTTGACAAGTACAACTTTCTGAGCCACAAGCTACAATGTTCCTTTTACAGGTATTAATGTATCCTGCATTGGGGGTACAATTCAGTAGCTATGAATTTTTATATATTTGCTAGAAATATTATACACATAAGGTTTAACATTTTTTGTTTTCATTTCAGTTTTAGTTTGGGATCAAATGCCTCATTTACACCTCATTTTCAAAAATCTTTGGACGAACTTCCAGATTTCTATAATGCAAGCAATAAAGGCGAATACAGACGTCTGATAGCCAAGTTTGGCACACACTATATCACACATGTAAAAGTTGGAGGTCTGGCCCAAGAGGTCACTGCAGTGAAAACATGTCAAGTGGCAATGAATGGGTTAAAGATAGATGAAGTCAAGGATTGCCTTAGCATTGAAGCGGAGATTGAGGCATCCAAAATGGGCAAATCAGCAAGTATCGATTCCAAAGTTGAACATTGCAAAAACAAACTAGCAAAATTGGGACTTGGAAGTAATTTTCACCAAAAATTCAAAGAACATTCAGAGGAGGTGAGTTGTTGGGATTTTTTTCCCCTCATAGGGATACTAATCACTGTGAATTTATATATATATATATATATATATATATATATATATATATATATATATATATATATATATTCTGCTGGTGTTGGTGTTGGAATATTGCCTCAATCATAAGAGTTCAACTGAAAATTTTAGTAAATTGAATCTTTAGAAATCTTATGATAAGGTGGAAAGAGGTTATTTTTGCCCTTTGGTCCAATGGAATCGATGTTAAATATTAGAGCTTTAATATTTTGCAAAGTAAATAACTTCTATGGCTGATTTCATGTTGAATTTTCTGCTGTTTCGGGAGCACATACATATAGACTGACATTACAAAATTAACTAGAGAATTAGTTTTTTCCCCCTAATGATATGTACAATATGTGACCCCAGAAGAAGGCTAGCTGCCGAACTATGTGTCTGGTCTTAAGGTACCTTCACACTAAACGATATCGCTAGCGATCCGTGACGTTGCAGCATCCTGGCTAGCGATATCGTTGAGTGTGACAGGCAGCAGCGATCAGGATCCTGCTGTGATGTCGCTGGTCGTTGAAGAAAGTTCAGAACTTTATTTGGTCGTCAGATCGCCGTGTATCGTCGTGTTTGACACCAAAAGCAACGATGCCAGCGATGTTTTACACTGGTAACCAGGGTAAACATCGGGTTGCTAAGCGCAGGGCCGCGCTTAGTAACCCGATGTTTACCCTGGTTACCAGTGTAAAATGTAAAAAAAACAAACAGTACATACTCACCTTCGCGTCCCCCAGCGTCCGCTTCCTGACACTGACTGAGCGCCGTAAAGTGAAAGCACAGCACAGCGGTGACGTCACCGCTCTGCTGTTAGGGCCGGCACTCAGTCAGTGCAGGAAGCGGACGCTGGGGGACGCGAAGGTATGTACTGTTTGTTTTTTTTACATTTTACACTGGTAACCAGGGTAAACATCGGGTTACTATGCGCGGCCCTGCACTTAGCAACCCGATGTTTACCCTGGTTACCAGGGGACCTCGGCATCGTTGGTCGCTGGAGAGCGGTCTGTGTGACAGCTCTCCAGCGACCAAACAGCGACGCTGCAGCGATCGGCATCGTTGTCTGTATCGCTGCAGCGTCGCTTAATGTGAAGGTACCTTTATGGTGTGTGCTATATCCTACACTACAGGTATTGCTGCATGTGTAATACATTTTGTGCATTGTTGCCAAAGTGGAATGGGTCTAGAGTTGTACATTAGGTGTGGGTTTGTTTTAGTTGCAAGCAATGCTTGACCCTGCAGGGCCTTTGGTTGATAACTATAGGAATTCAATCTCTTAGTCATATATATATCGCCACCACATATGTCTACTTTTCCTATTCCCACCTAGGATTCAATAATGACTTTGAGCTCCATGTTTTGAGGTTCTTAGCACTTTGGCTCACCTTATGATTTCCATTCCAAACTTTTTAATGTGCTTTGTCGATGTATGTGTAGTGTTTTTGACATTTCATAAAAATGTATGTTTGTTCCTGCTGATTATTATATAGTAAATAGAAAGCCAGCTCCCCTAGTACTTGAAGTCCAGCTTGCACGGAACCAGGTGGATCCACATCAGATAATATGCTCAAGGAAAAAACGTTCCAGCATCTGGTAAAATAGTTCTTTCTTTATTTAAAGTCCATTACAAATTTACAAAAATTACAAAGGTTACATAGACATAGCAAGGGAGAAAGACGCGTTTCGAACGCTCACTTGCATTCTTCATCACAGCTTAATAAAGAAAGAACTATTTTACCAGACGTTGGAACAACTTTTTTTTCCTTGGACCTGTTGATTCTACTGTACATTTTTTTTCATTATATGAGGATATGTACAAAGAGTACTTTTCTAGGAACATGCACTATATGGACAAACGTATTTCAACACCTACATGAGCTGCTGCAATGCCCCTCATTCTAAATTAATAGGCATTGGTAAGAAGTATAGATCAGCGAACCTGAACTTAAAAGATTGAGATTTAAAACACAGCCAGTCAAAGTCCAGTGGTAAACGTCGAACACGGACTTCTCCAGGAAGTCCGTTGCAATGTTCGGAGTTCCAGGGGAAGTTATGGTTCATGTTCTGGTAAGGTTATGTTACCAGAACCAAACTTTAGAGTAAAGTTTGGGTAGGGAACCAGAACCCAAAATTCAATGGCTTGGCTCATCCGTAGGTAGATTATTTCCCTTTTCAACTACGGTATAAAAGTGTCCACTCTTCTTGGAAGAATTTTTTATCCAAACATCCAGATGAACATTTGTGAGGTCAGAAATTGATGTTGGAACAGAGAGCTATGCTCAAAATCTCTGTCCTAGTTCATCCTAAAGCTTTATCAACCCTACAAAGTATTTAGGCAGCAAACCTATATAGTAAGATTGAGCTTAAGCGTTTAAGAAATAACTGCCTACATCAAGCATAACATCAAATATCCATTATTAGTTACAAATCTAGAATATACTTAATAAAAACATTTAAAACAGTGATGACTATACATCTAAAAGAATCCAAGAAAGATGTAACAAAATGTAAAAGCATCTAGGGTAGGTGATAGGTACATAAACTCAATCATAATGCAACCACACAAACATATGAGTAATATTAAACCAAAGATGCATTGATGAATTAATGTAGTTCAAGTAACCTACATTTTTGGACAAAATGATCCAACTGCAAATTGTATTAGGACGTAATATCATCAGGCACAACTTGATGGACACGTGTCATCCACTAATGGTAATGTCAAATAGATATAATAGAGTGTGGTGACTAAATTTCAGAAGCACAGGTGACAGATCAGTATGCCACCCTCGGGTAGTGACTGATACGAAAGAGGTAGTAGTAATTGTGCACAGACTGAATACCATACGCTATTATATATGCTTTATCAGGTAACTTATATACGCAGCTGCCCAGCCATAAAGCGTCCAGAGGGGGCATAGTTTTTGAGTGGATGTAATACCAGAGGAGGTTTGCACTCTGCTGTTATGGAGTCAGCAGAGTGTCGGTGACTTTTATGTCCTCTGCTCCTCAGAACTCTGTTGCATAGTCTTCACTTTGTGGCTGACTTGCTGCAGTTCCTTCAATTTTTTAGTGAGAATGTTGTAATGTATATTCACTAAAAAGAGTTTCAAGAAAGGCATCCAGTCCCTTCGTGAAAATATATTACAGGATATGGGTACTGATCCTGTGATGAGATGTTGATCCAGGGATCTCGTCAGATCGCTGTATGTGGAGTCAGGAAGGAATTTTCCCCATAATATGGGGCAATTAACATCTACCTCATGAAGAGTTTTTGCCTTTCTCTGAATCAACATGTTAAAGTTTAGGTTGAACTCTATGTACTTCTGTCTACCTCTAACCCTAAAAACGATGAAAGCATGCATAGGTGATGGTGTAATATTTAGGAGATGATGATAAATGTTATGAACTGACTAGTTGCACCGGTCGCTCCTATTACAGAACCAACCTAGAATTCAGTGAGCTTTTCAGAAAGAGCCTGTTATAAAGGGCAGATTGCATGGCAAGGGGATGGGTATTATACGCCGGAGGGCAATGGCGCTGGATGTTATACATCTGTATCACTGGGAATCAACAAAAAACCTAAATTCAATGATTAATAGATGTCTATATATAATCATGTTAGTCGTAATTTATCGAACACCCTTACATCATGAATTACACCAACTGCCTGTAGACTTTAAGGTATGAAAGACATTGTGTGATGATCTTATTATAAAACTTTCATTTACATTTACAGGTGATCGGAGGAAACGCAAGTTTTGATCTCCTCTCAAATAAAAAAAACACTGATGATGTCTATAAGAGATGGATAGAAAGTCTGAAGACTAACCCTGGCCTGGTCTCCTATTCCTTAGATTCCATACATAATTTGGTGAAAAACAAGGGTCCTAAAAAAGAGAGCCTCAGACTGGCCATAAGTGATTATATCAATGAAATGGCTCTAACACAGAAGTGTTCATGCCCTGGTCGCCATCAAGGGAAGGACTGTTCCTGTACATGTCCAGCATCTAAGTACACCAGTTCTAACTGTTGCCCAACTCATAAAGGAGCAGCGAAGCTTCATGTCACCATCATATCTGCCACTGGCCTGAAAGGCGACTTTTGGTCAGAAACAGATGCCTATGTGAAATTTAAATTTGATGGTAATGACATAAGAACCCCAACGATCATGAATAAGAATAATCCAACATGGAATATTAATTTTAATTTGGGAGTTGTAAGGCTCGGGGAAGATAAAATGTATACAGTAGAGGTTTGGGATGAGGACAACAGATCTGATGATTTTCTGGGAAGATGTGAGAAAGTTCTGAATTCTGGTGAAAATTCTGACACTTGTTACCTAAAGCGTGGTAGTGTTTCATACTCTGTAAAGGTTACTTGTGTCAGTCATCTCGATGGGTCGCTTTGCCAGGACTATATCTCAGTGCCAAGTGCTTAGAGAAGAGTTCGATGTTCCCCATAGATTTAGTGCTTATGTCCAGAGCTATAGTCCGCACTTACGGTATATAAATCTCTTGCTTTATATCCGTTATTTTTCCATAACTATTTCCATTTCTCTGAGATGTTTGGTTTCATAATTTTAATGATATGTTCACTTGTCCGCTAGACATGGATCCAGCAACAATTCCTTGACAAAAAGTTGTGCAGACATTTTTTTAAATACCCATCCATTTTCCTTTCATTTGAAAATGATCCTTTTTTGCTTACTGGATCAGTTTGAAATGGAGCAAAACAGATGGCTATTTAACAGATCGGTTTTCCATAGACACTAGTGTTAAAAAAGGATCCAATTGAAAGCAAGGTTTTTTTCCCAACTTCTATTGTGAATGGATTGTGGCTGGATCCAGTCTAATAGATTATTATTGGACATGGGAACACAGCCTAAGCACTGGGGCCATATTTATTGTCACCAAAAATATATGGTGAGGATTAACAAATGCAAAATGGTACCATATAATATGTATCAATATATGACCTCTAGAATATGGCACGCAGATAAGGTGGAGGATACATGGGTTTCCTACCAGTAGACATGGGATTCCTCCCAGTAGACATGGCTTTCCTCCCAGTAAACATGGCTTTCCTCCCAGTAGACATGAGTTTCCACCCAGTTGTACAATCCATTTGTATACACCTTGGGTGATAACGTCTAGATAATCATCTGGTAGGCCTAGTTTCAAGCACAATTTAGGAGATCAAATCAAATGAGTCAAAAATCTGTGTTTGTGACAAAAAAAGTGTACATTTCTTAATATGTATTTAGACTCTCTTTGCGGCTCGCTAAACGGTATTGAAAAGAGCCTTGTAAAGGGGGTGTGGCTTAGAGAAAAAAAGGCAGGGCTTAAATGCGCTAACCTTGCAAAAAATTGGTTTTAAGACAATTAACAGTGGTAGAAAAAGAGTCTGTGTGCGCCATTATGATAAATGTCACTATAGAAATAATTAGAGAAACAAGAACGCTCCCACTATTGCTGGTAAAATGATAAAACAGGCTAAATGTTTATACTAAGTGCTCACCTTGAGAGATGTGTAATAAAGCAGAGCAATAATAAGACTGCAGACATCTCCTTGCCGAATCACATAGGGGTGTGTGATGCATATTGAAAGCAGTGGAAAAAAATGAGTTTTATTCGGCGCTGTCTCTTTTACAATAAAATCTTAATTCCAATAAAACCATTTATTTACCGGCCAAAAATAAAACCAGACATATAACCAGTGGTAATTATAAAAGTGTGCATGAGAACAAACATGATTTTGATCCCATACCAGGACCTTCATCAGGTCCTAGATACCTTCTGGACGGAAATAATAACTATTGGAAATAAGACATTAAACATGAGAGAGTGCCGAAAAGAAAAATCTATTTTATTCACTGTTTCCAATTATGATAACTTTGTTGCATCTTATGACTACTTGTCCTTTTTTAGTTTAAAGATGATGTCTAAACTTTTGAAATGGGTAAAATTGCGAAGTGCTTGTAAAAACTAGCAACTTTGCAATTTACCTCCTATTAAAAAGCCTCTTCAGTCTCAAGAATGGAAAGAACATGGTCAACACCACTAGGAAAATAAAACACAGCCTTTCCTTGACAATCTGGATTCTTAAAAGAAAAGATGGTAAATGCACAAACCTGGCCGCTTTTCATTTTCCTCCCTTGCGTCTTCCCCCATTTCGTTGCAGCTTGCTGGACGATATTCTGCTTGAATTTTTGATTCTGCCGTCTCATTATAAGCACAATAAAGAGCATTACAAAATCATCACTTGTGTCATTTTCATAGATTCTGGCTATGATGTTGTACAGTTTTGTTCCATGGATCATGTGAATATATGATCATCACACATACAAACAATGTAATGACATGTAGAATTTGCTGGTTACACAGAAGTTACACATATTTTCGCTATTACAATATCAGGAGTGGGTAAATGGATTGGCCCCATTATTTATTAAAGGGGTGTGCCAAGATTTTCTCATATATGCCCATGAGTAGAGAATGATGTAAAATAAAGATATCATAATAAACATAACAATATATACATTTATCTGCACTATCTGTGGTCCCTGGCTCTGAATGCCTTCATGTTACAGCTACGGGGCACTAAAATGGTAAAAAAAGACTTGTTTCTTTACTTTAGATCGTTTCCCTTTTCCCGAAAAAGCTTTTTAGAATAACAGAATCTTCATTGAACCCCTATTTGATGTATATATCTATCAGAGGTCGCTTAGCCCTCCATTTTACAGTCAGGCTCCTGCTCTAACTTCTTTGACTGGCATTCTCGCCCATTTGAGAAGCTTAACCCCTCATAGGTCACTGTGAAGAGTGACGGTAGCAAATGAGGAGTTAGAGAGAGGGATCGATCCATCTGTCAGCCCATTGGCAACCCCACAATATGATCGCGGGTGCCAATGAGTTGCTATGGAAACTGGGGGACTGACAAAGGCCTCCAAGTCTGCCATAGACCACATCCACTTAGATCCCATCGACACCGGATGCTACAGTCAGTGGTTAGACAGGTGGCCTATCAGTTTAGTGAAGAGCACAGCGATGCTAATGCAATGCTGTCTGTTCCTGTCCTTAACCAGTTCATGACTGGGCCATTTATCTCCCTTACTGACCAGGGACACTTTTAGGTTTTATTGTAGATGCGCTTTTCATAGTTTCATACTTTTATATTTTGAAGTCAGGCTACAGGTTGAACTCGATGGAATTAAATCTAACATGTTGATTCAGAGGAAGGCAAAAAACCCATGGGGCAGATGCTAATTGCCCCATATTTGGGGAAAATGCCTTCCCAACTCCATATATGGCAATGTGGCTCTTAATTTTCTCATTCAGATATTCACATTTTTTTTGCCATTTTTTTGCGACATGTGTTTAATTTCTATGCAATTTTTCCATTCTTTTTTAAACATTGTAAAACTCTTTACATCCCTAAACTCTTGTATATCACAAGATCTGATGTGATTTGGTTTCCCAGAGCTCAGAATACATTGCAAACAAATTCACTCTTAAGCAGTTTATTTGATTGCATATGTTGTCGGTCTTCTGTGGGTACGAGAGGCTTATCTCGCTTTACGCTCGCTCTACTTCACTTGCTACAAATTTAGACTTTACCTACATGTATCCATCCGACTTGTTTTGGAAAAGAGAAGATTTCAGTCATGGTCATATAATTACAGAAGTTGTCTACTACTGGAAATCTCGGTCTTCACTACTGAAGTGCTCCAAATAGCATACAAATATGACCTCCGGGTCCAGTGAGATGTTGGAGGATGCGATTCCTGATGGACAAGTGACTGGCTGAAGCCAATTAATGGACACTGATCAGCTGCTCCAATCAGTGTTCTGTCCCTGCTTACAGAATAGTGAAGGCTGCAGCCAATCAGTATCTTCTAACTGCTGGTATGTTGCTGCTTTTTCCCTGACTTTAATTCCATGTTTCATACTTCAAGCTTGCTGAATGCATATTGATATGCACATGTTCCTCACACCTAGCTCTATCCTCCCATCTTATCCTATCCTTCACCAACCTTGATGCTAATCAAATGTACTGTTAACTGCAATCTGTGAATTGCTCCCTGCTGTGAACTGTCCCCCACCTCCTTCCTCCTCCCTCTTCCTCTCTCACCTGGCTTCATTTCATGGACTCTTCAAATGGTATAAGTTGCATGGTACTGGTCAGATATGGCCCTGGTGAGATGTGACATCTTTTAAGTGTCATCAGAAATATAGCAGAAATAGTCCAGAAATCGGCCAGACGGTAAGACTAATCACTATCTTCTAAATTGACTTGCCTTTCTTTTCCTCCCCTGCTCTTTAACCATGCTCACATTTTCCCCACCGTTTTTGCTCCACTAATCAACACTCTCCTTCACCTACCTGCTTACCTTTCTCTGCTTATTCTCACTGCTGGCTACACATCCCCCAATCCTGCCCCCCCCCCCGCCTCATACATTACTAATCCTCACCCTATCCTTCTCACACTATGAGAAACTATCGCAACCCCTCACACTTCCCCTCTCTGGGGCACTTTGGAATGCCCGCTCTGTCTGCAACAAGCTCTACATGGTCCATGATCTCTTCACTTCCTGCAACCTTTCCTTCCTGGCCCTCACTGAGACCTGGCTGACGCCCCCTGACACGGCCTCACCTGCAGCATTGAGTTACAGTGGCCTCCAATTTACCCACACTCCTCGCTCTGGCAACAGACATGGTGGAGGAGTGGGTATCCTTCTTTCTAAAAACTGCTCCTTCAACCGTATCCAACCCCCACCCTCCCTTATCCTCCCTTCTTTCGAGGTTCACTCTGTCCGTATTTACGCTCCCTCCAATCTCCAAATGGCTGTCATATACCGACCACCGGGCTCAGCCACTGCCTTCATCTACCAATTCTCCACCTGGCTCCTTCACTTTCTCTCTGCCGACATACCAACCATCATCATGGGCGACTTTAATATCCCTACTGACACCCACCAGCCAGCAGCCTCCAAACTACTGGCCCTTACTTCATCCTTTGGACTCACCCAGTGGTCCTCCACAGCTACCCACACAGATGTACACACAATAAACCTCATCTTCACCCGCCTCTGTTCCTTATCTAATCTCACAACCTCTCCCTTCCCTCTATCTGACCACCATCTACTCACCTTCTCATCCTTGTCCTCCTCACCTGCCCCCCAGGTCCAGCCATTACCATATCCTTGCAGAATCCTCGCAAACCTAGACATTCACAGACTCTGAGACTCTCTCCTACCCCTGTCCTCCATATCTTCACTCCATGACACGGACAGCGCCACCGCTTTCTGTAACACCACCCTCACATCAGCCATAAACTCAGTCACCCCTCTCATGCATGGCGAAGTGCGACAAACCAACAGGCAACCCTGGCATAACAATCTCACAAACAAACTTCGACAAGCATCCAGGGTCACGGAGCGGCGTTGGAAGAAAACACGCCTGCCAGACGACTTCACCGCTTTCAAACAAGCTACACTTGACTTCAAATCAGCCCTCTCATCTGCTAAACAGACCTTTCACTAACCTTGTATCTTCACTATCCTACAACCCAAAACAACTGTTCAGCACATTTAACTCTCTCCTCTGCCCACCAATGCCACCTCCAACTCCCTTCATCTCTTCCGAGGACTTTGCCACCTACTTCAAAAATAAGATCGACCAAACAAGGCAAACCTTTACTTGTCCACCACCCCAACCACTCCATATACCAGACCTCTGCCCTTCCCTAATAACCTCCCTCTCCAACATCACTGAAGGAGAGCTTACTCGCCTCTTTTCCAAATCACACCTCACCACCTGTGCACTTAACCCCATCCCTTCTCACCTGCTCCCCAACCTCACTAACACGCTCATTCCAGCCCTAACCCAACTCTTCAACCTATCGCTCTCTTCTGGTGCCTTCCCCTCTGCCTTCAAACATGCCACCATCACACCCATCCTCAAAAAAACTAACCTTGACCCAACTGCTATGCCCAGCTATCGCCCCATATCACTGCTCCCATTTGCTTCAAAACTCCTTGAGCAGCATGTCAATGCTCAACTTTCCTCCCACCTCTCATCTAACTCTCTCCTTGACAACCTCCAATCTGGCTTCCGCCCCCACCATTCCACCGCAACTGCCCTGACAAAAATTATTAATGACTTAGTCACAGCCAAAGCTAACAGACAGTCCTCCAACCTCCTCCTTCTTGACCTGTCCTCTGCTTTCGACACAGTCGATCACTGCCTACTGCTACAGATTCTTTCTTCCCTTGGCATCAAAGGCATTGCCCTGTCCTGGATTGCCTCATACCTGTCCAACCGCACATTTAGTGTTTCCCACTCCCACACTACCTCCTCATCCCACCCTCTCTCTGTTGGAGTCCCTCAAGGCTCTGTCCTAGGGCCCCTACTTTTTTCCATCTATACCCTTAGCCTAGGATAACTCATAAAGTCCCATGGCTTCCAGTACCACCTGTATGCAGATGACACTCAGATCTACCTCTCTGGCCCAGATGTCACCTCCCTGCTGTCCAGAATCCCGAAGTGTCGGTCAGCCATATCCTCCTTCACCTCTCGCTTCCTAAAACTCACTGTAGACAAAACCGAATTCATCATCTTTCCCCCACCTCACGTATCCCCCCTACCCGATCTATTATGGTAAATGGCATCACACTCTCCAGCACCTGAAATCCGCTGCCTCGGGGTAACTCTCGACTCTGCCCTGTCCTTCAAACCTCACGTCCAAGCTCTTGCCACCTCCTGTCGCCTCCAACTCAAAAATATTGCCAGAATCCGTTCCTTCCTCAGCCCACAATCTACCAAAACTCTTGTGCATGCTCTCATCATCTCCCGCCTCGATTACTGCAACACCCTCCTCTGTGGCCTCCCAGCTAACTCGCTTGCACCACTCCAGTCTGTCCTCAACTCTGCTGCCCGGCTAATCCACCTCTCTCCTCGCTACTCCCCTGCTTCTCCCCTCTGCAAATCCCTCCACTGGCTCCCAATTCCCCAACGAATCTAGTTCAAATTACTAACATTGATCAACAAAGCCATCCACAACCTGTCCCCTTCCTATATCTCTGAACTAATCTCCCAATATCTTCCCTCACATAATCTTCGATCCTCCCAAGACCTCCTACTCTCCTCCAAACTTATTTGTTCCTCACACAACTGCCTCCAAGATTTCTCCCGAATACCCCCCATCCTCTGGAATTCCCTGCCTCAGCACATCCGATTATCCACCACCCTCGGATCTTTCAGACGGAACCTGAAAACCCATCTCTTCAGGAAAGCCTACAGCCTACAATAACCATGCCGCCGCCTCACCACCACCAGAGCCGCCACCTCACCACTGCCAGAGCCGCCACCTCACCCCTACATTCTGTCTGTTCCCCACTATCCCGTAGAATGTAAGTCCACAAGGACAGGGTCCTCTCCCCTCTGTACCAGTCTGTCACTGTAAACTGGTTTACTGTAAACGATATCTATAACTCTGTATGTAACCCCTTTCTCATGTACAGCACCATGGAATTAAAGGTGCTATATAAATAAATAATAATAATAATAATCTGAAGATTGACTTCAGCGGTCAAGTGACATCAAGCAATGTCATATGTGTGCCAGGAATCAAAACGCCAACATTGCATGAGTGGTGCCAATCTGGGAGTTACGTTTATATTGTTTTACTTTATGTGAGGCAATTAAGCAATTCAAAAGGTGCTATCAAGGACCACACAATCCCTTTTTTCTAGAAGTTAAGACAATATGTTGCTGCATTATAGCTAATCTATCTTTCCAGGAATATCTCTAGCCTGAAGTATCAACCTAATTAACAGATTAAATCTCTCCTTAAGGCCGGTTTCACATGTCAGTGGCTCCGGTACGTGTAGTGAGTTTTCTCACGTACCGGAGACACTGATACATGTAGACCCATTCAAATGAATGGGTCTATGCACATGCCTGCATGTTTTCACGGACCGTGTGTCCGTGTGCAAAACACGGAGGCATGTCCGCTTTTCTCCGGTAGCACGGTCCACAAAGCGTCCCGCACACGTGCACACGGAGAACAGTGTGCACTCTTCTCCGTGTGCACGTCCCGCCGCAGGAGAAACAGCGCTACAGTTAAGCGCTGTCCCCTGCGTGTGGTGCTGAAGCCGGCATTCATCCCTTCTGTCCTGCTCGGCTGAAAACAGTGCTTGCAGGAGAGAAGGGATGAAAGATAAAGTTTTTTTGTTAAAAATAAAGTTTGGGGTCACCTCCCGTGTCCCACCCCTCCCCACCCCCGCCCGCTTGCAGAGAAATACTCACCCAGCTCCCGCGATGCCTCCTCTCAGCGCCGGCAGCTTGTCCTGTGTGAGCGGTCATGTGGTACCGCTCATTACAGTGATGAATATGCGGCTCCACCTCCCATAGGGAGCAGGGTACAAGAGATGAATGCCGCCTTCAGCACCACACGCTGGGGACAGCGCTAACTGTAGCGTTGTCTCTCCTGCATGGTCCGTGTGGTCCTCAGGCGGCACACGGGTGGCACACGGCTGCCGCACGTGCCACACTGATGTGCCACGTGAGCACACGGACACACGGACAACTCCGGTACCGTTTTCTCCGGTACCGGAATTATCTGGACGTGTGAGACTGGCCTAAGGCTGGGGTCACACTTGCGTGTGCAATACAAGAAACTCACAGGAGTCTCTCGCATCAATACCCGGCACTGCTGTCAGCACTCGGACCGGAGCATGCGGCTGCATAGAAATACATGCAGCTGAACGCTCCGGTCCCGAGTGCCGGTGGCAGTGCCAGGTATTGATGAGAGAGACTCCTGTGAGTTTCTCGCATTACACACGCAAGTGTGACCCCGGTCTAAGAAAACAGTTGAAAGATATACTTTACCTGGGAGATTTATCTTGAGGGCTTCCTACTAGTTGCAATAGATCTTCAAAAGGAAAATAACTTTCTGCCTTATAGAGCCCAACACACATGTATAGTCCTCAGTGTAGCTCCAAGACAGCAACCTTAACCCACCAGATATGAAAAGTCTCCTCAAAAGAGGATTCATCATGTAGCTTCAATGCGAAAAGAGCCACAAGATAAAAGCTACATTTTATGTATCGGTCAACCCAAATAGGCTACCACAGTGTTGACATTAGTCACTCCTCTTAGTTTTACTCTATTCAGAGACTGAGCCTTCGCTGCAGGGGCACCTGGGTTGCATCCACAGAGTAACTTCTCATCAGTGGAGAGAGTTGAGATAATGTGTCAATAAATCTGATCAGAACCAGATAGATAAGTACTAATAAAAATATGTATCTAATAGCATAATTGAATAGCTGTGTTCAACTCCAGAAGTTAGGAAGGATGTTGGGCAAGAGAGAAGTCAAGCAGTCCAAGGATAAGTCTAGAAGGTCATCCAAGAGTTATACACCAGTGCAAGAGTAGAACAGAAGCTGGTTTAGAAAATGGAGTCAATCCTAAAGGCAAATGGAGCAGTATAACTGAACAATAACTGAAATTAAAGAATCCTGGAGTGGGAAAGGTGAGTATATTTCACTTAAGGGGTGTCTGTGAGCACAGAATGACTGTTCAAACCTAATACACATGCTTAGTGCACCTTCCCATCTACGGCTTTCCATCGATCTCTGCCCAGCTCTGGCTCTATAAAAAGAGAGCTCTCAACCAAATACAAGGATGACAGAGCAAGAGGAAAAACAAGTAGGTGAGACAAGGCACTTAAATGTTTGGCCTCA
This sequence comes from Ranitomeya variabilis, assembly GCF_051348905.1. NCBI lineage: Eukaryota > Metazoa > Chordata > Amphibia > Anura > Dendrobatidae > Ranitomeya > Ranitomeya variabilis. The sequence continues at coordinate 8,741,061 of NC_135238.1, forward strand.
CCAAGGGTGCACCAAGTGCCTGACCTAGGTTTTAAGTCATTCTGTGTCGACAGACCCCCTCAATGCTGTTGTCAGGAGAACCATCCTAAGTCTGATCATTGGAGGTCTGAGAGCTCCACGTGTGAAACCATCTCACATATCTCAGTAACAGCGCACCTTCTCTACAGACGACTTTTACAAGACACAAACAGTGGAAATTACTAGAATGGATGATGGTCGGTTATAGGTCAGTGGAAACTAGCAGTTGGGATGTACAGGAACAAGTCAAAAGTCTACGCTGAAAAGTTTGGGATCAACAATTGCAGAACCCAAATTAATATAGCAAATTAATAAACTGATCTTCGGGACCAGAAGAAACCCTTAGAAAAGGCAAGATATTCACAGTAATACATTCATGTATTTCATGAGATGCCCCCGCAATCTGACAGATGTGGAGCTACTCCAAGGAAGAGTGGATAGAGATTGCCAATTCTACACCTGATAGACTGAATGCTGTCAGAAATGGAAAATATTAGTCTCTGGTTGTGCAGATTTATGCAACCACATTATTTTTACTTCTTTATTTTCTTTTGCTATCAGAAAAGATTCTACTTTGTTTCCCAATGGATTTGTACAGCTTATGAGAGACATTAAAATATGGAAAAAATTCAGAAGTTATTCTTTTTGCTATGATTTACATTGCAAAAAAATTGAATTTTAACAGGGGTGTGCAGACTTTTACATAAACTATAGTCTTTAGTCAAATTCAAAATCTGGAGCCTAGTGCTGCTAAATATTATGACACTGTGGTACCTGTAAAGCCAAACTCTTAAGTAGGACCAATACTACTACCTGCATTAATCGAGAGGACCAATACTACTACCTGCATTAATCGAGATTGCGTGGCTGTGTGCTTGATTTTATGCAGCCATTTGTAATAGGCATGATAGAATCACAAATATATATCTATATATACACACATACATACATATACACACAAATATACTCACATCCTGTATGTACAGAGACATACTGTATCTAGGTGGACCATATACATAAACCTGCACACATACATTGCTTGTATCGATACAAAAACTTACATGATGCACAAATTAACAAGTTCATATAAAATCATTTTCTTGGTGACTGCTGCTTTGTGGCATTGCACCTCAGTATGTTTATGCTAAATCTCGCTATTTTGGGAGAGTTCATCAGTAGCAGTGTCTGTTTTCAGCAAATGTTTAGTCACTTACTAGCAACCTGTGAATTTCCTGTTATTGTTTCATGGTTGCAACATTTCACACCATTGTTATCTGTATAACAATTTCAGCAGATCTGCTGAATTCATCTAATATCACTGGGTATTAATGTGCCCCATATGGAGCTATGTATAAATTTGTCAGAACCTTATGTTTAAAGTGCCGCTGTGATCAGGACTGTGCTCAGTGACTACAGACAGTGTCAGGTCGGTGCCGTTATACTGATTACACTGATACCTGTGATCAGGATTGTGCTCAGTGACTACAGTGTCAGGTCGGTGCCGTTATACTGATTACACTGATACCTGTGATCAGGATTGTGCTCAGTGACTACAGACAGTGTCAGGTCGGTGCCGTTATACTGATTACACTGATACGATTACACTGATACCTGTGATCAGGATTGTGCTCAGTGACTACAGTGTCAGGTCGGTGCCGTTATACTGATTACACTGATACCTGTGATCAGGATTGTGCTCAGTGACTACAGACAGTGTCAGGTCGGTGCCGTTATACTGATTACACTGATACCTGTGATCAGGATTTTGCTCAGTGACTACAGTGTCAGGTCGGTGCCGTTATACTGATTACACTGATACCTGTGATCAGGATTGTACTCAGTGACTACAGACAGTGTCAGGTCAGCGCCGTTATACTGATTACACCGATACCTGTGATCAGGATTGTGCTCAGTGACTACAGACAGTGTCAGGTCGGTGCCGTTATACTGATTACACTGATACCTGTTATCAGGATTGTGCTCAGTGACTACAGACAGTGTCAGGTCGGCGCTGTTATACTGATTACACTGATACCTGTGATCAGGATTGTGCTCAGTGACTACAGACAGTGTCAGGTCGGTGCCGTTATACTGATTACACTGATACCTGTTATCAGGATTGTGCTCAGTGACTACAGACAGTGTCAGGTCGGCGCTGTTATACTGATTACACTGATACCTGTGATCAGGATTGTGCTCAGTGACTACAGACAGTGTCAGGTCGGTGCTGTTATACTGATTACACTGATACCTGTGATCAGGATTGTGCTCAGTAACTACAGACAGTGTCAGGTCGGTGCCGTTATACTGATTACACTGATACCTGTGATCAGGATTGTGCTCAGTAACTACAGACAGTGTCAGGTCGGTGCCGTTATACTGATTACACTGATACCTGTGATCAGGATTGTGCTCAGTGACTACAGACAGTGTCAGGTCGGTGCCGCTATACTGATTACACTGAAACCTGTGATCAGGATTGTGCTCAGTGACTACAGACAGTGTCAGGTCGGTGCCGTTATACTGATTACACTGATATCTGTGATCAGGATTGTGCTCAGTGACTACAGACAGTGTCAGGTCGGAGCCGTTATACTGATTACACTGATACCTGTGATCAGGATTGTGCTCAGTGACTACAGACAGTGTCAGGTCGGTGCCGTTATACTGATTACACTGATACCTGTGATCAGGATTGTGCTCAGTGACTACAGACAGTGTCAGGTCGGTGCTGTTATACTGATTACACTGATACCTGTGATCAGGATTGTGCTCAGTGACTGCAGACAGTGTCAGGTCGGTGCCGTTATACTGATTACACTGATACCTGTGATCAGGATTGTGCTCAGTGACTACAGACAGTGTCAGGTCGGTGCTGTTATACTGATTACACTGATACCTGTGATCAGGATTGTGCTCAGTGACAACAGACAGTGTCAGGTCGGTGCCGTTATACTGATTACACTGATACGATTACACTGATACCTGTGATCAGGATTGTGCTCAGTGACTACAGTGTCAGGTCGGTGCCGTTATACTGATTACACTGATACCTGTGATCAGGATTGTGCTCAGTGACTACAGACAGTGTCAGGTCGGTGCCGTTATACTGATTACACTGATACCTGTGATCAGGATTTTGCTCAGTGACTACAGTGTCAGGTCGGTGCCGTTATACTGATTACACTGATACCTGTGATCAGGATTGTACTCAGTGACTACAGACAGTGTCAGGTCAGCGCCGTTATACTGATTACACCGATACCTGTGATCAGGATTGTGCTCAGTGACTACAGACAGTGTCAGGTCGGTGCCGTTATACTGATTACACTGATACCTGTTATCAGGATTGTGCTCAGTGACTACAGACAGTGTCAGGTCGGCGCTGTTATACTGATTACACTGATACCTGTGATCAGGATTGTGCTCAGTGACTACAGACAGTGTCAGGTCGGTGCCGTTATACTGATTACACTGATACCTGTTATCAGGATTGTGCTCAGTGACTACAGACAGTGTCAGGTCGGCGCTGTTATACTGATTACACTGATACCTGTGATCAGGATTGTGCTCAGTGACTACAGACAGTGTCAGGTCGGTGCTGTTATACTGATTACACTGATACCTGTGATCAGGATTGTGCTCAGTAACTACAGACAGTGTCAGGTCGGTGCCGTTATACTGATTACACTGATACCTGTGATCAGGATTGTGCTCAGTAACTACAGACAGTGTCAGGTCGGTGCCGTTATACTGATTACACTGATACCTGTGATCAGGATTGTGCTCAGTGACTACAGACAGTGTCAGGTCGGTGCCGCTATACTGATTACACTGAAACCTGTGATCAGGATTGTGCTCAGTGACTACAGACAGTGTCAGGTCGGTGCCGTTATACTGATTACACTGATATCTGTGATCAGGATTGTGCTCAGTGACTACAGACAGTGTCAGGTCGGAGCCGTTATACTGATTACACTGATACCTGTGATCAGGATTGTGCTCAGTGACTACAGACAGTGTCAGGTCGGTGCCGTTATACTGATTACACTGATACCTGTGATCAGGATTGTGCTCAGTGACTACAGACAGTGTCAGGTCGGTGCTGTTATACTGATTACACTGATACCTGTGATCAGGATTGTGCTCAGTGACTGCAGACAGTGTCAGGTCGGTGCCGTTATACTGATTACACTGATACCTGTGATCAGGATTGTGCTCAGTGACTACAGACAGTGTCAGGTCGGTGCTGTTATACTGATTACACTGATACCTGTGATCAGGATTGTGCTCAGTGACAACAGACAGTGTCAGGTCGGTGCCGTTATACTGATTACAATGATACCTGTGATCAGGATTGTGCTCAGTGTCTACAGGCAGTGTCAGGTCGGTGCCGTTATACTGATTACACTGATACATGTGATCAGGATTGTGCACAGTGACTACAGTGTCAGGTCGGCCCCGTTATACTGATTACACTGATACCTGTGATCAGGATTGTGCTCAGTGACTACAGCCAGTGTCAGGTCGGTGCCATTATACTGATTACACTGATACCTGTGATCAGGATTGTGCTCAGTGACTACAGACAGTGTCAGGTCGGTGCCGTTATACTGATGACACTGATACCTGTGATCAGGATTGTGCTCAATGACTACAGTGTCAGTTCGGTGCCGTTATACTGATTACACTGATACCTGTGATCAGGATTGTGCTCAGTGACTACAGGCAGTGTCAGGTCGGTGCCGTTATACTGATTACACTGATAACTGTGATCAGGATTGTGCTCAGTGACTACAGACAGTGTCAGGTCAGTGCCGTTATACTGATTACACTGATACCTGTGATCAGGATTGTGCTCAGTGACTACAGACAGTGTCAGGTCGGCGCCGTTATACTGATTACACTGATACCTGTGATCAGGATTGTGCTCAGTGACTACAGACAGTGTCAGGTCGGTGCCGTTATACTGATTACACTGATACCTGTGATCAGGATTGTGCTCAGTGACTACAGCCAGTGTCAGGTCGGTGCCGTTATACTGATTACACTGATACCTGTGATCAGGATTGTGCTCAGTGACTACAGACAGTGTCAGGTCGGTGCCGTTATACTGATTACACTGATATCTGTGATCAGGATTGTGCTCAGTGACTACAGACAGTGTCAGGTCGGAGCCGTTATACTGATTACACTGATACCTGTGATCAGGATTGTGCTCAGTGACTACAGACAGGGTCAGGTCGGTGCCGTTATACTGATTACACTGATACCTGTGATCAGGATTGTGCTCAGAGCCACAGTATAGAGCCACAGCATGGAGCCACAGTATAGAGCCACAGTATGGAGCCACAGGATAGACAGTAAGAAGCAACAGTATGGAGCCACAGGATAGAGCCACAGTATAGAGTCACAGTGTGGAGCCACAGTATACAGCCCCAGTAGAACCACAGGATAGAGCCACAGTATAGAGCCACAGTATGGAGCCACAGCATGGAGCCACAGTATAGAGATGCAGTATAGTGCCACAGTATAGAGCCACAGTATAGAGCGACAGTATAGAGCCAGAGTATGGAGCCACAGTATAGAGATGCAGTATAGAGCCACAGTATAGAGCCACAGTATGGAGCCACAGTATAGAGATGCAGTATAGAGCCACAGTATAGAGATGCAGTATAGAGCCACAGTATAGAGCCACAGCATGGAGCCACAGTATAGAGATGCAGTATAGAGTCACAGTATAGAGCCACAGTATAGAGCCACAGTATGGCATCTAATTATTAAGGATACATAACAATTCTAGAACCTAGGAACATGTAAATGATTCATAGATGCTGAGTGTAAAAACAGATTGTATGCGGATGACAGGTGAGAAAAGAATAGTCGCACTTTTCAGGATGAAAATGTGACCGATTGTTATTCTGTCTGTTTTCAAAACAGAGGTGAGAATGGTCATAAAACTAATCGCTTCATAAATCTTCCCCATGGGTTTGAGACCGTCCAGTTACGAGCCATGTCTTGTAACGAGCCATGCAAGCATCATGTGACCAGGACTGATCTTATCCACTCGCTCCACAAAGTTTATTGGAAAATTTAAAAAAAACTTTTCACAAACTATTTATAACTTTATATGTAACTCAATATGAAGACTGAAGGATGAAGAAATGTGGGAAAAAGGCCTCTTTCACACTTTTTTGCCATACGTCGCAATCCGTCGTTTTGGCAAAAAAAAAACGGATCCTGCAAATGTGCCGGCAGGATGCGTTTTTTTGCCATTCACTTTTACTGTCGATGGATTGCGACAAATGGGCACACGTCGCATCCGTCGTGCAACAGATGCGTCATGATTTTGCGGCCCGTCGTGATGAAAAAACATTCAATGTAACGTTTTTTCGTCCGTCAAAACCGCCATTTCTGACCGCGCATGCGCAGCCGGAACTCCGCCCCCTCCTCCCCGGAACTCCGCCCCCCTCCTCCCCGGAACTCACAATGGGCAGCGGATGCGTCTGAAAACTGCATCCGCTGCCCACGTTGTGCACAATTGTGCACAACGTTCGTCGGTACGTCGGGCCAACGGTTTGGGACGGCCCCGTACCGACGGAAGTGTGAAAGAGGCCTAAGACTGTTCATATCTGTGTTGTGGCCCAGATGGACACCACCCCACCAAATACACCCTTCTGACTAGTAATGGGGTCCTTCGTGGTTCGCAGAAGAGTGCGTTATATTGTCAGTGAAAATGGTGCTGAATGCGGTTCTATTTCTCTCACCTAAAATGACCATATCTGCATCTAGTGTGGCATGATATATAATATTATATAGGTGCAGGGCAAAGATTTTATCAATTATTTATAATTGTCGTTTTATTTATTTTACTTTACAGTACAGACAGACCTAGTGAAGCCACAGCAGGCCGTAAACCTCCCACACCTCAGTGGTGACCCTGGAGATGGGCCTGAGACCACTACACCAACTCATTGCCCGAAGCAATGACCAATGCATGAGAGAGGAAGATGAAAAGGTGACAGGAAAGACAGCAGAAAGAAATGATAGAAGTAAAAGGGCAATGATATGAAAACTGAAAAATAATAGATGAAAGGGAAGCGGGCCGTTAACGTGTGTTTGCAGGGCCTCGTTCAGACATCCTTTTTCACATGTGTTTATGTATTTTTATGGATAGATCACATGCCAATTATAGCCTATGGTGCTGTTCACATGTCCATGTTTTCAAATATATGTAAAAGGGGTGTAATAATAAAAGTTTTTTGATTTTGTTTAATTTTCGGGTGTGCATACCATCATCAGTCTACTCTTTTCTCTTTTTTGCTATGTCCATGTTTTCATGCTTTCTGTTCATGGATCAAAATCACCTATAGAAGTAAATAGGTCGTTGATAGGATAGCATATGGATGTCATCTGTGTGCAATTGATGCACTCTCTGATTTTAACATTATAATTCGCAGGAGAAGCTTTGAATTTCTTTTGTATACTAGAAAAATCACTGATGGTAAAAACGGACACTGACCAGACACTAATGAAAATCTGGTCCAGCACGCAGTCACCCCAACAGACATCAGTATTCACATATGAGAAAAACAGATGCCTGAATGAGACCTTCCACCATCAGCAGATCTTTATAGAAACTCTCATTTCCTACCTTCTCTTCTCATTTCTCCAGGGTCCAGGGAAAACCATCCTGAGGTGTCGAGATGAGAGCTGAAGAACTGGCGACAATCTTTAGATTCCATTTATAATTTAGCCTTCAGTGGGAGAATCTCCAGCCGGCTGTAATGATACTGTCAAGAAAAAGGCCCTCAAGATTTGTTGTGATTTCTGAGACACTCAGTTCTGTGGGCGTCATCCTCCAAATGTACAAACTCCAACAACTGCCAAAACATAGAGGTAAAGACAAACTTGGAGTGACCAACAAAAATGTCCAGGGCCTGTGGTGGTTCTTCCTTGTTAGTATAATGTTGAGTGTCCTGCCCTCCAACACTATAGAGTAATAGCGATCCTCCTGCTTAGCACAGTGATGAATGTCCCCTCCGATCAAGTATACAGAACTTTACAATCTAAAATGGATCAAGAATGAGGACATTGGACCCATGAAGATGTCAGCCAATAAGAACTAAACAATAGCAGTTCTTCCTCATTAGTATAGTGATGCGCATCCCCCACCAGTCAGCTATATCAGATAATGGCAATCTACGATGGAATAAGAATGATCAGGGTCAAGTGTAAAGGCAGACGCTAATAAGAAATATGCAGTGGTGGATCTTCCTCGTTAGTATAGTGGTAAGTATCTTGCCGGTCAATTACATAGAATAATAACAATCTACAGTGGAACAAGGATAACATTAGATCTGAAGACAATAACAATTAAAGGGAACCTGTCACCTGAATTTGGCGGGACCAGTTTTGGGTCATATGGGCGGGGTTTTTGGGTGTTTGATTCACCCTTTCCTTACCCGCTGGCTGCATGCTGGCCGCAATATTGGATTGAAGTTCATTCTCTGTCCTCCGGAGTACATGCCTGCACAAGGCAATATTGCCTTGCGCAGGCGTGTACTCCGGAGGACAGAGAATGAACTTCAATCCAATATTGCGGCCAGCATGCAGCCAGCGGGTAAGGAAAGGGTGAATCAGACACCCGAAAACCCCGCCCATATGACCCAAAACTGGTCCCGCCAAATTCAGGTGACAGGTTCCCTTTAAACAATGGTGTTTCTTCCTCGTTAGTATAGTGGTAAGTATCCAGCCGGTCAACTATTTCGAATAACAACAATGAAACAAGAATGATTACAGAGGAGCTGTACCTGTCACCAGGTGAGTGTAACCAGCCCTCTCCTACTATCTCCCCCTCCGGTGTCACCTTATTGTGCGCTCTGTTCCCACATTTAGTTTTGTTCCTCTCTGTGTTGTGGTTCTTCCTCGTTAGTATAGTGGTGAATGTCACCACCTTGTGGGGATCGTAGGTTTAATTTCCTCATACTGAGTTATTCCATTCTCATGTTCCAACAATAGAGATTTGGAAAGGGAAAACCCATAAGACAACAATTTTCTATGGACATGTGAGGTGGCTTTGATGTTATGAGTTAAAGAGAAGGTGCCATGATTTTTACTTTTGTATTAGAAAAATATTTAGAATTGAGAGTCCTCAGTGGTTGATACCTTTTAATGGCTAACTGAAAAGATGGTAACAAATTGCAGCTTTTGAGACTACTCAGGTCTCTTCAGTCTATGCCTGATGTAGAGGCCTGAGTAGTATCGAAAGCTGCAATTTGTTACCATCTTTTCAGTTAGCCATTAAAAGGTATCAACCACTGAGGACTCTCAATTCTAAATATTTTTCTATCTACTGGCTAACACGGTACCAAGATATATATCTTTCCTGTACTTTTGTATTAATAATTGATTAGATAATCAATTACTTCTAATACAAAATTAACTGCTTAAACTGTATAATTATTATTTCTTTCTACAGCCTCTGGGTGTAACAATTTGTATTTCTTGGGGTGCAAGTGTCTGATCACGACACTTATTGCAAATACAGCTGCCCCTGAGCATAGTAGACTTAGGCCAGTGTCCATCTGCATCTCCTACACTGTGGCTACCTCCAACTGTGAACCGGGTATGTCCCTTGGGCTGTCCAGGTCACAGCTGAGGGGGTGCCAGGTGCCATTTTTTGTAGCTCACAGCTCACCTCCTGTCACCACTCACAGTGTTCAGTGCGAGCAGTGACAGGAGGTCCCTTCTACAGACAGTCAGAAGTGGTGGGCAGGAGACATCAGACACGTTAGCAAGCTAGCACTATACTAAGTTTTTATGGCAAATTTCAACACACGTGTTCCCCAAGTGTTTAAAAGGGAAAAATATCAACACTTTCTAAATTATTTTTCAGATTTTATACCAATTTTTTTTTTATTAATAACATTAATAACTTACATTTCTTCAAAAACAAATTTGGGGGTGACTCATTCCTTTCAATATGTCTGGTTTCTGAATCAAGACTCTCTTGGAGGCAATTGCTTCTAGCATCTCCAAGGTTCCTGCAGCTCCGACCGGTCACAACACACTCAAACTAAACCAAGATAACAACTAACATATAGCATGTAACATTACAATCTATTATTATTGTATTATTAGTAATCTCTAAGCACTGTTAATTCCAGGATGCTTTACATAGAAATTTGAGCAGCAGTATTTGGACCATGTTTCACAGACTATGGATTTGGCACTTGGATGTTTTCATGAATGTACAGGAAGTGCCGAACTGTCACGTTTCGATTTCTGAGAACACATTGAAATCTGGCTGCTTCCTATTTACCCTTTGGACAGTGAGCAGTTTGTCGTGAAGTCAGGAATAATGTATTACATGTTCCTTCTCATTATTATCGGAGCTAAATAGATCCCAAATAAAATATAGAGTTGTTGGAGGGGAGTGCACAGCATGCAGTAAAGCAATGCTCACCCACCCTACTGTACCGCCAGCACTGCGGCAGATATATGTAATTTGCTGTGTAATAAGGCAGCCATGGGGGCACATTCAGTGGTATCACTGCTATACCGCTGTAAATCACTATATGGAGAGTGTGTAGACACCTGCTCCCTCTCCCATATTATTGAATGGACACTTTCACTGCAACAAACTTTCCTACTCCTCTTATCTCTTTATTTCTCATCATGGTAATGTGTCTGACACCCTGTAACAGCCTCCTCCAATCTACTGACCTCCTCACCCCAAGCATGAGAACTGAGGGCTAGTTACCTTCACTTCCTTTCTACCTCTGCACTGCTTCATTATCCAGGTCAGTCTGATTTCAGTGATACCAAACTAGTATTTTTTTTTCTATTTAACCCCTTTGAGAAGAAGCCTGTTTTCACCTATATGACCGGGCCAATTTTTACACTTCTGACTACTGTCACTTTATGAGGTCATAACTCTGGAACGCTTCAATGGATCCTGGTGATTCTGACAATTTTTTTTCATGACATATTGTACTTTATATTAGTGGTAACATTTCCTCGATATGACGTGCGTTTATTTGTGAAAAAATGAAAATTTGGCAAAAATTTTGAAAATTTTCGCAAATTTTAAAACTTTTAGTTTTTATGCCCTTAAATTAGAGAGTCATACCACACAAAATAGTTAATAAATAACATTTCACACATGTCTGCTTTACATTAGCACAATTTTTGAAACATAAATTTTTTTTGTTAGGACATTATAAGGATTAATAGTTGACAAGCGATTTCTCATTTTTACAACAAAATTTGCAAAACCATTTTTTTTAGTGACCACCTCACATTTGAAGCCACTTTGAGGGGCCTATATGACAGAAAATGCCAAAAAGTGACACCATTCTAAAAACTGCACCCCTCAAGGTACTCAAAACCACATTCAAGAAGTTTATTAACCCTTCAGGTGCATCACAGGAATTTTTGGAATGTGTAAAAAAAATGAACATTTAACTTTTTTCACAAAAAGACTACTTCAGATCCAATTTGTTTTATTTTCACAAGGGTAACAGGAGAAATTGGACCCCAAAACTTTTTGTGCAATTTGTCCTGAGTACGCTGATACCCCATATGTGGGAGTAAACCACTGTTTGGGCGCACAGCAGGGCTCGGAAGGGAAGGAGCGCCGTTTGACTTTTCAATGCAAAATTGGCTGCAATTGAGATCGGATGCCATGTTGCGTTTGGAGAGCCCCTGATGTGCCTAAACATTGAAACCCCCCCAAGTGACGCCATTTTGTAAAGTAGACCCCCTTAAGGAACTTATCTAGATGTGTGGTGAGCACTTTGAACCCCCAAGTGCTTCACAGAAGTTTTATAATATAGAGCCGTAAAAATATAAAATCATATTTTTTTCACAAAAAAAATATTTTCGCCCTTAATTTTTTATTTTCCCAAGGGTAACAGGAGAAATTGGACCCAAAAACTTTTTGTGCAATTTGACCTGAGTATGATGATACCCTATATGTGGGGGTAAACCACTGTTTGGGCGCACAGCAGAGCTCGGAAGGGAAGGAGCACCGTTTGACTTTTCATTGCAAAATTGTCTGGAATTGAGATCAAATGCCAGGTCGCGTTTGGAGAGCCCCTGATGTGCCTAAACAGTGGAAACCCCCCACTTCTAACTCCAACCCTACCCCAACAAATCCCTAACCCTAATCCCAACCCTAACCCTAATCCCAACCCTAGCCCTAATTCCCACCCTAACCCTAATTCCAACCCTAACCCTAATTCCAACCCTAACCCTAATCCCAACCTAACTTTAGCCCCAACCCTAACCCTAATGGGAAAATGGAAATACTGTATTTTCCGGCATATAAGACGACTGGGCGTATAAGACGACCCCCAACTTTTCCAGTTAAAATATAAAATCTTCTTAAAAGTCGGGGGTCTTCTTATATGCCGTATGTCATCTTATAGGGCCGGTGACTAATGTGCCTTTTGGGGGGGAGTGGTCCTGATGATGAAGAGGGGGCATCTCACAGGAAAGTGTGAGTGGAGTATCCCCCATTACCTCATTGTAGCTGCAGTGTGGGGTGCTGGGGAGCGGCGGCGGCCACCGCCCCACAGCACAGTACCCATGCGGCACAAAGAGGAGCAGCAGCTGCCGCCTCTCCCCAGCACAGAGACCCCATGCTGCAGCTACAATGAGGTAAGGGGGATACTCCACTCACACTTTCCTGTGAGACGCCCCCTCTTCGTCATCGGGACCACTCGCCCCCCACCCACCATATACACATTGGTGTCTGCACTCGGCGTACAAGACGGCACCCGGCGTATAAGACGACCCCCGACTTTTAAGAAGATTTTCAGGGGTTAAAAAGTAGTCTTATACGCCAGAAAATACAGTACTTTTTTTATTTTATTTCTTTTCCCTAACTAAGGAAGTGATAAAGGGGGTTTGATTTATTATTTACAGCTGGTTTTTATAGCGGGTTTTTATGTTTGGCAGCTGTCACACACTAAAAGATGCTTTTTATTTCAAAAAATAGTTTTTGCATCTCCACATTTTGAGAGCTATAATTTTTCCATATTTTGGCCCACCGAGTCATGTGAGATCTTTATTTTTGCGGGACGAGTTGATGTTTTTATTGGTACCATTTTCAGGCACATGATATATTTTTTATTGCTTTTTATTCCGATTTTTGTGAGGCAGAATGAACAAAAACCAGCAATTCCTGAATTTCTTTTGGGGGGGAGCGTTTACACTGTTCCGCGTGTGGTAAAATTAATGAAGCAGTTTTATTCTTCGGGTCAGTATGATTACAGTGATACCCCATTTATATAATTTTTTATGTTTATCGCTTTTTTCCACAATAAAAACTATTTTATAGAAAAAATAATTATTTTTGCATCGCTTTATTCTGAGAGCTATAACTTTTTTATTTTTCTGCTCATGGAGCTGTATAGCAGCTTGTTTTTTTCAGGAGAAGCTGACGTTTTCAGCGGTACCATGTTGCACCTTTTGTTTGGTGGTATGATGATAAAGCATTGTTTTTGCCTTTTTTTTATTTCTTTTTTATGGTGCTCATTCAAGGGGTTAACTAGTTTTTTAGACAGTTTTATAGAGCGGGTCGTTACGGACGCAGCGATACCAAATATGTGTACTTTTATTGTTTTTCTTTTTTTTTTACATAAATGGATTTATTGGAAAAATATTTATTTAGTGTAAAAGAAAACACACAAGCGCTAATCAAATGGATGATACCTTTAGCAGCTGGAATCAAGAACTAACCCTGGACGTAGATTTCTGGTGGTATAAATGTAAGACTCCTCCCACTTGGCCACAAACAAATTGGCATAGCTAGGAGCAAAGCGTGTGCCCATCGCAGTGCCCCAGACCTGTAAAAAGAACTCCCCTTCATACAAGAAATAATTGTGTTGTAGGATAAAATCAATACATTCCTTAATGAATGACACCTGGGTTTCTGGATATGTCCCCAGTATTTGGAGAAAATGGCCTGCAATGTGGCAACCCATCTTTTGGTCAATTACCGTATATAAGGATTTTATGTCCAAAGTGCCTAAGATGTAGTTGGATTTCCACTCGACCTTCTCAAGAACTTGTAAAATATGGCCTGTGTCTTTTAGGTTGGCCGGTATAAGTTGCATGCATTTTTGCAAATGCATGTCCACGTATCGTGACAGTTTAGATGTAAGGCTATTAATACCCAAAATAATGGGTCTCCCCAGAGGGAATGTCGCGCTCTTATGGATTTTGGGGATGTGGTAAAAAATAGCTACACTGGGATCCTTGTTTAATATGAATTGAAATTCCTTTTTGTCATTAGTAACTAGCCTGTCAAAGGTTACAAATGCCTCTGACTGTTCCTGGATGGGATTAAAGGTGGAGGGATTGGCCAGGGAAGTGCGAATGTAATTTCCGGAATCTTGGTTGACAGGTCCCGTTACAAGTTTGTCCTTTTTAAAAAAGTGTTTTTTTACAGACACATTTCTCAAGAACTTCTTCATGCATATATACAAGTCGAAGGGTTTCCCACTAGCAGTGGGTGCGAATTTAAGCCCTTTTTGGAGGAGTGAAATTTCATTAGTTGTCAGTTCATATGAACTTAGGTTGAATATCTTTTGTGAGTTATCAGACGTTGAGTTCACTTTCGCTTTGGTGAGTTTCCTCCCCCTCCTACCTCACTTGGTTTTGTGGGTCTTACCCGAAAAAAATCCCGATTAATTTGCAGGCGGGCCTTGGGTGCTATTGTATTCTTAGATATAGCGCTTGGCCTCTTGCTTCTGTCAGGCATGTTGGTTTTAACTCTGTTTGTAAGTAATATGTTTCTGCTAGATCCAGAAGCTAGAGCATTGTTAATATTTCTCCCAGGTGTTCTATGGGTTCCCCTTATTGATCTATTTGTGGGTCTCTTCTGGGGGGATGTGTTCCGTGGACTGGCGCGCTTTTCTCGAGCCACTTGTGGTCTAGTGGATTCAGCGCCGCCTTCACCCAAAGATAATGGAGAAGATCTGTAAGGGGTTTGAGTGGGGACTGCAGGGCATAAATTATTGTCCTCATGTGCATTTGGGTCCACATGAAGGGGCGTACTGGGGTATATAGAAATCTCCAGAGTATTATCGTGGTTTGAATTTCGATTAGGGGTGACTGGTGGTCTAGAATGGGTTTTGTTCCGGGTAAATACCGGTGTGTACTGCGTGGAATTGGACTCGGCATACGTAGAAAATACTAATGAAAGGTCCGCTTTGTTCGGTGTAGGTGTTAAATTATATTCGGCCAACACTAGTAGCTCCTCAGGTCTCTGTTCTATGTTGGTACTGGATATATCACCTGACCTAGTTGGTGTTGAGTAATTCATATGTACTTCCTCCGGTATGTTGTCTCTTTGGAATTTTCTAATTTTCTTGTTAATAATTTCCTTCTCTCTTTCCTTAAGTCTATATAAAATACTATCGGCTAAATCTTGTGTGTCCTTAGTAAGGTTACAGGTATTGAGTAGTTCAAATGTTTGTTCAATCAGGCAGCTTGCTTTACCAATGTTCCCTAATCGCTCATCTATTATGAATTGTAATGCTCTAAGTGAAAAGGACTTGAACATGCTCTCCCACTCATGTTGTATAGAGGAATCTCCAAAATCCCCCGCTAATGATTTGTATATAGTTAGGCCTTTAGGGACAATGTGGGCTTGGGCGTACTTCTCCAAGGAAGCCACCTCCCACATGTCCCGCATTTCAGTGTGAAGTAGTTTTTCTAGGGATTTCAATAAGTTCCTAGTTTGATAGTTTCAGATGGAGATGGGCCATTAAAGGAAAATTTATATTTAATAAAAGTCATTCTATAGTTTCTGTCCATCCATAAAGCATGAATGGCCATTGATAAGCCATTCATGCAACCAGGCAAATGGGCGGGCTTTTTTTGAGGTTGACTGACAGGTGACTAGAGTAAATTCTCTCGAGCACCCACGTACCGGTAACCCTGACGAAGAAGGACGCTGTTCCTTTGAAACGCGTTGGTAGCAATCTGGTCCCAGTACCGCTCTGTAGCTGTGACGTCACACGCTCAGTTCCCTGTCGGCCATCTTCCCTCGTGCTCGTATCCAGGGATGCCACCGGCCGGGGCTTTCCCTGGCTCTACGCAGCCTCCTCGCAGCGCCAATGTGCTGCAGTATTTCCGGATTTGCCTGCCCGTAATCCCATTCACACACCAGACGCCGGACATTCCACTGCAGGACCCCACGCTCAGCTTCATACCTGGTATCGCTGCACCTGGACCCCGGCTTCCTGTATATCACCATCCACCTCTATACTTACAGCCGCCCTATGTGGCCTACATGACCTACAGGTACGTTTACTATTAACCCTGAGGGGGCTTCTTGCACTATTTCTCATTATGCACTAATGTGCATTATTACCTCCAAATAGGCCGGTTTGTATCACCACTCACTTCTAGGGGTTTCTTTATACAAATCACATTTATTACGTGTTTTGGCATTTTTTATGTGTTTTTAGCTTTTTATTTCATTATGTGCCGTTTCGGTTCCTTTTTCTAAAAATATTTATTTATTTTTTTCTCTATTTGAGGATTTTTAAAAATAATATTTTTACACATTCTAATTTTTTTTTAAACTTATAACATTGTCCCAGGTTGGGACATCACTATATTACATCAGATCGCTGATCTGACACTTTGCACAGCACATTGTCAGATCGGCAATCTGACAGGCAGTGTAGGAGGCTTGCCGGCGCCTGTTCTCAGCAGGCGCTCACAAGCCACCTCACTGCAGGACCAGGAAGGACCCTGCGACCATCTTGGGGCCAGGGGTCTCCATGGAGGCCATGAGAATAACGCGATCACATCGCGTTATTCAGATGGAAGCACGCAGGGAGCCCCCATCCCTGCGAGATGCCCCTCTATATCGCTGTCACTACTGACAGCGGCATCAAAGGGGTTAAATGCCCGTTATCGCTGCTAGCGCCAATCGTGGGCATTGCTGTGGGGTGTCAGCTGTCACTGGAATATTGATTTATTTATTATTACTTATTTGATGAAATTGAATTTTTTGTCTTTTGGCTATACCCTCATACTCTTACCCCACACCTTGTCCTGCGTTTTCTTGGTAGTGTTAATTTGTTCAATAATGTTGCTATTTTTAAAAAAGTGCTTTAATAAAAAAAACATTTTATGGTTAAATATACTCGCTTCCCCTCTCATTGATTTAATACCTTGAGCAAGGCTTTTTGGTGATAATATTACGAATACCTAATCAGAAGAAAACATGAAGCCCCGCCCCAGAGCACAAGCATATCATTAACTCAAAACTGAAAATCCAGAGTAAATAACAACCACAAGACGGATTTCATCACCAGGTATCAGTGTTATCAGTATAATGGCGCCGACCTGACACTGTCTGTAGTCACTGAGCACAATCCTGATCACAGGTATCAGTCTAATCAGTATAACGGCACCGACCTGACACTGTCTGTAGTCACTGAACACAATCCTGATCACAGGTATCAGTGTAATCAGTATAACGGCACCAACCTGACACTGTAGTCACTGAGCACAATCCTGATCACAGGTATCAGTCTAATCAGTATAACGGCACCGACCTGACACTGTCTGTAGTCACTGAGCACAATCCTGATCACAGGTATCAGTGTAATCAGTATAACGGCACCGACCTGACACTGTCTGTAGTCACTGAGCACAATCCTGATCACAGGTATCAGTGTAATCAGTATAACGGGGCCGACCTGACACTGTCTGTAGTCACTGAGCACAATCCTGATCACAGGTATCAGTGTAATCAGTATAACGGCACTGACCTGACACTGTCTGTAGTCACTGAGCACAATCCTGATCACAGGTATCAGTGTAATCAGTATAACGGCTCCGACCTGACACTGCCTGTAGTCACTGAGCCCAATCCTGATCACAGGTATCAGTGTAATCAGTATAACAGCACCGACCTGACACTGTAGTCACTGAGCACAATCCTGATCACAGGTATCAGTGTAATCAGTATAACAGCACCGACCTGACACTGTCTGTAGTCACTGAGCATAATCCTGATCACAGGTATCAGTCTAATCAGTATAACGGCACCGACCTGACACTGTCTGTAGTCACTGAGCACAATCCTGATCACAGGTATCAGTGTAATCAGTATAACGGCACCGACCTGACACTGTCTGTAGTCACTGAGCACAATCCTGATCACAGGTATCAGTGTAATCAGTATAACGGCTCCGACCTGACACTGCCTGTAGTCACTGAGCCCAATCCTGATCACAGGTATCAGTGTAATCAGTATAACGGCTCCGACCTGACACTGTCTGTAGTCACTGAGCACAATCCTGATCACAGGTATCAGTGTAATCAGTATAACGGCTCCGACCTGACACTGTCTGTAGTCACTGAGCCCAATCCTGATCACAGGTATCAGTGTAATCAGTATAACGGCACCAACCTGACACTGTAGTAACTGAGCACAATCCTGATCACAGGTATCAGTGTAATCAGTATAACGGCACCGACCTGATACAGTCTGTAGTCACTGAGCACAATCCTGATCACAGGTATCAGTGTAATCAGTATAACGGCACCGACCTGACACTGTCTGTAGTCACTGAGCACAATCCTGATCACAGGTATCAGTGTAATCAGTATAACTGCACCGACCTGACACTGTCTGTAGTCACTGAGCACAATAGTGATCACAGGTATCAGTGTAATCAGTATAACGGCACTGACCTGACACTGTCTGTAGTCACTGAGCACAATCCTGATCACAGGTATCAGTGTAATTAGTATAACAGCACCAACCTGACACTGTAGTCACTGAGCACAATCCTGCTGACAGGTTCCCTTTAATAATTCAGATTATTACTTTTTTTTTTCCTTTGTGACCTGTTACATTTTATCTTCCTGTTGGATGGGGCTTGTGTTTTTCCTCGTGAGCTGACGTTTTTATCGATATTATTTTTGTGTACTTACGACGCTTTCATTGCTCATTATTACATTTTCTTAGGGAGGTGAAGTGACCAAATAACCCACAATTGTAGCATCTTCATTTCTCTTTACTGCGTTTATCGATTAGGTTAATTAATTCCGGATTTTGATAGATCAGACTTTTACAATCGCGGTGATATCACATAGGCATATATATATTTTTCCTTTACTTTTAATGGAGAAATAGGGGAATTATTTGAATTTCTAATTTTTTTTTACATTTTTAAAAAGTTTTATCTTCATTTTTTACATTATTTTTAGTCCCTTTAGGGGTCGTGATCGTTTACTCTTAGTATATACTATAACACCACAGTTTGAGGTATATGGTGACAATCTTGATCTTCTTCGGAGCTCATCGGTCCCCCTAGATCGCGTTGTGGGGGTGTCGATGGGAGATTGATGCCAGCTATATAGTCCGCCAATCATTCCTCCACAGCGGCTCCTGGAGTCCACACTCAACATTCAAAACACTTCTCTGAAAAACAAGTTTCCCGCCGCCTCCATCTTATTCTCCTCTGACAGATTTTATAACCTCTGAGGGAAAACTAGAAGCCACAACAGTGTAACTGACAGAAATCACGGACCTCCATCTCCTAGCAGTGACCTCCTCCCCACAGGCCGAAATCTGACTGGTCGCCATAGTGACACCACAGCGCTCACGGTCACAAGATGCCTGCTGGCCTTATGTTTCCGCATCCTTACCTGGGACTTGTAGTTCTTGTGAACACAGCACATTACTAGAGGCATCGTTACCTGGAAAGCAGCAGCAGCAGCAGCACTCCTCCTCCTCCTCTTCCTCACAGTGAGGCTGGAAAACCTCTGCTTGCTGTCAGTGACTGCTGCTCCTAACCTCCTGTTCTGGGGTCACCTGATCGCTGAGGCCTGTGATTGGCTGCAGAGATAGAATGTCTTCTAGTCACCTGACCATGAAGAAGGCGTGGCCTAGAGAACTACAATGCTGCACATATACGAACACCGAATATGACACAACGTAATGTCGTTCTGAGGTTCTGCAGCAGCTGAGGTGTATTATGAGGTTCTGCACCAGGTGAGATGTAATATGAGGTTCTGCAGCTGCTGACATTTACCGTGATGTTCTGCAGCAGCTGAGGTATGTATTATGAGGTTCTGCAGCAGCTGAGATATCCTGTGATGTTCTGCAGCAGCTGAAGTGTATTATGAGGTTCTGCACCAGCTGAGGTGTATGATGAGGTTCTGCAGCAGCTGAGATATCCTGTGATGTTCTGCAGCAGCTGAGGTGTATTATGAGGTTCTGCAGCAGCTGAGGTGTATTATGAGGTTCTGCATCAGGTGAGATGTAATATGAGGTTCTGCAGCAGCTGAGGTGTATTATGAGGTTCTGCAGCAGCTGAGATATCCTGTGATGTTCTGCAGCAGCTGAGGTATATATTATGTGCTTCTGCAGCAGCTGAGGTGTATGATGAGGTTTTGCAGCAGCTGAGATATCCTGTGATGTTCTGCAGCAGCTGAGGTATATATTATGTGGTTCTGCAGCAGCTGAGGTGTATTATGAGGTTCTGTAGCAGCTGAGGTGTATGATGAGGTTCTGCAGCAGCTGAGATATCCTGTGATGTTCTGCAGCAGCTGAGGTGTATGATGAGGTTCTGCAGCAGCTGAGATATCCTGTGATGTTCTGCAGCAGCTGAGGTGTATGATGAGGTTCTGAAGCAGCTGAGGTGTATGATGAGGTTCTGCAGCAGCTGAGATATCCTGTGATGTTCTGCAGCAGCTGAGGCTAGTGGCACAGCCTTGCCTATGGTTTCCAGTGAGGTGTGATGCTCTGTAATCAGGATGTGACCTCCTCCTCACCCTCCTTTCACTTTCCCTTCTCCTCCGTTGGGCACATTCGTTTCTCGGGCGGCGGAGGATCGGGATCTCCGAGTCTTCACCTTCGCTCCGGACATCGCCATGCTGGGGGCCTCCGGTAATCGCTTCTCCTGTCAGTTTTCTCTCTTATGATGAGAGACCCTTGTCTGACGGTGCAGCAGAGCCGAGCTTGTCATGTGACGTTACAGACATTACTCGTGCAGTGTTATCACAATGGGGAGCACCGACTGACAGACTCGGCTCTGCTGCACCTGTGCATGTACCGGGTGATGGACGGCTGCTCAGAGCGACGCTGGCTCACGTTCTGAACTGATTGGCGGTCGGTAACGTGAGGACCCGAGACAACAGCAGCAAGTGATGGGGGCAGCACCGAGGGCGAGGGACTAATATGTATAGACATAGGGCCCAAGGGTCAGCCATTGGCTCTCCTGAGTGTTGTAGTTCTTCTCTGACCTGAACTTTGATCATTCTCCTTTCACTTTCTCTTTCGCTCTGAGTATGGAGATCAGCACTCATTAACTCTTCACACGCTGACTGCACCGCACCTTTAGTAAACGCTGAATATCACATAAATAAGATTTTATCACTTTTTCTTTTGCTTCTCGTCCTTTTCCCTGGAACGTCGCATCCGTATCGTTCTTACCCCCACAATTCCATATTTGTTTTGCGCTGTTAAAGGGAACCTGTCACCCCCTAGCCTCAGTGCCGAGCCTCAGAACCAAGCTTGAACAACGAGCCTCAGCGCTGAGCCTCAATGTGAATAATGTGAATAAATCATAAGTCACTGCGGGGCTGGGATTCACAGGCAGGGCGGCCGCGCAGGCGCAGTCAGCGAGACTGCATATGAGGCCAGACGGGCAGCGCTCACTGTGCCTGCCCAAGGCAGGAGAAAAGAGCGCAGCTCTGAGGAGGCGGCGCCTAGAAGACCTGAGTGACGGCTGTGTGGCGTCTGCAGCAGGGGGGAAACGCCGGTCTCCAGGACTGAAGAAAAGGTATTTAGGACAAATTATAAAACTGGTTATTTCTGCAGTTACAGCACCCAGAACTAAAAGAGCCACCTTGTCAGAATGCAGCATTACTGCTGCACAAGGTGGCTCTTTTAGTTAAAAACGCCTGGGGGTGTGTGTGACAGGTTCCCTTTAACCCGGGGATTCACTGATTCACAGTCACATATGAGGTACTGAGGCTAGATGCTGAGGCTGGGAATTCAGGCTAGGCGCTGAGGCTCAACGTTGAAGCTCGGCACTGAAGTTAGGCGTTGAAGCTTGGCATTGAGGCTCGCTGCTGAGGCTCGGTGTTGAAGCTCGGTGCTGAGGCTCGTTCAAGCTTGGTTCTGAGGCTCGGCACTGAGGCTAGGTGTTGAGGCTCGGTATTAAGGCTCGCTGTTGAAGCTTGGTTCTGAGGCTCGGTTCTGAGGCTCGGCACTGAGGCTAGGTGCTGAGGCTCGGTATTGAGGCTCGCTGTTGAAGCTTGGTTCTGAGGCTCGGTACTGAGGCTAGGTACTGAGGCTCGGTATTGAGGCTCAATGTTGAAGCTCGGTGCTGAGGCTAGGTGCTGGCATTATCTATAGTGAGAGGCAAAGTTTATTCCGGTCTCAGAGTGTAGTAGTGTATGTGACCACATCTATGGTGACATCTTGTAGTAACGAGACGACTCGGGGTCCTGGTCTCTGTGATAATCAGACAGAAATTGGCATCTTTAGTCGATCAGTTCCTACCCAGATGTTTTTGCAATGACAGTCTTCTTTTCTTCTTCATCAGGTGTTACAGGTCCTCAGGAAGTAGGGGGCATCACTTCTTTAGAATTCCACCGCTACAACAGGTCACTGTTGACCCCACACAGGCCAGGTTCTCTATGAACCTGTGCTCCTTCACTTGCCTCCACTAAACTCAGCTCAGTAACATAACTTGCAGTGCACACACAGGATGGGGGTCACTAACATTCTGGCCCTATCTCTACGAGCTCCGGACCCCACCTAACACAGTCCTGCTCAGTAAAATACTCCTCACTGACCACACCACAAGCCTCAGGACAGTCAATAATACCCTACACGCTGTCCACCAGCTTTTCTCAGACTAATGTTCCACACTTTCCCTATTCCACTAACTTGTACCCTCTTCCAGGTACATATCTAACTAAGCTTATGTCCTTCACCTAACAAACAGACTTCCCAGAACCAAGCCTTTCCCTGTTTGACAATGCAGTCTTCCACGCCACCTCACTGCAGCCCATTACTCACAAAAGTATTTAATTTCTTGGTCAACTCAGCATCTGCTCTTCAGACCTCATTTTGAAATGTCAGCATCATGGCTTGGTTCCATGGAAAATTGTGACATAGGATGCCCGGTGCAACGCACTCCAAGCCACATCAGATCATCCGCACTCTGTCCCTTAACGCCAAACCCACTTTACATTCTTGCCATGTCATTTTGGCGCAGCACAACGCTTACCCCATAGTCGGGTGGTAAATGACAACATGACCCAAATGACTGCGTATATTGGGGTGGAAATCATACCACGAAGAGACAGCACTAATCTCTCTGTCCACAGAGATAAAGGGCCACTCTGTACAAAGAGAACCTATTTACAGAAATGTACATAAACTAGATACAGTGTAATAATATAATTCATTATCGATGTGTCTAATGCTATGATTCCTATTACCACTCGCTTCATTACTGCAGCTATGATGGACAACCCGGTGTGTCTGATTGAGAACACCAAGGAAGGAAAGCTGATGGTGAATCCCGAAGCCATAAAATTCCTGACAAAGATCACCCAGCCGGTGGTGGTGGTGTCAATAGTCGGCTTATACCGAACGGGGAAGTCCTACCTGATGAACAAGTTAGCTGGAGCCAAGAAAGGTGGGGAGCTCACTAAAGAAGTAGATCATCAATCCACATCATAGCATATATTGGTTTACACAAAAAATCACCAAAATCCATGTAGAAGAAGAGTTAGATTTATGTAATTACTCAAAAAAGGAAACTATTCATTCTCAATAATTCATTTCCATAGGTTTTAACCTGGGTTACAATGTCCAAGCCGAGACCAAAGGCATCTGGATGTGGTGCGTTCCTCATCCTACGAAGCCAGACCACGTGCTGGTTCTGCTAGACACTGAAGGTCTAGGTGATGTGGAAAAGGTAAGGAAGTCTAGGGGTTCACGCTCCTTGGTAGTCATTGGGGTCCACACAGACACGGGTTATTAGTATCTAACAGGGTAAAGTTTATTTTCTTGTATAAACTTTCAAAATAAAGTAAACAGCTTTTCTTTAGCAAAAAAATTCAATAACAAAAACTGTCCTTTCTCGGGGTAGGCACCATAAAGTAGCACGATCTCACCCACCCAGCAGTACAGGCACCGCTTATTCTCAGGCAAGTCTGTTATTGGTCTTTTCCTCTCCAACACTACAGACCACACCTGAGCCAACCAAGCTGCCTTATAGAGGACCTGCAAGCCCTGGACTGGAATGTATGGGAGCGACCTTTCCCACCCAATCTCTTTTGGTCACTCTGAAATCCCAGACCCAAAATCTGGTCCACTAAAATTTCTCTCAGTAACTTGTTACCAGAGCACTCTTTTCTGGGACTTACATCACCCTGACCACCCACATCGGTGACACATACCTTCCATCCAGGACCTTACCTCCTGCTTCCCTACAGTACGTATAGGAGTTTTCCATGATCAGCTCTTGGACAACAGGAGAAACCACACACATATTCAGATCCAGGTTATGGGCACTGGATTCTGTGATGGGACGTTGATCAAGGAAACTAGTCTGAATGCCATATGTGGAGTCAGTAAGGAGTTTTTTGTCTGCCTCATGGGGTTTTTGCCTTCCTCTGGATCAACATGTTAGGCTATAGGTTGAACTCAAGGGACTTAAGTCTACCTTTAACCAAAACTATGAAACTATGGTCTTCACGGAGATCGCAAAATCGGTGGATTTTGAGATCCCGAGTGGTGGGATCATTCTCAATTATTATCATTATTATTATTATTAGACTACCATCTAATCATTAATAACTTAGGGATGGAAAAATAACGAGAGCGATGTTTAGAGCATAAGGATATATAAGATATGCAGGATATTTGATTCCTGCGTGATCATGTCTTTACCTTGGTTGTATGGAAGTCACAGGAAGACAGATCTTGGTAATCCACGAGTCATTCTTGAATTATTTATGACCAAGAGACTCGTTTTTTTGTCTTAACAGGGAGACAAGAAAAATGACATCTGGATCTTCAGCCTCGCCGTCCTCCTGAGTAGTGCCCTGGTGTATAACAGCAAGGGTACAATCGACCAAGATGCCATAGACAAGCTGAAGTATCCTTCCAAGATGTTATATAAAAGTTTATACATTTTTCATTTACCAATGTCTTAAATAGCGATTAATAGTTTATTTATGTGGGGGGAAAAAATCATAAACTTGCAAAAAAAAAGTTTTCATTTGTCTCGCCGTCTTGTGAGACGAGTAATGTTTTCATGTTTCCATCCATGGAGTTTGTGCGAGGGTCTGTTTTCTGCGTGGCGAGCTGACATTTTTATTGCAACCTTTTTTGGGGACACATAACATTTTGATGGCTTCTTATTGCATTTTCACAGGAGGGCAACTGAAAAAGCGCAAGTCTGAGGTTTTGACTTTTTTTTTCTTTTATATTTGGACAGATTGGACTTTTTCAGACAATGCGATTCCAAATATCTTTATTAACATGTGATTAAAATATTGATACATTTTATTAAAAAAAAAATTATTTTCTTTTATTGTATTATTTAATATTTGATTTAATCTGATCAGTTGTTCTATTTCCTGCCATACTGATAATTGTAACTATGTAACTAAAATCACAATCTCCTATGAAGCTCAGTATGTGGCTGGGCTTCACAGGACTTCCAACATGGCAGCCATGGAGCCCATCAGCAGGCCACCATCAGCCATAGCAGCACTGTTCCTGAGCCCACTCCATACGTTCATCCAGACGTAGTGTTGGTCTCCTTGTCTGACATCAGGAATCCTTCTGCCACTTAATTTTTGTTTCCTTTACAGTGTGCTATCCTATATATGGTCTCCCCTTATGGCACACAAACACCCGTTCATGTACATGTCTGCGAGCAACAAGACCATAGGTATTTACTTTGCGTATTTACTTCTCAAGTACTCATCCCTGTCTGTCTAAAGGTACCGTCACATTAAGCGACGCTGCAGCGATAGCGACAACGATGCCGATCGCTGCAGCGTCGCTGTTTGATCGCTGGGGAGCTGTCACACAGACCGCTCTCCAGCGACCAACGATGCCGAGGTCCCCGGGTAACCAGGGTAAACATCGGGTTGCTAAGCGCAGAACTGCGCTTAGTAACCCGATGTTTACCCTGGTTACCAGCGTAAAAGTAAAAAAAAACAAACAGTACATGCTCACCTGCGCGTCTCCCAGCGTCTGCTTCCTGACACTGACTGAGCTCCGGCCCTAACAGCAGAGCGGTGACGTCACCGCTGTGCTTTCACTTTCACTTTAGGGCCGGATCTCAGTCAGAGCAGGAAGCAGACGCTGGGGGACGCGCAGGTGAGCATGTTCTGTTTGTTTTTTTTACTTTTACGCTGGTAACCAGGGTAAACATCGGGTTACTAAGCGCGGCCCTGCGCTTAGTAACCCGATGTTTACCCTGGTTACCAGTGTAAAACATCGCTGGTATCGTTGCTTTTGGTGTCAAACACAACGATACACGGCGATCGGACGACCAAATAAAGTTCTGGACTTTATTCAGCGACCAGCGATATCACAGCAGGATCCTGATCGCTGCTGCGTGTCAAACGAAACGATATCGCTAGCCAGGACGCTGCAACGTCACGGATCGCTAGCGATATCGTTTAGTGTGACGGTACCTTAACAATAGGAAGCTGCATTTCCCTGTGTGTAACCCCCCCCCCATACTGGGCTGGTTCCAATAAATAACTCTGTCTGCAGCTGTTGCAACACTCAAACCAGATAAAACTACATATAAAACAGCACAGTGCATTATATAACCATAAGATATTCGGGAGGAGTGTGGGCAGCTTCTCTCCTTTACAATAAGACATTAATTACATCCTATGCTGGGAAGGGGTTAAAACTCTAATTGATGATGGTTTAGAACTACTGACCCGATTCACCATTTTATGTTAAAAACAATGTTCAGCCAGAATGACCACACAATTAATTATGCAAAAATTCTATTGCATAACCAAACTAGCATTATGTCACTCCCTTACAGTGCTAGCCATCCATGTAGGAGCGCAGTTCAAAAGTTGCCCTTCGAATGGTCAAATGTCAATAAAGTTCAGATAAAAGTTGGCCAAAATGGGCAATTTCCAACGTAATGGATGATTGTCAACCTTTTCATTGAATTTTGACCGATGCCCAACCAACGAATATTGTTATCATTCAAAACACCGATCGGGTGTTTTTTTTCCACTGATGATAACCACTGGCTCCATCATCGGCCAAAAAAATCAAAAAGTAATTTCCTTATCCATCATGAATAGATTTGTGGGGGATCTGGCAGAACTGATCAAGGTGAAATCTCATGACAATGAGGACGAGGAGGCGGAATTCTCCCTGCATTTCCCCATCTTCATCTGGGCCGTGAGAGATTTCCATTTGAAGCTGAACGTTGACGGGAAACCGATCACGGAGGATGAATATCTGGACAACGCTCTGAAGCTGCGAAACCGTAAGTATCGAGATGACCCCTATAGATAAAGGAGCGGATTACAGGGGCAGCAGTCAGCGATGGCTTCTCTCTCCATCACATTTCTCTTCTTCACGGCAGCGGAAAAAACAGTCAGAGACGAGGATTATAACAGACCCAGGAAACGCCTGCGCATGTACTTCGGGAAGCGCAAGTGCTTCGTGTTTGATCAGCCATCTGCAAATACGGAAGATCTGCAGAACATGGACAACATTTCCGAGAGTGAACTGAAACCGGAATTTTTGCAGCAGACAAAGAATTTCTGTGACTATGTCTTCCAGGAAGCCGGAGCGAAGAAAGTGATCGGCAGCATCACAGTTACAGGAAGCCGTGAGTTATGTCTGTGCGAAAGGGAGTCCATTACTGGAGACTACCACTCCCACCTGAGAGCAGACTACCACCCTCACCTGAGAGCAGACTACCGCCCCCACCTGAGAGCAGACTACCACCCCTACCTGAGAGCAGACTACCACCCCCACCTGAGAGCAGACTACCACCCCCACCTGAGAGCAGACTACCACCCCCACCTGAGAGCAGACTACCACCCCCACCTGAGAGCAGACTACCGCCCCACCTGAGAGCAGACTACCACCCCCACCTGAGAGCAGACTACCACCCCCACCTGAGAGCAGACTACAACCCCCACCTGAGAGCAGACTACCGCCCCACCTGAGAGCAGACTACCACCCCCCACCTGAGAGCAGACTACTACCCCCACCTGAGAGCAGACAACCACCCCCCACCTGAGAGCAGACTACTACCCCCACCTGAGAGCAGACTACCACCCCCACCTGAGAGCAAACTACCACCCACCCCCTCCTGACAGCAGACTACTACCCCACCTGAGAGTAGACTTCTTCTTCTAGACTTCATCAGTTTATCCATTGATTCCATTTTATTCAGAGCTTGGTAAACTGGCGGATATGTACACTGAGGCGATAATGACGTCTAATATTGCCTGCATGGAGGACGTGGCCCATACCCTGTCTGACATCGAGAACAAGGCGGCCATCCAGGAGGCTGCGCAATATTATGAAGACAAGATGAAGGAACGCGCCGTCTTCCCCACCGACACCCTGAGCGAGTTCCTTGAGCTGAGTCGGCAGTGCGAGAACGAAGCTCTTCCGATCTTCTTAAAAAGGTCATTTAAAGACAAAGACCAAAAATTCCTCCAAGAATATATGGTGAGTCTGACACTAGTGGTCAACAAATCTGCTGAAATTATGGCCACAAAGTTCGATTCAAAATTTTGCTGGAAGGGAATCACAAAAAAAATGGATTTAGGTCAAAATATTTTGTAAAATTAGAGAAGGTCATATTTCTTTTATTGGGAATTCACAATCACAGTACTTCGAGTTTCCTCGCAAGCGCTCTACACCATGTCCAGGTGACTACCATGATAAGTAGTCAAGAGAAACTTGTATGATCAATACTACGAGAGAAGTGTGTAGGAAAACTGATGTAAACAATGCAAAAGTATGACCCACATGTACAATGGGACCTTCATACCAAATCTGGTCCATCTCCAACTGGACCTTAAACGTCCCAAATACTCCGCATATGGCTGTTGTGCTTGGAGCTTGACTCTTAAGACCAATTATTCAGCTAAAATTTGCAGGTTGTGTTTTTCTTCCTTCAGGAAGTGATAAAACAGAAGAAGAAAGAGTTCTGTGATATGAATGAGGAGAAGTCCCGGGAAGTTTGTGAAGTTCTGATTAAGAAGCATGCTGCGGAGAACCAGGAAGCTTTTTCAAAAGGATCATATAGCGTTCGTGGTGGCCATAAAAAATTCAAGGAAGACTTGAAAGCAGTGGAGGAAAAATATCACATGGAACCCGGAAAGGGCATTCAGGTCGGTGGTAGAGAATAACAACTGAACGTTCAATTATCAGAGAAGAAAAAGCCGTTGTTGGACTCTTCTGGTAGCAGCTTATCTTTCCTGCAAACAAAAGGATCAGGTGCTGAAATGCCAATGGCTCAGTCCTTCTCTGACACCATCTATTCAGGAGAGTCAGGAGGCTCCTGTAAACATTAGATGGTTGTCCAGTGCTGCCCTGATCGTCAGGTTCAACATACTTTCCATCTAATATGTGTGGGGACCTTAAGTGTCCAACATGTGTATGATGCCTCCATCAAGTGATCGCTGACTCTTTCCAGTTGATCTACTGATGGCCATTGATGCTTCGCGTGATGGACGAGATTCAAATTGGCTTTTCTCATGGTTCAAATAGTTTAGGTACTCATCATTTCTCCAAAATTTGTTATATTTTTTACATTTCTCATTCATGCAGGCTGAAACTGTGCTCCAGAAATACCTGACTTATTGGAAATCCATTGAAATCAATATTCTGAAGACCGATGAAGCCTTGACTGAGAAAGAGAAGGAGCTTGAAGGTGAAGGATCACTTATAGTTGTTGGTGTTCTTCTTACAGTCTTGCGAGGATCTTCTGGCTTCTCAATGTTGCATTCATGATTTCTCTTGTACATTTCTCTGTTCTTCATCCTATGTCAGAGACTCGTATCTTCACATAGTATATCCAAGTAATGGTCCATGTACACGGGTCTAATCCGGCTGCACATAACCTTCTTGTGGAGCAAAGCTAGAGTAAAGTGGCGCAGAGCGGTAGTCATGACCGAGCTACTGTCCGGCTTCGCACTGGCACTTTACAGACAAGGGGTAGCCAGTCCCAGTGTGCAGTAGGGTGTGGGGTGCATAACATTTACTTGTAGGTCACAGGCCTCCACTTTCTCCAGGTTTCTGTCATCAAGAACCGCTGCACACAATGTATGGGACACCAAGTTCTTTACAACAGTCAAACTTTTACTAAACAGTCCGAATTCATCAGGTGGGATAGGGCACAGCAATTCACGTTTTCCACCTTCTTAGCACAACTCCTCTGAACTCCTGTCCCTATCTCGTCCTGGACTACCCCCAAGTCCACTGTTTCTGTTAGTCTCAGGGATTTCTTGTCCACCTCGGTAGTGCACCTGGGACCGGCCATCCCCTTCAATCTTGGCGGGTCCCTGTCCATGTTCCACTGTACTTCAGAGGACATGATGTGTCCGGCAGCCCCTATGCCAGACCTTTAGGCTCCGTGCGTGACAGGAACGCAGTAATACCACTCACTGCCTGGAACAAGCGACACATGCTGCCCCTAGCAGCCCACCACACCTGAACTTGGCCTTCACTAGGCTCTTCACCAACTGACACTGGACTCCCTCTTACCAGGAAGTGCCCCCCCTTTACCAGCACTCGTGTCCACCCAGCACTAGTGCCCACCCACTGGACTAACGCTATACTTAACCATTTCCTATCTTATAAGATAAACCTATTATCATTATTCTGTATCTTATGCTGTACTCACATTATGCTTATTAACACTTTACATACTGTACAGCACCATAATACATTACACTAGATACACATTACTTCTACGTATAAAACCACCCAACGGTATTCACATGGCGCGTCTTTGTTGTCTTCAGAATTAGGAATAGGGTAAGACAAGTCCACGTCCCTTCATTAGGAAATCTCCAGGCCGGAATTCTTGAGAAAACGTAATATAGTAGGAAAATGTAAAACTCTTGTGCAGAGTATCCTTTAAATGTCCCTTTGTCTAGGAACCTGTGTAGGGATGGGCCGGACAATATGGCGCCCTACTTCAGGTAAAGCCGTACTATCCTTAATTCTTCTCTCTGCAGAGGAGAAGGCAAAGAAAAAAATTGAAGAGATGGAGCAAAAAGTGCGTGAAATGAATGAATCCCAGAAGAATCAGAAGCTTGAAGACGAGAAGGCGTATATAGGGAACCACGTCATGGGCGCGTTTGAAAAATTTGCCGAAGAAAATAGATTGATGGCTGCTCAAATTCAACGAGCTATTGCAGACAAGGAGAGGGTGAGTGTTGGCCGTCTGTGTCCTTGTAGGAGGACATTCATGACACCATTAATTCCTAATAACTCCTTCAGCGGCAGCCAGATGTAGACATTGATCAGACAGCTTCGTTCACTGTGTAGCAGCTGCTACCGGGAACTGGAGATCAAGAGTGTAGTCAAGAGAAGGAGCTGATCTGCAGCATCCGTCAGAGACCACTACACATTGAAGGAAGCTGCACTGATCAGAAGTGGCCCTCGCCAGAGCAGATAACAACTGATCAGTGGGGGTGCTGCACGTTGTCCCCTAATTACCTGATATTGGTGACCTATATCCTGAAGACATGCTCAGCTTGTGGTCTGCAGCGGTCATTGTAAAAGCAATCCGTAGCGCTACAGAAAGTCACCATGTAAACCAGGACTAATGGGCCACTGGGTTTAACCATTGTTAGGACTTGTGCAGATGACAATATAACGTTGGCAAGTGCTATCCATTGTTTTGATAGCACTCGTCAGCATGTTATTGTACGGGGCCATGGACAAAGTCAATCAGCGGAAAAACACAACATGCGCGATTTGCCTCTGAGAATCGGATGGCACTCGCCTCTCCAGCTCTATGGATCCGTGAAAAACAGTCAGACCGCACTTGGATGTCATCATGTGGTCCAAGATTTACAGCCTGACATTATAGAGAAGATGTCTCCATGTCCGAGAAAATCGGATCGCACTCTGATAAAACTCTGATCAAAGTGTGATTAGCATAGTCGGACCGATTTTCTCGGATGTGGAGAATTCGTCGGTGTGACCCTGGAGCCTTAATGTTCTCACACGGTCTAATATTGTCAGCAATTTGACTTTTTTTTAGATAATTTTAAACATTTTGTTATTACATAGTTTGTTTGTTTTTTAAATCTTCTCTACTTTAGTCACTGTTAAACTATTCCACAACCCCAGCTTAATCGAGTGAGGACCCCAATTGTTATAGAAACAATGTCTACTCACCTCGAGCGCAGCATCGCTTTTCCCGGTGAGTGATATTAATTTCTGTCCCACGTGATCTCTGCAGCTGATGAGTGGCTGCTGTTTAGCTGCAGCCTTTACTAGTTCATCAGAGCAGACGATTGGCTGCAGCGGTCACAACAAGTTTTGCTGCTATCCGGGAAAAGTGAGGCTAACACTGGTGGAACGACACTGCTGCAGGATGTGAGCACGCACGTTTTCATTTTACTTGACCTGAGCTGGATAAGCGGGGAATGTGCAGCAGCGGATCACCAGTATAATGCATTTCTGTGCTGCTTTACAGTAAAACACCGACAAACCTTTAGGACTGTGTAATAGAAATAGTAAAATGGAAGCCATGGAGGTCACCGTTAGGCTCCCAACTGACATAGCGAGGGGTGGATGGGTGACAGAGCGAGTGGCATCCTGAGGGTTAAGCTGCCCGGATAGGGACCGGCGCTGACTCATTCTCCTCTAAGACCCCCGATCACACGACACGTTGCCTGACTTAGACTTCCCGGACGCTCCATTACCGTAGCTTTATACTCAGCCATTGTTATTGTGTGCACAGGAGCGGGATTCCTACGAGAGACAGGGATTTCAGAAACAAGCCAACATGTACCAAGCGCAGATCCAGGACTTGCAGGCGGAGGAGGAGAAGAAGATGGAGGAGCATCAATGGTATACGCCCGTCCTTGACAAGTTGAAGAGCGTGGTCTCTGCTGTTGCCCCCTCACTTATCGAAATGGCGGGAACCATGATCCACGCTAAAGCCGGCCAGATGTATAGAGAATTCAGAATGCGGAAATAATTAATATAAAAGCACAAAACAGCGTTCCTAGAAGTCTCTAGTAGGATGAGTCCTCTCCAACATGCTGAAGGGACCTCTAAGAACCTGGG
The DNA here is from genome assembly GCF_051348905.1 of Ranitomeya variabilis. Lineage (NCBI taxonomy): Eukaryota > Metazoa > Chordata > Amphibia > Anura > Dendrobatidae > Ranitomeya > Ranitomeya variabilis. The sequence goes on from NC_135238.1 coordinate 8,774,419, forward strand.
TGTGACTGCCGCCCCTGTGCACCAGTGTAGATCTTCTCATTTACACGGTGTGTGGACTTATGTATCCACACCAGCTCCGCGATATGTTGTCCGTAGGTGCCTCTTTGATCTTCACATAGGGGGCATTTAATTACACTTTTGCTCTGGTCACCTGACTGGTGAGGCCCCTCATTACTAATGACGTACAGCTGTGACACTGATCACTATATGTGCAGTATAACAATCACTGATTACAGTTTTCTCTGTGTCATTATAATCGTTCTTCACTTAGTAACAATGTTACATCTACATATATTACCTGCTACCTCCCCTTTTGAGAAAGCGTGCATGCGAAACGCGCGTCGGGTAGCGGGGAGATCCGTGCCGGTCTGGATTCACTATGGATAAGCACATCACTTAACATAGCGCTGTATTTTGGAGCAGCTGTGCACATGGTGCTCACTATGGAATGATATGTGTTTGGGTGACTGAAATTATAATGTGGACACTAGTCTGCACCCGAGTGCTGCTGCCCTGCCTGCCCATGTTACACTATTGACTGGTTCGATCCCCTCAGGGTATTCGCATTGTCTCCTCCTTATTTTATCTTGTGGTCCTTTGTATTTAAAGGTCGTACCTGTCTGTTTGTTACATCTACTTAATAAAAGACTTCTCTTTTATTCCTTCTGGCAGTGTGTTTGTCTACTCCTTGTATTCATAGTTATATTGGAGTTATTATAGTTGTATGAGTTGGGGAGAGCTGGAGATCACATGATGCTCTTGGCCCATGTGATTACTACGTAATTATATATATATGACTACTGGCTGTATACGACGTGACATGGACCTCACACGTCATCAGTAGCCACCATGTTCTTACTCTACAAACACCCGGCTGCTGAGAGACGAAATGTTGCTGCACACGGACGAATAAACGACTGAATGTTTACTGCAGGAATATCGGTGTGCGGCCGTTCTTCATGGATGCCGAGATATAGACGATTTTTCAATTTTTACATCACAACTAATAGGCATCCACCAGATGCTACTTATCCTATCATTTATCTATCTATTATCTATTATCTATCTATTATCTATCTATTTATTATCTATCTATCTATCATCTATCTATTATATATCTATCTATCTATTATCTATTACACTGGTCAACAGCATTTTTGGTGCCAAAGATATTTCATCGAATTTAGGGTAACTTTGGGGTGCTGATTCTGAATATGTCATCAGTTTTGCCAGATTGGCTCAAGTTTTTGAGATTTTTCGTAAAATGTGTCAAAAAAAGACGTAATTTGCTACACGCGCATTAACTTTATTGAAATAACAGTCATCATGATGATTTTTTGGCTCTCTCCACACCATTGGAACACCAAATTTGAAGCTTTTTCTTTGTCCTTTGCTCCATTTTCGTAATAATTCGATACATGCTTTGCACACTATGTGTGGTGCCCAAAACTTGTCTTGGTCCCCAAGCATAACCCCAAAATAGGCAAAATACACTTTTTTTACGAAGTCTGTTATGTTTCTTCTATGTTTTGGCAGTGTGTATTCACCACAAATGTAACAGAATGAGTCTGGATCGTTAAGACAACTTCTTCTTGATGAGTTCATGCTTTTCACTGGAAAACAGACAACAACATAAAGTTAGTGCAAAAATCAAGCTATGAACAAACTTTTAGAACACTAATTAACACAAAACTATATTGAGAACTGCTCAGTTCAAGTACTAATCCAAAGAAATTAATGAGATGATGCGTCGCATTTACCAACAAGTGCTATAAATAAGATACCAAAAATGTCAAAAACTTGAGCCAATCTGGCAAAACTGATGACATATTCAGAATCAGCACCCCAAAAATACCCTAAATTCATTAAAATATTTTGGACACCAGAAAAAAAATTTTTTTTTGTTGACCTGTGTTATCTATCTATTTATTATCTATCTACTATCTATCTAATATCTATCTGTTATCTATCGGTCTATCTAATATCTAGCTAGCTATTATCTATCTATCATCTATTATCTATCATCTATCTATTATCTATTATTTATCTATTATTTATGTATTATCCATCTATTACCTATCGATCTACGTACGAAAATAAAGGCAACACTCCCAAAGTAGAAAATTGTAATCGCCCATAGTGATGGCAACACTTCGATCCAATTTAGGACCTATCTGAAGCAGAACAATGCAAAAAACAGAGGGGATAAAAAGGCAGATTGGACATAATTTCACACACAACCCCAAAAATAGGCCTGACAAAATTGCTGGCACCTTTCCTAAATTGTGGGTAAGCAACTTTGTTTCAAGCATGTGATGCTCATTCAAACTCACCTGTGGCAAGTAACAGGTGTGGGAAATAAGAAACTCACAACTGAAACCAGATAAAAAGGGGAGAAGTTCACTCAGTCTTTGCATTGTGTGTATGTGTGCTGCACTAAGCATGGAGAACAGAAAGAGGAGAAGAGAACTGTCAGAACCAAAATTGTTGAACAATGTCAGCAATCTCAAGATTACAAGTCCATCTCCAGAGATTTTGATTTTCCTTTGTACATGGTGCACAGCGCTATGAAGAAGTTTACAACTCATGGCACTGTAGCTGATCTCCCTGGATGTGGACGACAGAGAAAAATTGCTGAAAGGTTGCAACGCAGGATAGTCCAGATGGTGGATGGGCAGCCCCAATCAAGTTCCAAAGAAATCCAAGCTTTCCTGCAGGTTCAGGGTGCATCAGTGTCGGCGCGGACTATCCATAGACATGGGAATGTAATGAAATGCTATAGCCAGAGACCCAGGAGGACCCCACTGCTGACACAGAGACGTAACAAATCTTGACTGCATTTAGCCAAAATGTACATGAGTAAGCCAAAATCCTTCTGGGAAAGGGTCTTGTGGACAGATGACACCAAGATAGAGCTTTTTGGTAAAGCACATCATTGTTTACTGAAACAGAATGAGACCCACAAAGAAAAGAACACCGTACCTACAGTCAAATACGGTGGAGGTTCAAAGATGTTTTGGGGTTGTTTTGTTGCCTCTTGCACTGGGGGCCTTGATTGTGTGCAAGATACCCTGATTTTGGGTGGCAATAAATCAGGGTTTGCACCTTGGGTCATGGGTCTTCCAGCAGGATAATGACCCCAAACATACTTCAAAATGTCCCCAGAAATGGTTGGAAACAAAAGCTGGAGAGTTCTGAAGTGACAGCAGTGAGTTCGGATCTAAATCCCATTGATCACCTCTGGAGAGATCTTACAATTGCTGTTGGGAGAAGGCGGCTTCACATATGAGAGTCGTCCAAAATTCCAAGTAAGAGGGGTAAGAAGATTGTGGATGGTTTTAGGAAGCGACTGATTTCAGTTATTTATTCCAAAGGAAGTGACCAAATATTTAGGTCAGGGTGCCAACAATTGTGTCCGGACCATTTTGGGGGTTTAGTGTGGAATTATGTGCAATTTGCTTTTTTTTCTCTGTTTTTTTTTTGTGTGTGTTGTTCCAATAAAAGGAAATAAACCTGTGTATAACAAAACGTGTGGAATTGTAATCATCTGGGGAAATACTTCATTTTCTGGAAAAATGTAAAGGGTGCCAACACTTTCCGCCATGACTGTATGATCTGTCTAGTTTCACTTGATCTTTTTCAGATATTTTTCGTGTTTCTGGTCATTATCCCCCTCCCCCCTTCGTTGCAGGCTGCGCTGAATGATTCATCTCTGAGAAATTTTCACTTTCACTTTGAGAAGAGCCAGAAGTTTCCGCCCCAGGAGATCTGCAGGGCGGAGGTGTCTGCTTGCTGTCAGCGAATTGAGACCTCTCTTGTTTCCATTCAGAGGCAGTAACTCTGCACACAGCCGTCCTGATCTCTGCTGAGAGATGGCGAAAATTCTACCCAGTCAGGACAACAGCTGCCGACTGATACATTGTAACAGATCTGTGCAGCTACTGACATAAGGTCAGAAATATGTAAATAACAACCTGAGCTGTACCTACTCTACCCGGGATATGGTTGCTGTTGATTGGCAGCAGCATTCCGGTCAGCGCTACAGTCAATCACTGTGCTCAATGGTCAGGATGTTGCAGTCGACATTAAACTGCTGAAACTAGGGATCACACCACCGCTGCAGCCTGTCAACAAAGAGCGAGGGGCAGCGGAGTGTAATGTAAGCAGCCAACGGGGATCTCACTGATTGCGCCGTGGTCACAGGGCAGCAACTACTGAGCTGCAGCTGCTCCTTCATTGTTTCTCCCAGGAGTAAAGAAATGAGAAGAAAACAAGTAACAGCAGAAGACGAGTCGTCAGAAATAGAGAAAACGACTCCACGGAAGATATCAACATGGAAAAAGGATGAAATTAAAACCTGCACCCAGTATAAGATAGTCCTGCACCCAGAAAAAGACACCAAGGAAAACTTGCATCCAGAAGAAGACACCAAGGAAGTCCTGCACCCAGAAGAAGACACCAAGGAAGACCTGCACCCAGAAGAAGACTCCAAGGAAGACCTGCACCAAGGAGGACTCCACGGAAGACCTGCACCCAGAAGAAGGCGCCAAGGAAGACCTGCACCCAGGAGAAAACTACAAGGAAGACCTGCACCCAGAAGAAGACTCCACGGAAGACCTTCACCCAGAAGAAGAATCCACGGAAGACCTGCACCCAGAAGAAGAATCCACGGAAGACCTGCACCCAGAAGAAGACTCCACAGAAGACCTGCACCCAGAAGAAGAATTCACGAAAGACCTGCACCCAGAAGAAGACTCCACGGAAGACCTGCACCTAGGAGAAGACTCCAAGGAAGACCTGCACCCAAAAAAAGACTCCACGGAAGACCTGCACCCAGAAGAAGACACCAAGGAAGACCTTCACCCAGAAGAAGACTCCACGGAAGACCTGCACCTAGGAGAAGACTCCAAGGAAGACCTGCACCCAGAAGAAGACTCCATTGAAGGCCTGCACCTAGGAGAAGAGACACCTACAGAGAACAAGGCCCCAGTAAGACTTGGATTGGGGAGCAGCTGCTGGGAGGGCTGTAGAGGGGCACAGTATGGAGGTCATTCCTTAAAGAGGTTGTCCACTACTTTTACATTGATGGCCTATCCTTAAGATAGGTCATCAATGTCTGATCGGTCAGGGTCTGACACCCGGTACCCCCACCGATCAACTGTTATTGGTGTCGATGGCAGTGGTCGCTGGCCAGAAACACTTGCCAAGCCACTCAGTGTACTTGTAGTGGAACTGGTACTGCACTATTATATATAATATTAACATAGATAATATAATATAATGTTGTAGATGTCACCTGCAGTCCTATGTAACACCACAGATAACTCAGTGATAACTTTCTGAGTACAGATCATGTAGTAGATGTCACCTGCAGTCCTATGTAACACCACAGATAACACAGTGATAACTCTCTCAGTACAGATAATGTAGTAGATGTCACCTGCAGTCCTATGTAACACCACAGATACCACAGTGATAACTCTCTGAGTACATATAATGTAGTAGATGTCACCTGCAGTCCTATGTAACACCACAGATAACACAGTGATGACTCTCTGAGTACAGATAATGTAGTGCATGTCACCTGCAGTCCTATGTAACACCACAGATAACACAGTGATTATTCTCTGAGTACAGATAATGTAGTAGATGTCACCGGCAGTCCTATGTAACACCACAGATAACACAGTGATAACTCTCTGAGTACAGATAATGTAGTAGATGTCACCTGCAGTCCTATGTAACACCACAGATAACTCAGTGATAACTTTCTGAGTACAGATCATGTAGTAGATGTCACCTGCAGTCCTATGTAACACCACAGATAACACAGTGATAACTCTCTCAGTACAGATAATGTAGTATATGTCACCTGCAGTCCTATGTAACACCACAGATAATACAGTGATAACTCTCTGAGTACAGATAATGTAGTAGATGTCACCTGCAGTCCTATGTAACACCACAGATAACACAGTGATAACTCAGTACAGATAATGTAGTAGATGCCACCTGCAGTCCTATGTAACACTATGTATTTTGAGTCAGTCCAGCCCCAAAACACCTGAAAAACACAGTTTGACACCTTCTGAAAGCTCGTCCCATTCATTGCTATAGTTAAACCATTTTGCTGTTCATTTGTTTGGTCTTTTCAGTGTTTCTTGGGCTTCAGGTTTTGTAATTCAGGAAGCTCCGCCATTTTTTCCTGTTTCTTTTCTATCATATTTATGGTCGTTTCCTCAGCAGTTTTTGGCCACCTGACTTTTTTTTCTTCTTTTTTCCACCATTTTTGTGGCATATTATTTACTGGTGTTGTCCACATTTTTTTTTAACTCAAATCAACAATGAAAAAACACCAGCACTTTTTTCAATCAAGAACACTGACAAACGCTGATGAATATCCCGGATGTCTACACGGCGTCCTATGAGGCTTCCCATTGTCTTATATTATGAGGTGTCTTCAGGGAATTTCCTGGAGAACGGTCAGGTCTCTTCTCACCGGTTGGTTTCTTTGGAAACCTGAAGCCGTTAAAAGATGCTGAAAAGGCAGAACATGTGATCTCCGAGTCATTGCTTTCTACATTGCAGTGAATATGTTTGTTCTTTTGAATGTTTCGTTGAAGCTTTTTCAGGCGGTTTCGGAGCAGATCCTCCTGAAAAAGACGTGCGCCTTAAATGCAGAATATTTCCTGATGTGGATTCTACCAGAAAATTATTTGATGGTCTATAATAATACATTATTATGGAGTAATCCCCCTGGCACTGCTATGGCGGCTCGCTATCTTGTTGCTTAGGCGCTTTCTTGCTCTGATACTGATGTGACCCTTTCTAGCACCTTTAGAATTGGTGATAAACCTTGTGGGGTAACATAGTTTGATGCGTATGACATATTGGCAGGTTTAGTTGCTCTCCACTTATCTGCCTCGTTTCTGACCTGTGCGGACAAGGTTCTTACAGTAGTATGACAAGGACCATAAAGATCAAAAACTCCTCAGTAAATCTGATTTGCGCTTAAAAGTTTTTATCTGGATGTAATAAAGGTGAGAAGTTTGTTCTGGATGCTGCGAGTTCACCCTCCGATTTATGGATTGTAATTTCATGTTTATGATGGACTGAGTAACGCAGATGGGCGAATGGTGTCACATCTCCACCAGGACCTTTTCCTGCAGTGTCTGCTTCTGTCACCAGGCGGGTGGCACTGTATTCATTCTGCGGGTGGCGCTGGTGACCAGAGGCTCTGGAAGACGCAGGCTCTCTCCGGCCTCTTAGACTTGGATGGCTGAGACCTGCAGAGCCGTCCAGTCCAGCAGTGTGGGTGTGTGTACTTTCTAGCTGGAATTATCAGCTCCCTGCTCCCACCAATTGGAAAGCACCACACCCTATTTAAGCTTTCAGCTTACTCCTGGAAGCTGCCAGATATAGCTTGTGCTTCCCTGGTTTGGTCTGTGTCTTCTGCTCTTGAGATATTGTTTGTTCTTTCCTGTTTTGACCTTGGTTTATTTATTGACGTTTCTCCTTCCTGACGATTTTGTACCTTTGATGCCCTCTTGGTTTGGCCTGGCTCCCTAACTATCCTTCTTACCAATCTGCGACACGGAACAGCAGCTGGCTCTGTGGTCCTTGCCCTGGGACCCTTGTGTAGGTCCATATCTTTGTATAAGGGTTAAAGAGTGAAGGCCAGGACAACCCCAGGGCTCTGGGCAACGTAGAAGCTTGCTCCAACCCTGTTCATGGTAGCAATTTTAGAGCTGCCAGTCGATGACTGACAGAACCATCTTATACCAGGTTTACTGCCGAAGTCTGCTGCCATCTCATCATGTTAAAAGCAATTTCTACTATAGATGAGTAATTCGATACAATGCAAATTTCTGTCAAATTTTTAGAAATTCACTGAGATCATCCTCCTCCTCATCCTCCCATCAAAATTGCTATCCTCTTAATATATTGCAGTCACCATATTATATAGCACTGTGTACTTACAATTGCTAATTCCTCCTTTCTACCAGATAATTCTTCTCTTTTCCATTAGGTCTATGACATCACGTGATTAATAACTGATGAGCTGAATCCTTCTAAGCTGTATGTAGAAACAGGAGGTGAATTTTCCCTGCATGAGTCATCACTGCAAAAGTCAGTGGCAGGGGGGAGAAGGGAGCAGTTGGCTCAAGAGTGAAGAGGGGAATGATTTCTGCAGGGACAAGAGACTTCCTGTTTCTACATAGAGCAGAGAAAAGAGAAGAAATAGCTGGTAGAAGGGCAAAATGAGCAATTGTAAGTTTGTAAGTATGATGACTGCAATATATTAAAAGAATAAAAAGGTTGAAGGGAGGAGGAGAATGATTGCTTATTTGAGCCAGAGAATTTTAAAAATATGTGAAAGGCTGTTGTTATTTTATACATTGCCAAAAATTGCATCATCTAGAGGAGAATAACAGGACCTCAGCTGGCCAGTTTTCCCCATCATGTCTTGCTATCACATCACATGGTATAGCACAGCTGATCAAGAAGGAATATCAGCACCTGTATAAAAGCCAAGGCAGGGAATGCAGCAGACATTTTAAAATTAATTTGGATAGTGAGAGGACATCAAAACTCACAGCTTAGCCACAGGGAGAGAAAGCCGTAAACACTGAAGAAACAGTATAGATGTGTGACAATGCAACCAATCAGGAAGATTTGTGTTTGAGGAAAAGAGAATAATGCAGATTTAATTGACCATTGCGATTATAGTGCTTCTTCATTTCAATCACACAATCACTACTTTTCAGATGACATCTACAAGGAGTTTGTATGTTCTCCCCATGTTTTGCAGGTTTCCTCCGGGTTCTCCGGTTTCCTCCCACACTCCAAAGACTGATAGGGAATGTAGATTGGGTCAGCGATGATGATGTCTGTAACGCTGTGATATACTGTAACATTTATAAAGAACCAGACGCCTCCATGCCAAGGTCCATACAGTATATATACATGACGCGATAAAAGCCTTTACTCAGCAACCTGTTCTCTTGTTATTACCAGATATGAGCTCTACGGAGAGGTTGCTTAAAGTGTTCCGGAAGATTCTTCAATCAAATTTGACCAGTCTGGAAGAGGAGATTGATACGTTGCTCCATTATACCCTGAGGCACGATGCCGTGGAACAGATGGATGATCCGAGGAGGAAGACAGAAGAACTCTTGGGCATGTTATTGGACGGAGGGGAAGACGCTTGTCAACAGTTTTTGGAGGATTTGAAACAAAATCCCCATTTGTTTCCCTGGATTTTACGCATCCTGAGTGACGCGGAAGCTGGTGAGTCACCATCTATGATTCTCTCCACCAATGGCGGCAGCTACAGACGATTATACCGATTGTGGGATGACTGTAGTTATCGGGATCGTGCACTTTGGTTCTTTTTTTGTGATTATGTGTTTCCACCTCCTGCTGTGAAATATTCTTATTGATGTAGTTTCCATCTTCTTTGTGATAATATTTTCTTTTTGCCTAAAAAAAAAATTAAGTTCAAACTTCATTTTTAATGCAAAAAAGATGCAAATATTTTTTAGGTTGACTAGATAAGTGACCATTCATTTCACCGTGTCTCATAATGACGACTTAATCATCTTGACCCACTGACAGGTCACTTTTCTCCTTTTGACTTTAGTGGGATTATTGTTCTTAAAATTGGTAGAAGTAGTAAAATAGACTTTTTACTTCCATCTTAAGCTGTCCATACTCTTAGTTTGAAAGTACTTGGTGAACAGTTTCTAACGTCCTCATATTTATGCAGTCTTGGCTTAACTCGTGAATGTGTTTTCAATAGTGTGAGCAGAACAAGCCGCTCTCTGACCTCTCTTCCCCTCCTGTCCAAATAGGAAAATAGGATCAGGAATGTAGAAATCCAACAATCCTAAAAGGAAGAACTTCAAGACTCTTCCATACTCATGAAGTAGCTCTAGTCTTTTCCTGCCGGTTGGTAGGTTTCGTCAACTTTCCTATGGTTGTCAAATTCGTACATCTGTCCAACAAAAATATCCAGAAGGACCAGGCCAAATACTGGTCCCTGTGAGGTTTTAACTCTAGTACTGATCTTTTATGAGACAGTATAAAAAAAATCCAAAATATCTGATTCTGTCTTACAATGATCTGGTTGACATCGCTCATAAGACCTAACATTGGCCTGGCAATCCTTGCTGACCATGTATGATGAAGGTCCTACCTTGATGCCTTATGTCAAATCTCCCATTTATGAACAGATTCAGAGTTTACCCATGATGGAAAAACCAATTTGGCAGAGAAGAATATTTGGTTTGCCGGTGGGGTTGGCTGTTTTTGATAGCAGCAACTATCCTATTTTGCCCAATGACTTTTGTTATGATCCGGTGGTAGGATCACAAAACTGACCTGATAGGTAAACCTGAATTGTAGGACAAGCTCCGGGATTGTGGGAACTATACCGACCGCAATCCTGATCCTATCCACACACACTAAAGGCAGCCGTGGAGCGTTACCTAAAAAGCTAGACGCCTCTTCACAGCCTAAGAAACTGGCTACCCATAGAGAGAAAGCAAAGCCTCACTTGCCTCAGAGAAATACCCCAAAGTTTAGACAGCCCCCCACAAATAATAACGGTGAGTTAAGGGGAAAATACAAACGTAGGAATGAAAAACAGATTTAAGCAAATGAGGCCCGCTAACACTAAATAGACAGAAGAAAGCAAGGGATCTGTGCGGTCGGTACAAAAACTATCAAAAACTATCCACGCAGAAAGTACAAGAACCCCCACACCGACTCACGATGTGAGGGGCACACTCTGCACCCCAGAGCTACCAGCAAGCGAAAAATCACATATAAGCAAGCTGGACTGAACACATCATATACTGAGAAACATATTCAAGGAAACAATGAGCAAAAAGAACTAGCAAGACTTAAGGTACCTTCACACTAAACGATATCGCTAGCGATAAGTGACGTTGCAGCGTCCTGGCTAGCGATATCGTTTAGTTTGACACGCAGCAGCGATCAGGATCCTGCTGAGATATCGCTGGTCGTTGAACAAAGTTCAGAACTTTATTTGGTCGTCAGACCGGCGTGTATCGTCGTGTTTGACACCAAAAGCAACGATACCAGCGATGTTTTACACTGGTAACCAGGGTAAACATCGGGTTACTAAGCGCAGGGCCGTGCTTAGTAACCCGATGTTTACCCTGGTTACCAGCGTAAAATGTAAAAAAAACAAACACTACATACTTACATTCGCGTCCCCCGGCGTCCGCTTCCCACACTGACTGAGCGCCGTAAAGTGAAAGTGAAAGTACAGCACAGCGGTGACGTCACCCCTCTGCTGTTAGGGCCGGCGCTCAGTCAGTGCAGGAAGCGGACACCGGGGGACGCGAAGGTGAGTATGTAGTGTTTGTTTTTTTTACATTTTACGCTGGAAACCAGGGTAAACATCGGGTTACTAAGCGCGGCCCTGCGCTTAGTAACCCGATGTTTACCCTGGTTACCTGGGGACCTCTGCATCGTTGGTCGCTGGAGAGCGGTCTGTGTGACAGCTCTCCAGCGATCAAACAGCGACGCTGCAGCGATCTGCATCGTTGTCGCTATCGCTGCAGCGTCGCTTAATGTGAAGGTACCTTTAGCTTCTCAGAAAGAGACAGGTCACAAGGGAGATCCAGGAGAGGTCAGAACCAGTACTGAATACAACGACAGCAGGCAACAAGTAAAGGTCCAGGTGGAGTTAAATAGGAACCAGCATAGCAGGAAATGAGACAGCTGAGCCCAGCTCCAGACCCGCAGTATCGCTAAAGGCCACCAGAGGGAGCCCAGACGGAATTCACAACAGACTTTATAAAATTCTCTCTTTTTTTCCAGATAATGCGATGTTCAAGATGATGTTAGAAGATTTAGGTCTAGGTGCATTTGTACAACAGAAGCTGTCGCTTTCAAAAGTCCAAAGTATCATTTGTGATGTGCGAATGTCAGATGCTACCTGCAATTCCGTCAAGGACATCCCCATGCATCTTCTAAGACATCTCATGGCGTTGAATATCCAAGAAGCTTTTAGAAGCTTTGACTTTAATCTTGAATCTGCCAGAAGTAATTCACAACTGAACATTTCAGGTAATGTACCAGGACCTGTTCACCCTCTAGATGTTCTCTGCGGTCTCCTCCATTGCTCAGACAATTTCCTACGACAAGAGATCATAAGAAGGATGTCCATGTGTCAGGTCCCTGTTCCTCTGCTCCTTCCAGCTGGTGAAGGAGGAGACGGCACATTTTTATTGTGGGCAATGAGAAGTATTATCATGGAAAGCGTTTCTCCATCATTGGTTGACCATAGGGCATTGACTGAAGACAGTGTCGTAAACATTCCTTTGCCAGTCTTTTCCTTTGTAAGTCTTGGCAAGAGTCGATGCACGTCCATAGCCGAAATTATGAAGCAAATTTTAACTGCTCAACAGAGGAGTAAGGATAATTGCTTGCAAAGAGTGATGGACTGGGGAGATATGCCGAGAATTATTTCACATGGTTTGGTGGAAATATCTTGGTTTTTTCCTGCCTACCGAATTCACATGAATCCACTTGAAAAACCTTTTGCATTGGTAAATCTAAATGAAGATTTACAGACAAGTATGAGGCAGTTTGAGTTTTTAACAAAGGTGTCCTCTGCTGTGTTCATACTTATGGAAAATTTGACCAAACAACAGTGGGACTTCCTATTACATGTCGGGGGCAGTGACAATAATTACTATTTCATATACCAAGACCAGTTCACCCAAGAATCAAACCAATTTTGTAGACAATTATTTTCAGACTTTGGCCTCAATGAGCGGAAATTTCTGATGCAATCAGACAAGAAGCTGAATGAAAAGTTACAGCTTATTTTGAGAGATATCATCCAAGAATCTCCTAAAAAAATGACATTGAGAGACATGTCGGTGGAAGCCGAAAAACTTCACTTTTATAGTGATGAAAACCTACCTGGCTGTGAATATGGAAGATTATACTCTAAAGACCTCATTGATGATATTGTAAGTGCAATGAAATATGCAGGAGGAGATGTAAAACAGCAGCAAAATCTAAAAATGCAAATTGCGGAAGTCGAAAAAGAGTTGTGTCGCCTGAGACACCAAGGAGAACTTTGCATAGCAGACTACAAAGCTGAACTAATCCATAAAAGCCATGATCTCCTGAAAGATCAAAGTCAATACAATCACAGCGACATAATGGAAAATCTACGATATGCATTTACTTACCTGAACATCGTAGAACAACAATATTTCCTAAAATGGACACAGTTTCAAAAATCCTCTGCAAACGCCATGATGGATAATATGATACAAGAAGATGTGTTTTCTAGGATCGGATGGATGTATGAAGCAGATGTTCTGGTAGGGAGCACACCAGAAGGTGTGAGGCTATGTGCCAATTTTCCTAAAGCAGCTGCAGATCTTCTCCTACAAGGAATTCCAGTCCAGCTCATTGATGGAGATACTTCCAGAATACATCTGCAGTGGATCACTGATGTCCTGATTGAACTGCACACCAAAACAAAAGGGAAATGCAGAATACGAGTGATATCCATTCTAGGAGTCCAAGGTACAGGGAAGTCCACCCTTCTGAACACCATGTTTGGTCTACAGTTTCCAGTGGCCCGTAGGCAATGCACACATGGAGCCTTAATGAGTCTTATTAAGGTGGAAGAGAAGGACTTGGGCTGTGACTTTTTTGTTGTAATTGACTGTGAAGGCCTACGAGCTCTTCAAAATGCACCTGTAGAGGAGAGCTTTCACCACGACAATGAGTTGGCAACACTGGTGGTTGGGTTGAGTGACATTGCCATAATTAACATGGCTTTAGGAAGTATCTCAGAAATGGGAAACATTTTGCAGATTGTGACTCATGCATTAATAAGGATGAAAGGAAATAGGCAAAAGCCCAATTGTTTATTGGTCTATCAGACAATGGACAGAGTATCTTCTGGAGGAGAACTTATGTTAAATAGGGAAATGCTTCGTATAGGTGCAGAAAGTAGCAAGTTCCTTCAATTTTATGACGTAATTGATAATTTTTTACCATATCATATTTTGACAGATGATTGGGTTATTCCTCCATTTGATCTCAAAACTTCTTGTTACAGTGAGAAAGTTGTAGAGTTAAGGAAGCATCTACTGCAAATAATAAAAGATCTGTCGCAAAGCGCCAGCTTTCGCAACGTGCAGAACTTTACTGAAGACATGAAGGTTCTATGGAATTCTATAAATCATGAAAATTATATCTTCAGATTTAAAAATATATTAGAAGGAAACATCTACACTGAGCTCTATGAAAAGTTTCTAGAACTGGAATGGAACCTGTGCAGAAAAATGAGCCGGTGGTGGGCCAACATACAAGAAGACACCTCCAAACATCCTCCTGGTGAACTTCATATACATGTCTTAGTCCAAAAGGTATTGACAATGCTGAATGAAGAGGAGAGGATGATGAAGGAATCCCTACAGATTTATTTCACAGGTAACTCAGAAGACATGAATATCCGTATAGCAAAAAAGTTTGAAGCTGAGTTTATGGACAAGATCCAAAGCCTGAGGAGTAAGCTGGAAACCCAGTACATCACCACGTGTTCAAAGATAAAAATTTTAGCAAGTGGGTTAAAAGACACAATTGTAGAGGAATTCACCCGAGAAGAACTAGACCTTCATGAAACCAGTTTTGATGTTGAACTCTACTGGAATGGGGCTGTAACCAAATATCAATCCATGATTGTGTATTATAATGTTCAAGAAGAATTTCTAAAACTCCTGAGACAAGACATGAGGACGAAAGGAAGCAAAATCACTGAGCTGATTCACGGCATCAGCAACTTGTCCGATTACGCTCCCGCAAGTTTGACATATGGTGCAGGATATGCCGATAGATATGGAAATATAAACATGGAGAACGATCCAGCCTACCAAAGCAAAAGGGACAGTATCACTAAATTCTTGCTGGGCAAGTCAAGCAAATACGTCTGGAAAATGATTGCTTCAAAAGCAGAGTATGACTCAGCGCACTGCATGAACCTGCTGAAAATGGTCAATGACGTGATCCATGCGGGCACCATGCCTTATACGGACCTGTTCACATTAAACCTTAAGCTCCAAATCTTGGCACAAGCTGTACCACATTTTCAGAAAATGCAAAAAGACTCCATAAGAGAATGTGTCGCACTGTATGATGTGGAACATTTAAGAGATGAGGCGATATGTTGTCTAAAATATGTGCAAAGAGATAAAATAATCGCCAATAACTATTGTCAAGTTTGTCTGAAACCGGCTGTGGAAGTAAAAGTCAAGAAAATATTGAAACATAGACTTGTCAATGACTTTGCCAACTGTATGTGTGCAGAGAGGAGGCGGATGAGACCCTCCGGGCATCCCCGTGGGCAGAGGTGCATTCACCATCCTCCGGTAGTAGACACTCTGGAGAACATCTGTACCCGTTATACGAATCAAGACGAGATTCGGGTTCTATTAGCGAACATCATTTCTTCAGTCACAGAGGACATTCGGCAGGTGCTAACCCACCCAGACGCCTTGAAAAGAGGGAATATTAGGGACCTTTTGTCAGCTCTGTGGTCAGTCCTACCGGTCCTACCGGGTGTAAGAAGAGACATGTTAAAAGCCCCTTACAGAGTCACAGTTTCAGTTGCACAGTGGGCCTCATATCTGGAATGTTTTGTAAATAAATTAGAAGAACAACTTCAGGAAGAATTCAGATCGAGTATCGAAGAACTTTACATGGAGTGTCCATATCTAATACACTGAGACCGGCCGGACATTGGGTTATAAAGTCAGAAAAAAGCATTGTGTCCCAGGGTTAGTTCCTAAAGGAGTTTGCAATATTCAGGACGTATTCTCAACAACATCAGATCAGCGGGGTCTCAACCTCGGCACTGATCAGCTGTGTAATGGGCCACTTCGATGCCTTCATTACTTACTCTGCGGCTTACCAGGCGGAGAGGGGAGGACATGTTTCTTGTGGGCACCGGGAGCTATTTGTCCTGTCAGTTGTCTAGAAGTACAATTGTATCCCCCACTTTATATCATCATTTCTTACAGCCGTGTTACGTTACTCCTCTTGGGAATGTCTAGTTTCATTGACAACTGGGTGTTACTAACTATACAATGACACTGGCCAATCAGTGCTGACTAGGTAGGGACACGCCCGTTTGACAAGAGAGAATGATAACACCCAGTAGTCAATTTATTCGCAAATATTTAAGAGGGACAGGGCGACACTGAGCGCGAAGTAACCATGCTCCAAAATTGTTATTTCACGGGGAACGCAAATAAAAACGCAAAGAGAGAAAGTGTGATAAAACAAGCGCTGGCGGAAACCGGAAGCTTCGTACATAACGTTTTGTCTGTTTGGAGCCTCCCTGTATATTCGTATTTATTATGAACATCTTAAAGGGGTTCTCCGGCTGCACACTTCTACATCAGGAGGTGAGCGGCACTAATGACACCACGTCTGCAGATACTACATGCACCATGACTGTCGGTCGCTCATGTCTCCCAGAAAGTGGAAGAGTGGAAGTGATCAGTGCCGGAGAGCCCCTGTAAGGATCAATATGACTTACACAAATTATTATAAATTATTATATAGAAATATATTATATAAATATAATATATATATATATATATATATATAAATAATATAAATTATTATACTGTACACAAATTTTTAAGAACATTCTTGATACAACTGAATCTTTTAAGATTATGTTTAAGATTATGTTTCCATCAATGACTAAAGTGTGGCAAAATATGTTAGCAACGTAAATAATAATAATAACTGATAGTAATGATTATTATTACAACTAATATTATTATTATTTTCATTGTATATTATTATAATTATTTATTATTCTAAAATAATATAATATGATGAATATAATAAGACAAATTATAATAACACTAGATGGTATTCTAACGCATCGGGTATTCTAGAATTTGTATGTAGTTTATTTATGAAGATTTTAGAATAATACATTGAATACACAGGATTCGGCCGGCCGCGACCAATTAGCGAAGCGTGGTTCAAATCCCGCGCCAATTCGCGGCCGGACTGCGCCTGTCGCTGATTGTTCGCAACCGACCACGTAGTGTTGTGAACTCTGTTTTTGGGCTCCCTCTTGTGGTCACAAGTGGTACTGTGTAGTGCTATCTTTGGGCTCCCTCTGGTGGCTCTTTTTGTCATTCTGCGGGTCTGTGGCTGGGATCAGCTGTCTCGTTATCTGCTAGTTGGTTTCCTATTTAGCTCACCTGGACTTTCAGTTGTTGCCTGCTGTCAATGTATTCAGTGCTATTTTGATCTCTCCTGACTACCTTCGTTATCAGTCTCTCCAAGAGAAGCTAAG
Organism: Ranitomeya variabilis; assembly: GCF_051348905.1. NCBI lineage: Eukaryota > Metazoa > Chordata > Amphibia > Anura > Dendrobatidae > Ranitomeya > Ranitomeya variabilis. The sequence goes on from NC_135238.1 coordinate 8,791,802, forward strand.
TTTCTGTTTGTTCATTTTTTGCTCATCAGTGTTCAATATGTTTCTTAGTTTATTATTAGTTTTTCTCCAACTTGCTAGTATGTGATTTCCTCGCTTGCTGGTAGCTCTAGGGGGCTGAGTTTCTCCCCTCACACCGTTAGTTGGTGTGGGGGTTCTTGAATTCTCAGCGTGGATATTTTATATAGGGTTTTCTACTGACCGCACAGTTTCCTATCTATCTTCTGCTATCTAGTATTAGTGGGCCTCATTTGCTGAATCTGTTTCATTTCTACGTTTGTATTTTCCCCTTACCTCACCGTTATTATTTGTTGGGGGGCTTTCTATATCTTTGGGGTTATTTCTCTGAGGCAAGTGAGGTCTTTGCTTTCTCTCTAGGGGTAGCTAGTTTCTCAGGCTGCGTCGAGACATCTAGGAATTTAGGCACGTTCACCGGCTACCTTTAGTGTGTGCGGTTAGGATCAGGATTGCAGTCAGTCCAGTTACCACCTCCCTAGAGCTCGTCCTATGTTCAGTTACTTAGCTAGTCAGTTCTGTGATCCTCAGCCACTAAGGATCATAACAACGTAGTATATAGCACAGCCAAGTAGTATATAACAGCTCATGTAGTAAATAGCACAGCCACGTAGTGCATAGCACAGCCACGTAGTACATAGCACAGCCACGTAGTACATAGCACAGCCACGTAGTACATAGCACAGCCACGTAGTATATAGCACAGCCCACGGAGTATATAGCACAGCCACGTAGTATATAGCACAGCCACGTAGTATATAACAGCCACGTAGTAAATACCACAGCCACGTAGTAAATAGCACAGCCATGTAGTACATAGCACAGCCACGTAGTATATTGCACAGCCACGTAGTATATAGCACAGCCACGTAGTATATAGCACAGCCCACGGAGTATATAGCACAGCCCACGGAGTATATAGCACAGCCACGTAGTATATAACATAGCCCACGGAGTATATAACACAGCCACGTAGTATATAGCACAGCCCACGGAGTGTATAACAGCCCACATAGCATATAACAAAGCCACGTAGTTTATAACAGCCCACGTAGCATATAACACAGCTCACGTAGTATATAACAGCCCACGCACGCAGTATAAAACACAGCCCACGTAGTGTATAACACGGGCCACATAGTATATAACAGCCCACGTAGTGTATAACACAGCCACGTAGTATATAGCACAGAAACGTAGTACATTGCACAGCCACGTAGTATATTGCACAGCCACATAGTATATTGCACAGCCACGTAGTATATTGCACAGCCCACGTAGTATATTGCACAGCCCACATAGTATATAACACACCCCACGTAGTATATTGCACAGCCCACGTAGTATATTGCATAGCCTACATAGTATATTCCACAGCCCACGTAGTATATTGCACAGCCAACGTAGTATATTGCACAGCCCACGTAGTATATTGCACAGCCCACGTAGTATATAGCAATGTGGGCATCATATGCCTGTTAAAAAAAAAGAATTAAAATAAAAAATAGTTATATACTCACCTTCCGTTGGCCCCAAGATCCAGGCAAAGCGTTTACCGATGCTCTCCGTGCGCTCCGGTCCCAAGAGTGCATTGTGGTCTCGCGAGACCGCTACGTCATCATCTCACGAGATCGCAATGCATGGAGCGGTCTGTTCTGGATCCGAGGGGCCGACGGACGATGAGTATATAACTATTTTTTATTTTTTATATTTTTTTTAACATTTGATCTTTTTACTATTGATGCTGCATAGTCAACATCAATAGTAAAAAGTTGTTCACACAGGGTTAATAGCAGCGGTAATGGAGTGCGTTACACCGCGGCATAACGCGGTCCATTAACGCTGCCATTAACCCTGTGTGAGCGCTGACTGGGGGGGAGTATGGAGCGGGCGCCGGGCACTGACTGCGGGGAGTGAGGAGCGACCATTTTGCCGCCGGACTGTGCCCGTTGCTGATTGGTTGTGGCTGTTTTGCCGCGACCAATCAGCGACTTGGGATTTCCGTTACAGACAGACAGACAGACAGAATGACGGAAGTGACCCTTAGACAATTATATAGTAGATATAAAAATAATGAGTACAACAATGTAATAATCTAACAACACTTCGGCTCTATATTAATTCTGAAATATTTGTGTTTATTACAAAGGCTGTTACCCGAACACGTTTGATTTCTAATATTCATCCTCTACTTGTATTCATTCATACAATACATACTAAAGAAAATAAATTTAGATCAGAAATGAATCCTTCCTGAAGAATCAATTGTTTGGGGATTTTTTTTTAAAGAAAATGTGTACGTTTTATGGTCCAAGGGCTGAAAAGTCTGAGAGAGGAGCGTCTTAGCTCCTTAACTTTCATAGATGTTGGTGTTATCCAGCAGATAAGTGATAAACTGAGTCCGTACAACTTATATCACATGAAGAAAGGACTAAAGAAAAGCAATGTCACCGCTCACAATAAATAAGCTACAGAAGACACAAACACATGTATATACAACTCCAAAGCTATAAAAAAGAATTAGGCAAAAATTGTACGAATATAAAGTATATACTAAAAAAGTGATAAAAAACATAAAACTTATACTAAAAAAAATAATAATAATTGAAATTAACTGATAAAATAACACAATTGTTCACCCAGTGATGAGGATGAACTATTGGAGCTGACGAGTTTCAAAAACGACCTCGGGTGAACGCTGTCAAAAAACAAAAAACGATCCCTGTCTTCCCCCTGTTGTTCTGTGTATCGGATTACTATGGATCCAGTCACGTTCTGCTCCAAAATACGGATTACACAATTTTTTCAATATGTCAATTCCTGGGATATTTCAGGGAAGAAACCAGTCCACGGAATAAACTGGAAGAATTTCAGTGTTGAAAAATACAAATTTACGGAAAAAGGTAGAATTTGTTTTTAAAGTTTGCAAAATAAAAATGAATAATCAAAGATAAAAAAGAGAATACATTTGTTCCACAAATCATTTTTATTTCATAAAAGCCAGAAAAATGTAACAAAACATATAAAACAAGAGATGTATACATATATACCACAGTATCCCAGGGATCGTAACAACCTGTGCAGAAACATGAACGTGTCATCTACCGTTCATTGTGCAATCAGTGAACAAGAAAAATGACCTCACACAATCGCAATTTTTTTTTACTTTACCAATCAAAAAATAAATAGAAGCAAAACAGCAATTGTTTTTTACCCCAAAACATCAGTTTAGAAAGTCGCAGGAGAAAAAGCAATAAATGCATAAACCTCAGAATGTGGGAGAGCAACAAACATATCTCTACTGCTAGTAAATCCCAAGAGGTTTAAGGAATGAAGTCAGCAGAGTAATCTTATCAATAGAGGGCGGGGTCAGCAGAGTCATCTCCATAACAGAGGGCAAGGTCAGCAGAGTCATCTCATCAATAGAGGGTGGGGTCAACAGTCATCTCATCAATAGAGGGCGGGATCAGCAGAGTCATCTCATCAATAGAGGATGGGATCAGCAGAGTCATCTCATCAATAGAGGGTGGGGTCAACAGTCATCTCATCAATAGAGGGCGGGATCAGCAGAGTCATCTCATCAATAGAGGATGGGATCAGCAGAGTCATCTCATCAATAGAGGATGGGATCAGCAGAGTCATCTCATCAATAGAGGGTGGGATCAGCAGAGTCATCTCATCAATAGAGGTGGGGTCAGCAGAGTGATCTCATTGTCATTATTGGGTGGGGTTATCTCATCAATAGAGGGCGGGATCAGAAGAGTCACCTTATCGATAGAGGGAGAAGTCAGCAGAGTCATCTCATCAATAGAGGATGGGATCAGCAGAGTCATCTCATCAATAGAGGGTGGGGTCAACAGTCATCTCATCAATAGAGGGCGGGATCAGCAGAGTCATCTCATCAATAGAGGATGGGATCAGCAGAGTCATCTCATCAATAGAGGATGGGATCAGCAGAGTCATCTCATCAATAGAGGGTGGGATCAGCAGAGTCATCTCATCAATAGAGGTGGGGTCAGCAGAGTGATCTCATTGTCATTATTGGGTGGGGTTATCTCATCAATAGAGGGCGGGATCAGAAGAGTCACCTTATCGATAGAGGGAGAAGTCAGCAGAGTCATCTCATCCATAGAGGGAGAGGTCAGCAAAGTCATCTCATCGATAGAGGGAGAGGTCAGCAGAGTCATCTCATCGATAGAGGGAGAGGTCAGCAGAGTCATCTCATCAATAGAGGGAGTGGTCAGCAGAGTCATCTCATCGATAGAGGGAGAGGTCAGCAGAGTCATCTCATCGATTAAGCGAGAGGTCAGTAGAGTAATCTCATTGATAAAGGGAGAGGTTAGCAGAGTAATCTCATCAGTATAGGGAGAGGTCAGCAGAGTCATCTCATCAGTAGAGGAAGAGGTCAGCAGGGTCATCTCATCATTAGAGGAAGCGGTCAGCAGAGTCATCTCATCAGTAGAGGGAGAGGTCAGCAGAGTCATCTCATCGATAGAGGTCAGCAGAGTCATCTCATCAGTAGAGGGAGAGGTCAGCAGAGTCATCTCATCAGTAGAGGAAGAGGATTGCAGAGTCATCTCATCGACAGAGGGAGAGGTCAGCAGAGTCATCTCATCAACAGAGGGAGAGGTCAGCAGAGCCATCTCATCGACAGAGGGAGACGTCAGCAGAGTCATCTCATCGACAGAGGGAGAGGTCAGCAGAGTCATCTCATCAGTAGAGGAAGAGGTCAGCAGAGTCATCTCATCGACAGAGGGAGAGATCAGCAGAGTCATCTCATCAACAGAGGGAGAGGTCAGCAGAGCCATCTCATTATCATTAGGTGGTGGGTGAGATAAGGACAGCTTTATTGCATGCACTTCTTGCCGCACTGTCTATACAGACAACACAGAAAATTTGTCTCTCCAATGTGGTCTTTCCTATGCTAAAAACACAGGCTGGAGTTATGAGCCTCCGTTATGGGAGTTTTTCAAATCATTATATAAAATCTACAACGTACAAATATATAAGAAAATGCAATAATGAGTGCTATGACAATCACACACGAGACATCCACTCAATGGTGAAACTTCAGGATACAAACAAGTATTGCTCTGTGGACGCTAATATCGTGAGAGGACGTTGAGGAAATGTTGAGGTGTCCGGGTGCTAACGTGAGTTGAAATGTGATAGTTCTTGGTTTTTCTTTTTGACTTTCCATGAATTGTTGAGATCTTTATTTGGTGGAGGCTGCATACTCCCTACAGAGCTGTCCGGTAAGATGAGGGAGGCACTCAGCACTCACCACAAAGCTCACACTCCCGTGCTGCAGGTAGCAGACCTCAGACTTTACTCCACTGTTTAAACTTTTTGTGCACGATCCGAGGAGATCATCATCATATTTATTATCTTCATCCCAAACTTCAACCTTCAATAAGGGCGCATGGCTGAGCTCCAAGACCCCCAGGTCAAAGCGTGCTTTCCATGAGGGATTATTGTTGTTCCATATAGTTGAGGTCTGAACTTTAGCGGAACCATAACTTAGCACAACGAAGGCATCAGTCTTGGATATGTAGTCTCCCCAAAGATTCGAGGCACTTTCGATATTCACTGCTAATTTAGCAAATCCTTTCTTTGATGGGCAGCAGTTGGCATTGCGGTGGGCATTTCCTTGGCAGACACAAGAGCACTCCGCACCGAGACTCTGCATAGCCCCAGAAGGACAGGAGCAGTTCTGTCTGAGAGCCTTCTCCATGATATAGTCACTCACGGCCTTCTTCAGGTTCTCTCGCTGAGGTCCCCTGAACCTGACAAGGTTGTGGATAGACTCCAGGGAATACGATACAATATCAGGCTGTGTCTTGAGGCTGTCCATCCAATTCTCAAAGGCCGAAGTGCTCTCACTATTTTTGGAGTCAAATGAAAGGAGGTCGTACGTGATCTGTCCACCAGTGATCTGAAATGTAGGGATACAAAGAAGGCATCATGTTCTGGTGTAAGCAAGCAAAAAGGAATACTCAGGGGCAGTTGGAATAAAATAAGATAAATCTGGCCACTTCTGACCTGGTGACAGGACCTCCTGAAAGTCTACAGTATGTTATTACCTTCACTACTTTCTAAGTATTGTTTTTGTGTTATGCTTAAGTCGGCAGTTTTTGCTTTTTTTTTTTTCCTGCTGCTCCCCTGAGAAATCCAATTTTTGTCTTTTTTTATAATCCTATAAAGGGGCAGGTTGATAGCAACTACCTTACTGTTAGTTCTTCAGTACCTGGTAAAAAATTAATTAGTCCCGGATAACCCCTTTAATACTCCAGGTATGACGAGTCTTTGGAATGTGATCCTCCTTTTTTCCAAAAAACTCTATCAACCAAATGTGCCATAAAAATGTTGGAGCCCTGACGGTAAGGACCTACTAATTATGATAGGTCAACCTTCTACAACATTGCATACTACCCATGCACCGTTGTTTTCAGAGCCCAATATATGCCTCAAGATTTGTACTGTCCCTTGCTGCCGTTTGTGTCCGATATACTGTGCAGAGAAGACCCCAAAATAAGGTATGACCCCAGGAGAGATGCAATATTAAAAATGAGACTTCAAAAAATTACTCCAGACCTCAGACCAGACCCCTCTCTTAACCTACTCATTCCAGGGTCCAATTAATTTTCAGGCACTGCCGCATATAGTGTCCTGCTACCAGCCATTATCAGGATGTGGTCCTTAGGACCCCTGAGGAGAAGCGTGTGACACTGGCCATTATGAATCTGAGCAAATCTAATAGACAATGGCTGGTACAGAGCCCCATTAGGTCCATGAGTCCTGTGATAGTCGCTATGGTAGGTAGTTGTTTACTTCACAAAGCTTCCCCACCTCTTACCTTCCACATCCTCTCGTTATACGCCTGGTGGAAGCTCTCTCCGTGGTTGGCTTTTTGGCTCAGTTCTTTGCAGGTGCTGGCTTTGGCGCTAGCTTCTGCTTTACCGGTGATGGCAGCAGAGGCCTCAATGCTTAGACAGTCCTTCAGCTCATCTGTGGACACGCCGTCCATCGTTGCATGGCACGTCCTAATCGCAGTGACCTGTTGCGCTTCCCCTCCCATATTGGCTTGTGTGATATAATGGGTCCCATAGGTGCTTATTAGGTGTCTATATTTATCTTGGGTCTTCGTATCATACGTGGCAGGGAGCAACTTTAATCTTTCATAAAAATCATGGCTCAGTGGCGGCCGATATGACAGTCGGAGGCTGGAGAGAGACAACAGTGAATAATGATGGGGGGCTGGATCCCCACTAACATTGTGACATCCCCAAATAAAGATGCTACCACCGTAATCTATACGGTGTGTAGGAGAATCTATACAGTCTTATATCTGGAGTGTGACCCCCAAACTCTCCGATCTGTCACCCGATTTGAGTCTAAATTAACAATTGCATTTTCTCAGACAGATGTCTTTGCTTTGTATCACAATGTACAGACAGTGCAGAGTGTCAGAAACTAGTGCAGTCTACAAGAAGAGACCCTTCCCCAGATACCGGGGAGTGACAGAGGAGCTGCATGTAAAGCCTTACCCTACCACAAATAAGAAACCAGCAGCCCACCATGTAATGTGATGAGATGACCCCACCCTCCAATGAGATGACTCTGCCGACTTCGCCCTCTAATGATAATGAGATGACTCTGCTGACCCCGCCTCCAATGATGAGAGGACTCTGCTGACTATGCCCTCCAATTATAATGAGATGACTCTGCTGATTCTGCCCTACAATTATGAGATGACTCTGCAGACCAATCCCGTTCATGATGAAATGACTCTCCTGATTTTGCCCTCCAATGATGAGATGACTCTGCTGACCCCATCCTCTAATGATAATGAGATTTCTCTGCTGACCCCGCCCTCTATTGATAATGAGATCATTCTGCTGACTCCGCCCTCTAATGATAATGAGATGACTCTGCTGACCCCGACCACTAATGATAATTAGATGACTCTGCTGACCCTGCCTTCTAATAATAATAATGAGATGACTCCGCTGACCCTGCCCTCTAATAATAATGAGATGACTCCGCTGACCCTGCCCTCTAATAATAATGAGATGACTCTGCTGACTCTGCCCTCTAATAATAATGAGATGACTCTGCTGATCCTGCCCTCTAATGATAATGAGATGACTCCGCTGACCCTGCCCTCTAATAATAATGAGATGACTCCGCTGACCCTGCCCTCTAATAATAATGAGATGACTCCGCTGACCCTGCCCTCTAATAATAATGAGATGACTCTGCTGACCCCATCCTCTAATGATAATGAGATGACTCTTCTGACCCCATCCTCTAATGATAATGAGATGACTCCTCTGACCCCATCCTTTAATAATGAGATGACTCTACTGATGCTGAACAATTGTTATTATGTTCTGTTTTCACACTCTATGCACAGTAATACATTAGTGGAGACACTGTACCTGTAGTAGGCGCAGCTCAGCTTGTGCCTCACAAAGGTGTATCGATCTCCGTTGGTCTTACTCTGACCAAACTGTGACAACTGTGACTGAGATCCGGCCAACACCACTTTGGCTTCTCCCGCTTTGTGATGGAGCTCCAGGCCGGCCTCCCAGTTATTCTCAATACTCGATGCCGACTCTTCAGCTAATGCAGAAGTTGACCGTGAGGTCTCTCCACTGATCTTCTTAACACAAGTGGACTGAGGCTTCCAATCCACCACCCCGAGCGGCAACTTCTGCCAGGCATTCTTCATGTAATGGTTCCTACAGACCGTACAGGTTTCCTCAGATGTGATAACTTTCTGGAGATTTAACAGATAGGACCCTTTCTTCTGCATTGTCACAATATCTACTCCCTCTCCGAGAAGAGTGTGACCTGGGACAAAGTGGATCTTATTGCACTCTTCAATCTTTGCTGACCGGCAGGCGTAGGTCAACGGAGGAGGAGTGGACGCCCCGGAAACAGAAACGAGAAGAGTGAAGATGAAGAACATGGTCCAAAAGCTGAAAATAATTGCAGAAAAGGTTGTGTTACTAAAGATGGAGTCCATGTAGCCAATGTGAAGGAACAGATGATTGGCCTCGGGGAGACCAAAACATCCAACACCGCGGAGACACCATCACAAGTTTCTCAACGCAGTGATCCAGAACACTGCCCCCATCCCTTATGGGAAATATGCAAATGCATGTAGGATAGCTGCGGAGACTTTCTCAATGAGTGCCTTTTACTAGGCACTGCTCCTAATAGCCAGATTCCCCCCGAAACAGCTGTCTGTGGATGGATACCATGCTTGGCATAGGTGGTTTTCCTGTATTGGATGTTTTCCTTTATTGGATGCTGCCCTTCCCGTGGTTGTTCCTTCCCGGGGAAAGGTCTGGTTATTCACTGCTTGCGTCGAGAAACACGTGATGGTGTCTCCGCAGCTATCCTACATACATTTGCATATTTCCCATAAGGGATGGGGGCAGTGTTCTGGATCACTGCGTTGAGAAACACGTGATGGTGTCTCCGCGGTGTTGGATGTTTTGGTCTCCCCGAGGCCAATCATCTGTTCCTTCACAGCCTTTTACTAGGCACTGCTCCTAATAGCCAGATTCCTACTCCACACTGATGAGGGGCAAACACCCCGAAACAGCTGTCTGTGGATGGATACCATGCTTGGCATAGGTGGTTTTCCTGTATTGGATGTTTTCCTTTATTGGATGCTGCCCTTCCCGTGGTTGTTCCTTCCCGGGGAAAAGTCTGGCTATTCACTGCTTGCGTCGAGAAACACATGATGGTGTCTCCGCAGCTATCCTACATGCATGTAGCCAATGTGTGATGGTAAGTGATCCAGCGCATTAAGTAACATCTCCCTGCTAAGAGCTAAGAACCAGCAACAGAAGGTTTAGTAGTTTAGTCTGGGCAAATTTGGAGGCTTGTCAGGGTCCCTGTGCAGAGGGCCCATTCCTATGTACTAACCCTTCATGGTGTAAGGCGGATCCACGTATCACATGTGCATAAGTCTCAAATATCTTTTACTATATGTTGAAAAAAAAACATACGAGAGTGCTGCCTCTCTACCGATGCTCCAGTCACTGCTTACAGGCTGTGACAGTGATGTCACAACTAGCGCACACATCACCGCTGCAGCCAATCTCTGTGATCTGCAGTTGTGCTGATATAGAACGTTTGGCTGCAGAGGAATTATCCGCTGTAGTTGTGACGTCACTGCCGCAGCCTGTAAACAGAGAGCGGTGCTGCAGCGGGGAGGCAGTGCTCCAATCATTGAGGATAAGTAACATCCGATATTATTATTTTAATCCAGCACAGGTCAGAAATCTATGACCAAAAACCTTTGTTCTGCAGTCTGGGGGCAATTAAAAGGGGTTTTCCCCCAAAAAAATTTTTTTCTGTCCAATGGATTGTTCTATATGAAAATAATTCACCTTCTCCTGCCTCAGCAATGTGGCTCCCTCGCTGCGCTGGGGCTCGTTTACCACGGCAGTAAATAGCGCTTCCACCGTCCAAGTTCTATTTTTGAAAGACTGTAACGAAGCTTCTGCTGAAGACTCAAGGGTGTAAGTACAGAATATGACTGTTCTTCACCACAGCTATTGTTCCTGCTCCCTTCAAGTGTGAAAATGTGTCATCTTGCTGAAGTTTCTTAGAAAAAATGCCACTAGTTTGGGTTTTGTATGGAAACTATTCTCAGTTACTGAAATATCATGGTGCAACCACAGATGACCACACGTGTCATGGTGTACATGATCATATACAGCAGACACCATCGTCATTGTCCTCACACAGCTTTATCAAACATAATTGTAAATGATTGTTACTGTATACAATGTTGCTATTGAGGTCAGTGTATACAGTATGCGCTACGCTCTGAAGCTCCCCCTGGTGGTGACATCTAATCATGTATCTGTTACCGCAGGAAATTCCAGGCTTCGTATTAAATTAATATTAGCACAAATGTTGCCACCTACACACAAGCTGCAGACAAGATCCTTATCTTATATATGGAAAGACAAGACATTACCTTGTGTAGGTTGTGGACGGCAGCTCAGAGATGATATCTGCACGGAGGCTAGAATCTCACAGGATGTGGCCAGGAGCTACTGTGTAATATACGAGCGCTGTGCGGAGGTGGGGGGAGGATACACAGGTAGGAAACAGCATTGTAATTGGTGATGAGCATGTAAATATATAAATCAATATAAAGGGTTCATTTCATGAAATATTGTGGCTCCATTCAAGTCTAGGAATAAGCTGCAATACTAAGTACAATCGCCCTGCCAGGAGAGACTGCAAAAAAGCAGCCATGTTATTAAGTCTTTCACAATCTCTGTAATACATTGAATATAAAACAGCAGATGACAATAGACCAGACAATGTATGATTCTTTATCATTAGCTGACCACAGACCGGACATTGAATGTTCCTTTATCAATAGAAGACCACAAACCTGACAATGAATATTCCTTTATCAGTAGATAACTACAGACCGGACATTGAATGTTCCTTTATCAATAGAAAACCACAGACCGGACATTGAATGTTCCTTTATCAATAGAAGACCACAAACCTGACAATGAATATTCCTTTATCAATAGAAGACCACAGACTGGACATTGAATGTTCATTTATCAATAGAAGACCGCAGACCAAACAATGAATGCTCCTTTATCAATAGATGACTACAGACCAGACCTTGAATGTTCCTTTATCAATAGAAGACCACAAACCTGACAATGAATATTCCTTTATCAGTAGATGACTACAGACCGGACATTGAATGTTCCTTTATCAATAGAAGACCACAAACCTGACAATGAATATTCCTTTATCAATAGAAGACCACAGACTGGACATTGAATGTTCATTTATCAATAGAAGACCGCAGACCAAACAATGAATGCTCCTTTATCAATAGATGACCACAGACCGGACATTGAATGTTCCTTTATCAATAGAAGACCACAAACCTGACAATGAATATTCCTTTATCAGTAGATGACTACAGACCGGACATTGAATGTTCCTTTATCAATAGAAGACCACAAACCTGACAATGAATATTCCTTTATCAATAGAAGACCACAGACTGGACATTGAATGTTCATTTATCAATAGAAGACTACAGACCGAACAATGAATGTTCCTTTATCAATGGAAGACCACAGACCACAGGTAGGGTGGTAGACTGGGACCAGGGAGGAGATGTAGGGTGGTGCTGAGCCATGGAGAGCACGGGTAGGGTAGTAGGCTGAGACCAGGGAGATGTAGGGTGGTGCTGAGCCATGGAGTGCTTTGTGGATGAGGGTAGTACATTGAATGTTCATTTATCAGTAGATGACCACAGACCAGACATTGAATGTTCCTTTATCAGATGAATAAACTATATAGGCCATGTGAGTATTATTATTATTATTATTTATTGTTATAGCGCCATTTATTCCATGGCGCTTTACAAGTGAGGAGGGGTATACATAATAAAAACAAGTACAATAATCTTAAACAATACAAGTCATAACTGGTACAGGAGGAGAGAGAACCCTGCCCGCGAAGGCTCACAATCTACAAGGGATGGGTGAGGATACAGTAGGTGAGGATAGAGCTGATCGTGCAGCGGTTGGTTGATCGGTGGTTACTGCAGGTTGTAGGCTTGTCGGAATAGGTGGGTCTTCAGATTCTTTTTGAAGATTCTGATGGTAGGCGAGAGTCTGATGTATTGTGGTGGAAGGTTCCAGAGTAGGGGTGATATGCGAGAGAAATCTTGTATACGATTGTGGGAAGAGGAGATAAGAGGGGAGTAGAGAAGGAGATCTTGTGAGGATCGGAGGTTGCGTGTAGGAAAGTACCGGGAGACGAGGTCACAGATGTATGGAGGAGACAGGTTGTGGATGGCTTTGTATGTCATGGTTAGGCTTTTGTACTGGAGTCTCTGGGCAATGGGGAGCCAGTGAAGGGACTGACAGAGGGAGAGGCCGGAGAATAGCGGGGGGACAGGTGGATTAGTCGGGCAGCAGAGTTTAGAATAGATTGGAGGGGTGCGAGAGTGTTTGAGGGGAGGCCACAGAGCAGGAGGTTGCAGTAGTCGAGTCGAGAGATGATGAGGGCATGGACTAGGGTTTTTGCAGATTCTTGGTTGAGGAATGAACGGATTCGTGAAATATTTTTGAGTTGAAGTCGGCAGGAAGTGGAAAGGGCTTGGATATGTGGTTTGAAGGAGAGATCAGCGTCAAGGATTACCCCGAGGCAGCGAGCTTGTGTGACTGGGGAGAGTGGGCAGCCATTTACTGTAATGGATAGGTTTGTTGGGGGGGTCACGTGAGATGGGGGAAAGATGATGAATTCTGTTTTGTCCATGTTAAGTTTGAGAAATCTAGCGGAGAAGAAGGATGAAATAGCGGACAGACATTGAGGGATTCTGGTTAGTAGGGAGGTGATATCTGGTGCAGAGATGTAGATCTGTGTGTCATCAGCATAGAGGTGATACTGGAAGCCATGAGATTCTATGAGCTGTCCCAGGCCAAAGGTGTAAATGGAGAAGAGCAGTGGCCCTAGAACTGAACATTGCGGGACTCTGACAGATAGGGGGCGAGGTGAGGAGGTGGTGTGTGAGTGGGAGACGCTGAATGTCCGGTCTGTTAGGTATGAGGAGATCCAGGATAGGGCCAAGTCTGTGATGCCAAGGGATGAGAGCGTCTGTAATAACAGGGAATGGTCCACTGTGTCAAAGGCAGCCAACAGGTCGAGGAGGAGGAGAACGGAGTAGTGTCGCTTGCTCTTGGCGGTTAAGAGGTCATTGGTGACCTTAGTTAGGGCAGTTTCAGTGGAATGGTGTGACCGGAAGCCAGATTGTAAGCGGTCAAAGAGGGAGCAAGAAGAGAGATGGGAGGACAGTTCAAGGTAGACGTGTTACGTGAGTATACAAAACAACTGACATGGGCCTATTGTCATGGAACATGAAACAAAATGGGAAGGAAAAGATGATATAACGGGCCAAAACAATTAACAAGATAAAGTTTTTTAGTTAAAAAAGATAACAGCAGGTGTAGAGGGAAGGGAATATAACGTGTCACAAGATATGCTGTAAAAGACTGGGGCGCACACAACATGTGCATAGCTGCATATAACAAAGTATAGCATGACCAAAGTGACAGTTATTATAATATATATATCAGTCACAAGCAGTAATGTCATGATACACCGTCCATTTGAATTGAATCCCTGCATAGGAGGTAAATGCTAAATAGCAGTAGTATGGAAACATATATAGTCATGTGCAGGCAATGAAGACAATGAATCCTCCTTTTTCAGTAGATGACCTCAGACAGGACAATGGAAGCTCCTTTATCTTTTTGACCACTGACCGGACATTGAATGCTCCATAGCAGCAGCTGTGACGACAAATATCTTGTCAGGATGCGGGTCTCCATAATGGGGTGATGGTCTGTGAATATCCATAACTAATGATCACTTCCAGAATCAGATTCGTAGAAAAGAAGTTCTATTTTTGAAGCACTGTAACGAAGCTTCTGCAGAAGACTCAAGGTTGTAAATGGATTTCAGTAGAGAATATGACTGTTCTTCACCACAGCTGTTGTTCCTGCTCATTTTAAGTGTGAAAATGTGTCATCTTGCTGAGGCTTCTTAGAAAAAATGCCACTAGTTTGGGTTTTGTATGGAAACTATATTCTCATTTACTGAAATATGATGGTGCAACCACAGATGACCACACGTGTCATGGACTACATGATCATATACAGCAGACACCATCGTCATTGTCCTCGCACAGCTTTATCAAACATAATTGTAAATGATTGTTACTGTATACAATGTTACTATTGAGGTCAGTGTATACAGTATGCGCTACGCTCTGAAGCTCCCCCTGGTGGTGACATCTAATCATGTAACTGTTAGTTATCACAGCAAATTCCAGGCTTCTTATTAAATAAATGTTAGCACAAATATTGCCACCTACACACAAGCTGCAGACAAGATCATTATCTCATTTCAAAATATGGGATGAGATAATAGGACCTCAGACTGCACAATGAATGCTCCTTTATCAGCAGAAGACTACAGACTGGAGAATGAATATTCTTTTATAATTAGATGACCACAGACTGGACATTGAATGTTCCTGTGGAGACACAGGGGTCAGCGGGCACCCAAGTCCATTAGCTAAAACCGCATATACCAGGGATCATTCCACCGAACGCCCGCTCTCCTTTCCCCGTGGGCGTAATACTACTCAGACAATACAGGGTGAGGGTAAAACAGTGTGACTATGATTTATTGAACCACAAGAACAGGAAAATAAGGCATAGAACAGCCCCAGCAAAATATCTAAGATAGTGCACATGACACAGTCTCACCCTTCTGCTGACTCGCCGACATAAGAGCAGCCATGACTTCAGAGTTTCTAGGGCCGACTACTCCACCTGTGGCATGCACACAGAGAGGAGGTAACAAGAAGCATAGGAAGATGACAGTCCATTCAGGTACAAGGTCAGGTGACTGGAGGGTCACCACCTGACTTCTCCGAACATCTCCATGGAGCCAGGTGATCGGTGGGTCCCAATCCTGGCTTTCACAAATGTATCCATGGATGGGGCTCATGTGATCGGTGGGTCCATATTCTGACTACCCCAAATGTATCCATGCTTTAGTGATGGACAATGGAGCAGATCTGTATTCTTTCAGTTGGGGCTGTGGTCTATTAAGCTGGCATCCAGTGTAGAATGTTAAATCCGTGTCCCTCATGATGGAGCCATGATGTCTTGGCTGTTGTCTTGTAAAAAGTCTCTGGTTCTTTGGATGTTTGGATGTATATGGAGGTATCTGTTACAGAGGCGCATTTATCCTCTTTTATAAACAACTGTCCTTCAAACCAGCATCCAGAGATAAAGGGGAAGAATGGTGGCGAGATCAACTCGCATAGTTTTTACTCCTCTGTTTTGCAAGGCAACAAGCTAGCTGGCCTAGACAATGTGTAGTCAACACATCAGCAAACATCATTGTTCAATTATCCTGCGTTTCTAGTCATCCAGGATAACAGCACAATGTTACATCAAATGTCAACTTATAAGTCAATATTACAGGCTTATGCGAACAAAAGTCTGTGTTTTCTTGACCATCCAGAAAAAACACATAAATTCAAAAGTCAACATATAGATAACAATCTATTCCTCCTGGCTTACTGAAAATAGACGTCTGGTTAATCAAGATAAAATGCTGTGTCATCACAGTTCCTTTATCAGTAGATGACCACACACCAGACAATGAATGTTCCTTTATAAGTGGATGACCACGGAATGGACATTGAATGTTCCTTTTTTAGTAGATAACCACAAACTGGACATTGAATGTTCCTTTATCTGACCTCAGACTTAACATTGATGCTCCTTCACCTTTGCCTGTACATGACAACAGACCTTGGACATTGAATGATCCTTCATTAGTAGATGATCTCAGACTTAACATTCTAAGCTGCTCCCACTCTGGTGGACCCAGGCCCAGAGGTCAATATAAAGATGGTGACCCCTAGAGAGAAATGTGAGGAGGGAGGTAGAGTCAGAGACATATGCCCTGTGGGTCTGGGGGCCAGTAAGGGGAGAAAGATAATTAGCTGAAGTTTCTCTACATCTCTGAGCCCCAGAAACTAAAAGTAGTTATTCTGGCTGCAATCTAAATAAAATAGTAGATGTAGTCATGTGGCGTTACATAGGACTGCAGGTGACATCTACTACATTATCTGTGCTAAGAGAGTTATCACTGTGTTATCTGTGGTGTTACATAGGACTGCAGGTGACATCTACTACATTATCTGTGCTCAGAGAGTTATCACTGTGTTATCTGTGGTGTTACATAGGACTGCAGGTGACATCTACATTATCTGTACTCAGAGAGTTATCACTGTTATCTGTGGTGTTACATAGGACTGCAGGTGACATCTACTACATTATCTGTACTCAGAGAGTTATCACTGTGTTATCTGTGGTGTTACATAGGACTGCAGGTGACATCTACTACATTATCTGTACTCAGAGGGTTATCACTGTGTTATCTGTAGTGTTACATAGGACTGCATGTGACATCTACATTATCTGTACTCAGAGAGATATCACTGTGTTATCTGTGGTGTTACATAGGACTGCAGGTGACATCTACTACATTATCTGTACTCAGAGAGTTATCACTGTGTTATCTGTGGTGTTACCTAGGACTGCAGGTGACATCTACTACATTATCTGTACTCAGAGAGATATCACTGTGTTATCTGTGGTGTTACATAGGACTGCAGGTGACATCTACTACATTATCTGTACTCAGACAGTTATCACTGTGTTATCTGGTGTTACATAGGACTGCAGGTGACATCTACTACATTATCTGTACTCAGACAGTTATCACTGTGTTATCTGTGGTGTTACATAGGACTGCAGGTGACCTCTACTACATTATCTGTACTCAGAGATATCACTGTGTTATCTGTGGTGTTACATAGGACTGCAGGTGACATCTACTACATTATCTGTACTCAGAGTTATCACTGTGTTATCTGTGGTGTTACATAGGACTGCAGGTGACATCTACTACATTATCTGTACTCAGACAGATATCACTGTGTTATCTGTGGTGTTACATAGGACTGCAGGTGACATCTAGTACATTATCTGTACTCAGAGAGTTATCACTGTGTTATCTGTGGTGTTACATAGGACTGCAGGTGACATCTACTACATTATCTGTACTCAGAGAGTTATCACTGTGTTATCTGTGGTGTTACATAGGACTGCAGGTGACATCTTCTACATTATCTGTACTCAGAGAGTTATCGCTGTGTTATCTGTAGTGTTACATAGGACTGCAGGTGACATCTACTACATTATCTGTACTCAGAGTTATCACTGTGTTATCTGTGGTGTTACATAGGACTGCAGGTGACATCTACTACATTATCTGTACTCAGAGTTATCACTGTGTTATCTGTGGTGTTACATAGGACTGCAGGTGACATCTACTACATTATCTGTACTCAGAGTTATCACTGTGTTATCTGTGGTGTTACATAGGACTGCAGGTGACATCTACTACATTATCTGTACTCAGAGACTGATCACTGTGTTATCTGTGGTGTTACATAGGACTGCAGGTGACATGTACTACATTATCTGTACTCAGAGAGTTATCACTGTGTTATCTGTGGTGTTACATAGGACTGCAGGTGACATCTACTACACTATCTGTACTCAGAGAGTTATCACTGTGTTATCTGTGGTGTTACATGGGACTGATGGGAACATCTACTACATTACCTGTACTCAGAGAGATATCACTGTGTTATCTGTGGTGTTACATAGGACTGCAGGTGACATCTACTACATTATCTGTACTCAGAGAGTTATCACTGTGTTATCTGTGGTGTTACATAGGACTGCAGGTGACACCTACTACATTATCTGTGCTCAGAGAGTTATCACTGTGTTATCTGTGGTGTTACACAGGACTGAGTGTGGAGGACAGGTGCGCACAATCAGTCACACCCTGCTGGGAGCAGCACCTGTATTGTGAGCTCCAGGACTTCCAGCAGGAGGCCCAGAGTCTGCCTCTCTTCTCCCCAGGGAGAGGCAGGCTTCCCGGGAGGCCGACATGGCTTCCCAGGCTTCTGTTCCCCGGTCTGTGCCGGCGGGGGACAGAGAGCAGCAGCAACAGCAACTGGCCCAAGAGGGACTGAGGAGGTCAGGACGGGTGAAGAAAACCTTACCCACCTACTCCAACCCTGAGACGGCTCATCGTCCGCCCAGAGAGGGAGACAGGGGCACCCCAGGCCCCAGGAAGGAGAGCCCAGGAACATCCTGGGGGGAGAGGAGCTCCGGCGAGTCCACGAGTACCTTCTCCTCCCGAGTGGTCGCCATGCTACGTGAGTATGAGGACGCCGGCAAAGCACTGACCGAGCTGAAGGAGGAGCTGCGGGAGGCTCGGATCCTGAATACCCGAGCCTCTAGCAAGGAGAAACCTGTGACCTCCCAGAGGTTAAGAGCCCTCAGAGATGAGGTGGCCCGGTTAGTGCTCCTCCGGGAGGGGATTGAGAAAAGCGCAGGTCCCTTCCTGGAGAGGTTTAAGAACCAGCGGCGGTTCTCAGAAATGAAGGGGTTAAATACCTCAGGAGAACCGCCAGCCGGCGTCCTAAGCGACGAGGAGGAGGAGGACGCCGATGTGGTCGTGACTGGAGTCCTACAAGCTGGAACCAGCCGGGAGAGTGAGCCGCAGAGCCGACAACAGGGAAGCGGCCTCCCGGCACGGCAGAGGACTCCGACAGCACAGGCTGGAGTGTCAGCGGAGGAAGAGGAGGAGGGCGGTCTGCTACAGGAGATCAGAGAGCTGGAGTCTCCAGTGAACTTGGACCGCTTTTCCTTTGGTGAGGACGAGCCAGCAGAGGAAACAAAGAAGAGGAAGAAGACAACGAAGGAGACCGCACGGGAGGTGGTGAGTTACAGATATGTACTGATGGATGATGTTACACCTACCACCTCCTGTGTAAACCCCACCAAACCTAAACGCACGGGCTCTGCAGTGGGTCCGGGGCATAGGCAAGGTGGGGAGAGGAGGAGGACGTCCGGCGGTGCTGCCGTCTGTGCGGGGAACAGTGCAGGGGGCGAGGCTGTGGAGGTACTCACAGCGCCGGACATAGGGGACCCCGAGGAGTTTCCCTCTCTGCCCTCTGCGGCTAAGCCGGTTATCACCGGGGCTGAGGAGGGTGAGGTGGGTGTCCACGCCGTTGCGAAAGGGGGACGGTGTGGGCAGACTCCATCCCTGCTCACTACGGCTGAGCCGGCCGACGCCGGGGCTGTGGGGGGCAGTACGGGGAACATGGTGCGGCGAAAGGAGGGCGCACTGTTGTGACAGGGGCGCAGTGCGCCTTAAAGGAGAACAGGCACGCAGCTGTGACAGGAGAGCAGCGTGTCCAAAAAGGACAGAAAAAGGATAAATCATCTGCAGGGAACACGAGGCGCCCTGCTGCGACAGGGGGACAGAGTGCTCCAGCACCCCAGCATGACACCGGGACCGCGAAGTCTGTGGGTGCGGGGCAGGCGGCGCCCCCCAACAAGCAGCGGGCCCAAAATAATAAAGTGCAAACTGCTGCAGTGGGGGGGCAGGGCGCTCCAAGGACACAACAGAGAGTCAGCACCAATCAAGGGAAATCGGGTGTGGTGCTGCACCCCTCCCCCGGTCCGGCAGGTGTGAGTGCAGAGAAGCTAGCAGACACAAGTGAGGAAGGAATGGATGTGACTGTGGCAGGTGCAGAGAACACTGGGACAAATGGTGGTGACAATACAGGTAATAAAGTGACGGGAAGTGGTGACAGTGGTAAGGGGAATGAAAGGAGCTGTGCAGGAAATGATGGTAGTAGTGGAGTGAATGGTGGGAGTAGTGGTGGAATGAATGATGGGAGCAGTGGTGGAGTAAATGATGGGAGTAGTGATGTTGCAAATGATGGGAGTAGTAGTGGAGTGAATGGTGGGAGTAGTGATGTTGCAAATGATGGGAGTAGTGGAGGAGTGAATGAGGAGAGCATTACTGGTGTTGGTGGAGGGGAAGCAGGTAGTGGTCCCGCTGCCCCCCCAGCGGTGGCGGGGGCTTCAGCCCCAAGCTATTCAGCGGCTGTCACTGCTGGGGGTAGTAGTGCGCCCTTGTCTGGTGACCCTGAGGATGGTGACTTGCAACAGCGCTTCCTGGACGCCCTGAGGAGAGGGGAGAGTTCCATCAATGTAGAGGGGAGGGAAGTTGATCTGTCTTTCTGGATAGAGAGACACGGTCTTTCCGCCTTCCGAGATAGAGGGGCAGAGACTGTCTGGTCTCTGCCGACACCAGGGCAGAGGAGCAACCGTAGGAACGTGACCCGTCTCCAGTGGGTAAGCAAGGATGCCTGTCCTGATCGGTCAAAGGTTGCTGAGCTCCTGCTGGGGATGGGCTTCGTGGCATATGACATCTTTGCCTTGATCCATCCCTATGGGACCTCCTACTTCGATGTCAGCTTCGTGAGACCGGAGGGCCTTGAGCTTTTCTGGTCTCGCCATGAGCTGGCTCGGGGTCGCCCTGAATGGCAGGGTTTCCTCGCTGTGGCAATATCCCGCCAGAACTCAGTCAGGAAGGTGACCGTTTTGACCAGTAACGAGTCACTTTCCTGTGTCGACATCTCCACCTGGGTTGGACGATACGGCGACATCGTCGGTATTCCCGAGAAGACCCTCGATGAGCATGGTATCTGGTCAGGAGCCTGGACCTTCATGGTGAAATTGAAGGTTTCAGGAAACACCGTTACCCATATCCCTTCCTCAACATTTTTGGGGAGGGACAGGATCTTGATTTTCTACCGAGGGCAGCCTAAGGTCTGTCACAGGTGCGGCAGCCCCACACACTTCAGTGCACAGTGTACCACCCAGAAATGCGCACTGTGTGGGGACCTCGGCCATCTTGCTGCTACCTGTGGCAGGATTAGGTGTAACCTGTGTGGTGACCTCGGTCACCCGTTCAGTCGCTGTCCGCGTTCCTTTGCCAATGCGGTCCTGAAAGCGGCGAGTGCGGGACAGGCGAAAGCCGGGACTAATCTCGCCGGTGAAGGGACCAGCAGAGGCGGAGGAGGCAGGGAACCGGTGAGGAGCAGGCTGCCGCCATCCAATATCAGGCGGCAGGAGCAGCGCCATGGGAAAAGGGGGCAGGGAGTAATGACCCTAAACTCTGACCCGGGTGCTTCACTTGCAGCTGAGGATCCTAAAGACAGCGAATTGAGCGAGGAAGTCAAGAGACTTGAAAGAGAGGAGCAAAAGGACGCCATGTCTGCCTAGGAACCTTCATCCGGTGACAGTCTGGATGAGAGAGAGGGGGAGTGGTCACAGCAAAAGAAAAAGGGTAACAGGAAAACAACTAAGGATAAGAGGGGGTCCGGGCCTCGAGCCTCCTCCTCGGAGTGCGACCCCTCTGACTCCGTAGCCCTGATCCAGGTGCCATTGGAAGGTCCAGCCGCCCCCCCTCTGGTGGATCTCTCTAACCGGTTCCGGGCCCTCCAGGACTCCCCTCCAGAGGGGGGCGATGGGGACCCGGGGCCGGAGGTTGCAGACAAGGTTGTTGGGGCTCAGGAGGTCGCTGGGTCTTCTTCTCAGGGGGCAAATACAAAGCCTTCTGGGGGGGGACTACCTCGGGACCACCAGACAAGGGCCAGAGTGTATGTAAGGAGAGAATGGATGAGTCAGTTTGTCTTAAGCGCACTAAAAACTCATCATTGTCAGAGGAAGAGGGTGAAACTGTTGGGGGTGGGAAGAAAAAGGCTATCTAATTCAATCAATCATGATGGCGGCACCCACCCCGTTGACGCTGGCAACCATTAATGTTGCCAGCATAAAGTCAGAAGCGGCAAGGTACACGGCCTTTCATTTTCTCGGCCAACTTGACGCCGACATTTTGTTTTTGCAGGAGACCAGGTTGACCGACCTATCAACCATGCATAAAGCAAGGCGGGAGTGGAGGCATGGGCCCTCCTACTGGTCTCTTGCGGCCGAGCCGTATAGTGGGGTGGCGGTCCTTTTTAAGACCGCAGCGGTTGAATGCAGACGATTGATCGAGTTAGAAATGGGGAGATGCTTGATCCTAGATGTCTCCATGGGGGGACAGGAGCTTCGGCTCATTAACATCTACAGTCCCCAGTCCAAGTGGGACCGCAAGTGTCTCTTCATGAAGATCAAACCTTACTTATTTTCGAGTCGGCAGGTGGTCTTTGGAGGGGATTTCAACAATGTCACGAGACCCTGTGATAGAGGAGGTTCCGTAGACCGGCTGGCTTACGATTGCGTCGCGCTAAATAGGATAGTAAGTGAGGCACGCCTGGTGGATGTCCACATCCGGCACAACACAGGCCACGCGGGGTTCACCTTTTTTAGAGGTAGTCAGTGCAGGTCTAGGTTAGACAGGTTTTATTTGAAGGAGGAGGCCGTTTCCTCGCCGTTGTCGGTTGTGGAGGTGGAATTCTCCGATCACTGTTTGATTATGTTTTCTCTGAGCGTTACAGAAACTCCTCGGATGGGAAGAGGTTATTGGAAGCTGAATTCGTCACTCCTTGAGGAAGAAGCTGTAAGACGGTCCTTTGAGGAATTTCTTCAGAGCCAGGTACCGCTGCTGGGCCTAAGTAACACTAAGTCGGAGTGGTGGGAGATGTTCAAACATCGGGTGGCGAGATTCTTCCGGCAACTCTCGAACCTCAGAAGCCTGAACAGGGATCGTCTGTATCAGAGCCTGAGGAGGAGACTCGAGCATCTTGTCTCGACTGGGGGTAGCCGCGAGGCGATCTCCAGTGTGAAATCCTTGCTAATGAGGTGTCAGTACGATAGGCACGCATCTTTGGTTTTTGAGAGGGACTACGGGAAGTACTACTCGCCCGACCCCTACAGAAGCTGCAAGATGTCAGTGAATAGTAAGATAGTGACGGGGCTGATGGACAGTACGGGATCCCTGAGAAGGTCCAGATCAGGGATCTTGGAGGTTGTCAGTTCATACTACTCGCACCTCTTGGGAAGGAAGGAACTGGATCGTGACAGGATGTCGGCTTTCCTGGCTGAAGCTGTTCCTGAGCCAGGGGCTGACCTCTCGCTGGGCGGTTTGGCAGAAGCGATCAAAGAAGAGGAAGTGAGACTGGCGATCGATGGGCTCCGGCCCAAAAAATCACCAGGTCCGGATGGCTTAACATCCGAGTTCTTTAAGACCTTTAGGGACTCCTTGGTCCCCCTCTTGACTCAGGTGTTTAATGAGTGTCTCTCCTCGGGCACTCTGCCGAGATCATTAAGGAGGTCGGCTCTGATCATTTTGTCAAAGGGTAAGGATCCATCACGCATTGAGAATTGGCGTCCCATATCACTTCTCAATGTGGACAGGAAGGTTTTGGCTAAGATACTCTTCAACAGGCTGGTGAAGTTTGCGCCGCGGCTCCTTTCGGAGGCCCAGCACTGTTGCGTTCCTGGCCGTAGCACTTTCAGTGCTGTTCTGGGTGTCCGAGAGGCCGTGGAGCAGGGCAGGGCGGGCCTTTGGAAGGGGTTCTTGCTGACCCTGGATCAGGCAAAAGCCTTTGATCGGGTTGACCACGAGTACCTCTGGTCCACTCTTTTGAGGTATGGTCTGCCTGGAGGGTTTGTGGACTGGCTTAAGACCTTGTACGCAGGGGCTGAGACTTTCCCTCTGGTAAACGGGTGGATTGGACAACCTTTCGGGGTAGGGTCCGGTGTCCGCCAGGGCTGCCCTCTTAGCCCTTTGCTTTACGCGTTTGCGATCGATCCCTTCCTCAGAAGGGTCGATTGTGGGCCGTTGGCGGGGGTGAGGATGGGCGGGGTGGCGCCGGAGGCTATCCTGAGGGTAGTGGCCTACGCGGATGACGTCACGGTCTTTGTTTCTTCGCAAGAGGAGGCGATGGTGGTGATGTCAGAAGTGGAGAGCTACTCGGAGGCATCCGGGTCCAAGGTCAACCAGGACAAATGTGAGAGTCTCTGGCTGGGAGGCGGGGATCCCGCGTTTGATCTTCCGGACACCCTCTCCGAACCCCAAGAACATGCCAAAGTCCTAGGCATCGAATTTGGCCAGGGTGATTACCCCACGAAAAACTGGGAAGGCAGAATCAAAGGTGTCACCCAAAGAGTGGACCAATGGAAGGGTTGGTCTTTGACCCTGAGGGAAAGGGTTGACCTGTGCAAAGCTTTCCTGCTCCCCTTGCTAATCTACCTGGGCAGCGTCTGTGTCTTACCAAAGCCTCTCTGGACACGGGTCTACAGTCTGTTCTTCCAGATGTTATGGGGGAATAGACTGAACCTAGTCAAACGGGAGGTCACTTACCGCACGAGGAGACTAGGGGGGTTGAATATGGTAAACCCCGTGGTGTTCCTAGTGAACACCTTTTTGAAAGTTAACGTGGCAAACCTCTGGAAAGAGAGGGCTCCTCCGTGGGTATTCTCCTGCAAGGGATGGTTTCAGCCTTTCTTCCAGGAATGGGAGACAGGGGGAAGATTGAAGGATCTCCGCACACCGCACGGGCATCTCCCGGCTTATGTTACCCCGGTTCTGAAAATGATGCGCCGGTGGGGTCTGGGAATGTGGGAAGTGAGGTCCCTCCCGAGGAAACTCCTCGACATGCGGGTCTTGCTTTCGCATTTTCAGAAACCATTGGTCCTCAAGGACTGCCCAAGTCGGGATCTAGAGGTTGGGTTAAGTTTGCTAAATTCTAGCAGGATCCCCAAGAAGTATTGGGACTTGACTTGGCGCTGCTTCCAAGGTAAGTTGTATGTGAAGGACAATTTGAAGCACAGGAGCTCCGTGGACAGGAATTGTCCCCGTGAGGCTTGCGCTACCATGCTGGAAAGCATGGAGCACTTCCTGCTTCATTGTCCTTTTAATACAGAGGTGTACAACAGGCTGGGCGCTTCCATTGGTTGGCCGCGGCTGGCCACTCTGTCCTATGCCGAGTGGGCCTATGGAGCGTTCAGAGACCTCGGGAGAAGGGACCGAGCCACTTTATTCTTAGTCAGCGCAGTGGTCAGGTACTTCACGTGGAACGCACGAGTTTTAGTTTCGACGCAGAGTAAAATCCTCCGTGTAGATGAAGTTTGTAGCAGCATCCTAGGTGCCCTGGTGAAGGTGCGTTCTCTGGAGTGCGAAGGACTGGGTGCCCGGAGGGCGGCCCATCTCTGGAGGGGTTTCTCCTTCGGGGTGCCTTAGTCCGTTAGCGCTCCTATATCCTGGTGGTGGGCTGATATCTTTACACCCTAGATTTTTGTTTTGTATCTCTGTTCCCTGAATAGAAGGTTTGCAGGCATCGAACTTGAGCCTTGGGTGGTGAGTATGTAGGTTGTGAAGTTGGTTTATGTATATATTGTATATAGTGTATTGTATATATTGTATATAGTGTGTATAATAGAGGGTCTTAGTTAGGTTGGGTGGGGGATTGGGGGGTTTCAACAGCGGTGATATGAGACTGATCTGGCCTGGCCCAGGCCCCGCCTGGGGAAAAACTTTGGGGCCTGATCCTAGCTCGGATAATTCCTGAACTTTGTGGCCAGAGCTGGATCAGGGGTGGCGGGATAGTTAGTGTAGGTGTGTGTATATATATATATATATATATATATAAAATAAAAAAAAATAAAAAAAAAAATAAAAATAAAAAAAAAAATAAAAATAAAAAATTTTAATAATAATTTTGTATAATGTATTGTATTTAGGTTTGTTGTAGGGTGTATGTGGCGGTGCAAGCGGGTGGCTGTAAGGTAAGGCAGTGGGACCAGTAGGGTTTTGCTGTGTTTGCGGCGTTGTATAAATCTGTATATAATGTGTTTATAGTGTATATATTGTTTATAATATTATATATAGGACGGTGTGAATGTAGTTGGGGTTGTATATAGTAGTATGAATGAAGCTGGGCCGGGGGTCTTGTATGATTTTATTACTATTTATAATTTTTACAGGGGTATTAATGTAAGTTATGAGTATTTTGTTTGTTGTCTTTTCTTTTTGCTTTCTTTATTTAATTGGAATTTTCTTTCTTGTCCCTGATTAGTAGGTTTCTTTTTTGTCTTTTGTGGCCGTCTGATTGGAGCTTTGTTCTTATGTTTTGTTTTGTTGTGTTCTATTTGTAGTGTATCATAGTTAGTGTCATGTGAAAGTATTTTATTTAATAAAAGACTCACTGTGTTATCTGTGGTGTTACATAGGACTGCAGGTGACATGTACTACATTATCTGTACTCAGAGAGTTATCACTGTCATCTGTGGTGTTACATAGGACTGCAGGAGACATCTACTACATTATCTGTACTCAGAGAGTTATCACTGTGTTATCTGTGGTGTTACATGGGACTGATGGGAACATATACTGAATTATTTGGCTCATCCTGTGGGGTCTTCGCCACCTTGGGGACCTCCGTAATAATATAGACTCATCATATTTGAGGCAGAGGAAAGGATGAGATGTAACTGACTTCTTTAGTTACAGCAGGATACAATAGAAATTATGTTACAGCATTGTCATTGGGTCGGGATTTTGAGATAGATGCACGTTTCTGCTTTCTAAATGAGTCTTCTTCAGATAAATTTAGAAGCTGAAAACAGGAAAGAAAATGTCATGTCCTAATATCGTTCAATAAGCAGTGATACAGACAAATGGAATAAATAATCCCTAATTACTGGCAGAAATAAATATGGACATGATGTGAACATGATATAAAAAGATGTAAAACTACTTGTTGTTTTTCAGGATCTGGAGCATCAGGTGCCGATCCAGGGACTGAAAAGAAGGAGGGTGACGGTTGAAGGACATCATGGGGGAGGTTGATTTGTGTTTTGGGGGTTTTGTGACTGCAACTTGTCAAGGGTCAGAGAAAAGGAACATTTAAAAAATGAAAAAAAGGTCATAAAACAATAAAATATTCAAGCACCAGTTTGAGGTTGTCCTTCTCTGGTGGAACATTCAGTTTGAGGTTGTTCTCCCTGTTGTGAAATTGGATTCTGGGCTCCCCCGGTGGCCACTTGTGGAATTTAACTTGTGTGCATCATCCCCTCTGTTCACCTGCTCCTATCAGGATGTGGGAGTCGCTATATAACCTTGCTCCTCTGTCAGTTTCATGCCGGTCAACAATGTAATCAGTAGCCTTTCTGTGCATGTTCCTGCTACTAGACAACTCCCAGCTAAGTTGGACTTTTGTCCTTGTGTGTTTTTGCATTTTGTTCCTGTTCACAGCTGCTGTTTCGTTACTGTGTCTGGAAAGCTCTTGTGATCGGAAATTGCCACTCTGGTGTTATGAGTTAATGCTAGAGTCTTAAAGTAATTTCTGGATGGTGTTTTGATAGGGTTTTCTGCTGACCATGAAAGTGCCCTTTCTGTCTTCATGCTATCTAGTAAGCGGACCTCGATTTTGCTAAACCTATTTTCATACTACGTTTGTCATTTCATCTAAAATCACCGCCAATATATGTGGGGGCCTCTGTCTGCCTTTTGGGAAAATTTCTCTAGAGGTGAGCCAGGACTGTCTTTTCCTCTGTTAGGATTAGGTAGTTCTCCGGCTGGCGCTGGGCATCTAGGGATAAAAAAACGTAGGCATGCTACCCGGCCACTTCTAGTTGTGCGGCAGGTTTAGTTCATGGTCAGTATAGTTTCCATCTTCCAAGAGCTAGTTCTCATATATGCTGGGCTATGTTCTCTCGCCATTGAGAATCATGACATCTCCCCTTGTGGAATGTTATGTTTAACGTTGCCAGGTACCACTGCAGGGCGGCATCTGGCAGTAGCAGCTGACCCCATAGGGGAACAGAACACTATACTGACAGGTGAAGGCAAGTACTGTAGATGGCTGAAGTATAAATAGGCAAGCACCTCTGACACTCTGGCAGGCAGGTGGGCCCAGTTCAGACTGGAGTAACAGGAACGGTTTCAAGAAGGACTGGGACACTGGAAGGTACGAGTGGGATATGGGGACAAGTAGGAACCAGTTCAGACTGGACAAGCAGGAACAGTTTCGGGAAGGACTGGGACACTGGCAGGAACGAGTGGGATATGGGGATAGGTAGGAACTAGTTCAGACTGGACGAGCAGGAACAGTTTCGGAAAGGACTGCAACACAGGCAGGTGCGATACAAATACGGGACCAGATAGGACTCAGCTCAGACTGGACAAACAAAGAGCTGCAGATGCAGAGCAAGAGCAGTGCAGAGCAGAGCCACAGATGTGGAGAGGGAGCAGAGCCGCAGATGCGGAGAGGGAGCAGAGCCGCAGATGCGGAGAGGGAGCAGAGCCACAGATGTGGAGAGGGAGCAGAGCCGCAGATGCGGAGAGGGAGCACAGCAGAGCCGCAGATGTGGAACAGGAGCCGACAGGACCAGATTCACACAAGTACTTACAATGAAGTAATAAGTGTACACCAAGGCCACTAACGTTGTGCCAAGACAATAGGATAGAGACACAGTAGGTGCTGGTTCAGATTAGGCGAGTTTAAGGAGTAGGAACAAGGTTAGACACAGCAGGGTAGGGAAGACACCAGGCTAAGATGCAAGCAGGTTCAGGAATAGGACTAGGTTCAGACAAGGAGAAACACAGGTACTAGTTCAAGATACAAGATACAGACCTGGGTGTGCAGCTCCCAGGGTGGCAGAGACAAAAGCAGAAACAGGACAGGACCTGGCAACTCAGAAGCTGAACACAGACTGAGTGAGAATGTTGCTGAGGCATCTTCCCATTTGTGGAGATGCCTTAACTACCCAGTGCCTCTTGGCAATAGACTGGGGACACATTAGGAATGTGCACACTGTCTCCTTAAAAATCAGGAAGTGCAGGTGCCAGCGCCCTAAGCCTACAGCCAGGAAGTATGCACACAGCAAGCAGAGGACATGTGGTTTACAGCATGGCCCGCAGTCGATGAATCAGCCTGATGGCAGATGGGAAGCCATGCAGTGATGCCGGCAGGGATGTTACAGGTTGTCCTCCTCTGGGGGAACGTTCAGTTTGAGGATGTCCTCCTCTGGGACAAATGGTGGACAATCCCCAGGCTCGGACTGGCCAATTGGGGTACAGGACAATCTCCCGTAGGCCCTATGAAGGAGAGCTGATTATACTTAATTAACAATTTGCAGAAAAAAGGCACGATCTAATCATTCATTAATCAATATTACATAGAAGCAAAAGGTCAACTTTTATACTATGGGCAGGATATTTCTGCATGTAGCTGAACATTGGGCCCCAATAATCAATGTTACTGGTGGGCTTTTGCCAACCTAGTCCGACACTGACCACCCCTGCAATGGAAACTTACCGTTTCCGCCAGCTGCTTGTTCAAAAATGAAGAATCCATATTGCAGTTCTCCATTTTTCACCATCAGGTGGCGCTCCAGGTCCATTGTGAGGATTTTTATCGTATTAATACTGTGATCAGACTTTAATTGCTTAATTAGCGTGGGAAAGAAACAATGTAGTAGAGGAGGCCACATATTACCATGGGGAAAAAGCGAATTTTACCGCCGTGTATTGTACTTGGAGGCTGTAATTAACCTCGGTCAGATTTTTATGGCTTTTTGTTGAGTTTTTATTGTAACAAAGCTTCTGACATTATCTAGCACCATTAGGTTTTAGGGTTTGTAGTTTGTCAAAATATCAAAGAGATTAAGTTTCTAATATTTCAAAGCAGTTGAGGAAATATTCATCTATGTCAGTGACACTGTAACAGCAGAATGTCGGGAACTAAGTGAGAAAACGGCATGAAAATAACTGAATCAGGAGCGGTAAACGCCTCTGCGATGGGTACAAATGCAGCCACAACCTTCACCACAAATATTAGCCTGCCCTAAGAAACAATTACACTGTATAGCTAAGACAACGTGTTTTTCTCACGCCTGTTCATACCTTCCTCAGATAAATATTTTTTTCCTACACTAATTCAGTTACCACCACATAATTTTTACAAATTTTACAGAATTAAAGGGGCTTTTCCTCATCTTCACAAATGGAATTTATCGGATAGAGCTTGTAACTATAAGCAAATCTGCAATTTACTGCTCATTAAAATTTTCAGCTGTTCTTGAGATATTGACACTTTTCTTTGTTTACAGATGGTTGCCTTGGAGACCGACCACTGCTCCTAGATAACAGAACTTGCACAAGGTCTACAAACACTTTTCTCTTTTCTATGGAACCTGTAAGCTCTGATATAAAGCTGGCCAGGGTCGCTGGACACAATGTTAACTTCTAATCCCAGCCAGCATTAGCACACTGCCTACAATCTAGATGGCAGCGATGGTCGGTCTCCTAGGCAACAAGCTTAGAATAAAAGAAAATGTTAATATCTCAAGAATGGACGCAAATTTTAACAAACAGTAAATTGCAAAAATGCTTATTTTTAGAAGTATCCAGCAACACCTGGAGAACAAACAGCTGGAAAGACGCCATGTTTCCACTATAGTGATGGAACCTGACGCTCGTTCTTTTGATCTTCCAAAGATTATTGATCCTTTTACACGTTGTTTCCCTCTGATCTTCAGTTAATGTGACTTCTGCTCCTGATGGGTCCCTGGATCGGCATGCAGCGCGCCGGTGGCAGAAGAGTAATACGTGTTTGGATCATTTTTATACTTGTCGCCATGCACATTCAGTAATGATAGATGTCAGCATATTATTGTTTATTAATTATTAATGTTTCTAAATTATTAATGTTTGTAGGTCGATTATAGAATTGGGCTTGTACCCACTTTTATCACCGTTTGATAATTAACTACTTGTTCACACTGTGACTCCCGTAATATGAATGTATCTGAGGAAGGCGCTAATCAGGAGCAGAAACGCACTATTGTTAATGTGAAAAGTAAACACTTTATGTCACCGATCTCCCCATTGTTAGCGTTCAGGACTGGGACATTGGTTCCGTTCTTTCCTGTGCACATCTGACCCTGAAAGCACATTGGATATTTTTAGGATATCTAACCTGTAGTGGGTCCCGCACATGAGAGCGCTCGTGTTTGTTTTTCTTCTTGATGTATCACCTTCTCTCTTGGTTATTACTGGATGTGCCAATTCTAGCGCTTTGCTCGGCTCTTCTCACTTGCCCTGTATCGGTGGCAAGTGGGGTAATATTCGTGGGGTTGATGTCACCCTTGTATTGTCAGGTGACATCAAGCCCACGGATTAGTAATGTAGAGGCATATATCAGTAGGTTTGGCATATAGATGATAAATAATGCTTCTTAAGTGTTTTATGACAGCTACAGTAGCGTGTAATGTTACTATTTTGCCCTATCTAGTCCACCAACAGTGCTATATGATTTGTTTTTTTACATTTACTCCATCTAGTAATTATGAGGTGATTCTGTTCAAACTATCTCAGTCTATACAGCAAAGCTGACAAGAGAATGATAAATAAATGCTTAAGTATTTTATGATAGCTATAGTAGCATGTAATATTACTATTCTGTCTTATCTAGTTCTCTTTTTTTCTTTATTATCTAGTTCTCCAGCAGTGCAATAGGATTTGTTTTTACATCCCCTTTCTAGCAATTGTGAGGTGACTTTGCATAACTTGTTTCACTCTACACAGCAAAGCTGACAAAAGAACTACCGGGGAAGTACGCTCAGCCAGATCATCCCTTTAAATATACAATGTAATTGGGCTGGTGACTCAAAATATTTGGTCACTGTGTGGCGCAGCTGAGGGTAAGAAGGGACGCGAATAAGGAAACCAAGCAAGTTCTAACGAGGCAGGTAGTTTGGTGCTTTCTTTAGTTTCTTAGCTTATTCCTTAATTCTTCATTAGGGGGTTTGACATAATTTGTATTTACTTTAAAAAAAAAAAAAGTGAAAATAAAAGAAACAGGAATAATAAAATAATCGTAATAAACATTTTTACATATTAAAAAAAAAACGGTTCTGTTGGATCTTTCCTTTATTTATTGGTCAATACTAGATACTTTTTAAGGATCAAGCTAGAAATCATGAAGAACGTCCGCATACAGAATTATAATCTGTCCAAGCACCCCGTTCTTGTGTTGTTTGTTCAGAGTTTCTCAAAACATTTCCAATAAATTCAAATTGTGCAGAAAAGATTTTATTATTGAATGTATGACATTTATAGAATATTATCAATTATTTCCAATATATAATAGATATCAGTTATAGTATCATTGAATAACAAGGTTCTTTTTTTATAGATTGTGTTAGTTTTCATTGATGGATATTTAGACTGAATTATATTGAAAGTAATGAAAACAGATATTACAAAGAAGATCAGAAGCCAAGATTCCGTCAGTTAATCTAATTAATACAAATTGAAAACTTTCTGTAGACTTTCAAGGGCCTGAATATCCATGATTTGGTGCCAGTCATCAGGCAGTTTAGCTGGTTTGGCTTTATATTCTTTAGCAAATTCTTCATTAAATTGGGCAGCGACAAATTTCCAGTAATCGGAGGACTCGATGCTGGGGTCAGGTTGGATGGTCCAGTCTGGATAGTATGTGCGATACTCTTTGTATGGATGCCATTTATCACCGGTGTCAGAGTTTTTAAAACTGGTTGCAGACACAACAGCCGTGGAACAAATGTCTGTCACTAAATCTTCTCTTTTTTCCCATCTATATTTCCCCAAACCTTGAGGTCTATGAACAGATGCAAAATGCACCTTATGGTCGGCTCCTCCGGCCTCACAGGGGACTTTACAGAACGGACACTGATGTCCACATCCAATCACTTTCTTCAATAACTCTTCCTGAGGTTTCAGTGTGACTCTGGAAAGTATGATGTCCGGGCTCATAGATTTCAGGTCTGATAGGACTTGATCTTTCATTTCTGTCAGTAACTCCTGAATCTTGGAGGAAAATTGCTCCACCTTCACTGTGTTATGGAACTTAATGACTTTCATTTCAGTCTGTGAAATCACTAATTCTCCGTTCAACTTCTCACAAACATTTTCCAAAAACAAAGAAACATTCTCACTTTGAAGACAAGTTTTATCCTGCAGAACTATCAGTATTTTGGCACAAATGAAAGACAGAATATTTTCGTACAATGGTCCTAAGGTTTCCGTGAAGTGATATTTGTCTGTGATATAATTCAGGATCCAGGTTTTTGAAAATTCCTCATATGAATTGATGTATTGTACATATTTTTGAAAACACATTTCTTCCAGTAAATTTGTCAATATGTTACATTGAAAATAACTTCTGCTGCTGAACCTCATATTATCGACACCATTTAAAACTTCATCCACCATCTTTTCTCCCAGATGTTTGAAGACGTATTCCATGATGGCCGGCTTTAGACATCTGTCACAAAACTGTCTGACTCTAGTCCAGCTTTCATCCTTCTCTTTAAATATACTGAGAAATGTCATCAAATACTGAGGTTTCAGGTTTTCTAAACCTGTTTTAGGGTCATTTTTTTGTATGAAGACCTCATGCATCTTCTGAAACATTTTTGATGTCTTCGCGAAGATGAAAAGTTTGATGTGCAACTCAAATTCTGGTGAGAAGTGAAGCTTTTTGTTTCTACTCTGTAGTTTTGTGTTAATCTTGTACAATA
Organism: Ranitomeya variabilis; assembly: GCF_051348905.1. NCBI lineage: Eukaryota > Metazoa > Chordata > Amphibia > Anura > Dendrobatidae > Ranitomeya > Ranitomeya variabilis. The sequence goes on from NC_135238.1 coordinate 8,825,866, forward strand.
GTTCCTGGCTGTACATATCATCATAGTCTGAAGAGGTACTTACTTTCTCTGTGACATATTCATTACACATGTCTATCAGTGAGGTGGCAAGATCTCCTACTTTATCATAGAGTTCGTTACTGAAACCCAATCTGTTTGCAATATGTGAAATCATAGACTGATCAACATAATTCTTATTCATGGAAAAAGGTTGATTTGCATACTCTTCTAAATCATTTATGTGGACCAATGTCTGACTTATGGCTGGTCCTCTTCCGTTGAGGTCACTCTTCACCTGGTGTAGCATTGCTGCGCACACATTTCTCCGATGCAATGTCTCTATCTGTAATTCTGACAGTGTCTCTTCCCACATTCGCTCAAATTCCTGTTTTATTTCTTCATCGCTCAGTTCGAGGTTCTTCTTTTTACAGCTGTTCAGGAGATTTGTGATCTTTTCTTCTATGAGTTGTTGATACTCATTTTGGATCTTCTGGATCTTATACTTCCCTTTTTGAATAGAAATAGCCTCGTTGCATTTACTGATAGCGTTTCTTTCCAGTTCTTTTCTTAAGAATTTTACACTCTGTATGAAATCTTCTCGATGCCTTTCTACAAGATTCACATTTTCCAACCTATTTTCAAAATACTTTTCCAGCTGTTCCAGCATTTTAGTTTCCTCTGTGAGAAGCAGCTGTTCAAGGTCGCCCCTGTACTCAGTAACCGTGTGTCTGCCCAAGATCTCAGCTGACTGATTCTCTATTTTGTTTTCTGTTCTGGTGATCCAGTTGTAGACCTTTTTCTGAAACTCCCACTCCCAGTGAGAAAAATTCACAGACAAATTATTGTAAGCATCAGCCACCAAACTGTTTAGGAAACTAAAGATGAATTTCTCATGTTTCACAGCATTCCACAAACTTTCCAACCAAGTAATAAACCCTGGAATGTTGGAAGATCTGTTTTGGGATTTCATGAAGTCAAGCAGATACTGTTTTAGCTTGAAGACATTTTCACTGTAGCCAGAATTCACTGGAGCCATTGGTGGGTCTCCAAGCCACAACCCAGGAATGTACCAGTTGTGCTTCTCGACATCGTAGTCCATCACATCAGAGAATGCTGTGATTCCCCTTCTCTTTTCCATAGCTGCAGCCACTTTTGTCATTTCATCTAACTGTTCCAGAAGTGTTTTCCTGTCTCTCAGCGTGTTCTCATGGGCGGACACATCACTCACGTTCTGATGAACAAACTGACAGCTTGGCTTCTTTCCAACTTCTTTCATCCTAAGGAAAGCATGGACCACAATCTGTAAGATATCTTTCATTTCTGTTGCATTTTCCATGGACATGTTGACTATAGCGATGTCACTCAACCCAATGACTAATGTGGCTAATTCATTGTCATGTTCATAACTGTCATCAAGAGAAGCCAATTCAGGAGCTTTCAACCCTTCAGTGTCAATAACTAGAACACATGCACAACCCATCATCTGCTGGAAGTTCTCCTTCACTTTAATCAGAGTCATGAAGGCTCCTCGTGTGCATCGACCACTGGCCACAGGGAACTGTAGACCAAACATGGTGTTCAGGAGGGTGGACTTCCCCGTACTCTGCACCCCCAGCACAGTTATCACTGCCATCTTACATTTTAGACCATTTTTTTCATTTAGTTCAGTCAATACATCAGATACCCATTTCATGGGGATATTAGAAGCATCTCCATCAATTAACTCCAATGGAAAGCCATCCAAAAGTAAGTCGGCAGCTATGGCTGGTAGTCCACCAAACTGTCTCCTGTGCTCTGGAAGTATGTCTTCTTTTATCATGGAACATTCTGCCTCATAAAACTGTCCCAACTCTCGAAGGAAATGTTCTAACCCGAGCGAACTATCAGATAATTTCTGGTCTATCTTTTTAAGCTCTTCTGAATTTTTGGACTTGGATTTTTCTTTGTATTCCACTTGTAGTTCAGTAACATTTTTTCTAGCTATTAAATCAAGTTCAAACTTCATCCACTTTAAGAAATAGTGTTTTTCTTCCCGAGACAAATGAGTTATAGCATTGATGAATAACATGATGCCATTTGGCAAGTCATGTTGGTTCTGCTCCCGATGCAGTGAGATCCGCTGCTGTTTTAATTCGGTCTCATACGTATGTGTGTCTCGCCCTCCTTGTTTTGTCATTCTACATAGTTCTTTTTCCACTTTTGCCAATTGTTTCCAAAGTTCCCCTTGAAGTTTCAGTGTCTCCCTTTTATATTCTTCCACATTTGTGATGAGTGAAGTGATGTTACATGCATGCGCTCTCGCTTTTTGACATTCTGGAAAACTCTCATCCACATCAATGTGAAGTCCATATCTATGGTTTTTCAGACTTTCTATACTTGAAGTTTTGTGATCTGCGCTCAAAAACCTTTCAATGGTTATTTGTATCCGTTTCACAAATTCAGCGTCATTGGCATTGCTTCCCTTTGTTAAAATATGTTTTTTACCAGTTTGTAACCGTCTCATTATGTTCATCAGGTGTTTTCTAGTCTCTGAGTCGACAACCTTGTCTTTACCTGGAGAAACTATTAAATAAAACTTCGTGTCAGAGGAGCTGCAGAATGAGAATAATCGGACGTGTCTCTCACACACAGTCTCAATAAATATAAAGGTGGCCGATGAGATGCGAGTGAGAAAGGTGAACTGTTCCCAGTTGGATTCCAGGTCTCCACGTAGATTGGCCACAGCAATCGGCTCTGGGAAAACATCAGAATTCCCAGAAGGAAAATACCAGGACATTTCCACCAGCCCATCAGATATCTTCCTCTCAATGTTCCCTCCTTCCATGTTGTCATGTATGAAGAACTCATGATGACGTTGAGCTGGGTTAAGAACCTGGTTTAGTAGTTTAGATTTAGATAATTTATTTGGCCCCAGCCTGACGAAAGAGAAGATCGGCATCTCAATGTTCACCACGTTGTCTTCTCTGAACCCTTTACTGTCTGCTAGAGACTGAGGTCTCCATTTCTTCACAACATCTCTCATTGCCCAAAGCATGAAGGTGGATCTTGAACCATCACCAGAGGGAAGCAAAAGTGGAACAGAGAACTGGCACATGGACATTTTTGTTAAAATTTCCTGTTGAAGAAAACTGTCTGAACAATGAAGGAGAACACAAAGAATGTCCAGTGGGTTGATGGGACAAGACTGATATTTTTTTACGCAATCTTCAAACATATCTTCATAGTTATCATCATCTTCATCATTAGGTTCCTGAGTAGAAGGATCTGGCTGCAGCTCAATATTCCGTGCTGTTTGGTTTAAAGCCATAAGTTTTCTCAGAAAATGACACATTATATCCTTAAACTGTTGTGGTAGAACATTTATGTTCTCTGGGCCAATACTTAGGACATCACTCAGGGAAAGCTTTGTTGTCAAGTGTGTCTTCACATCCAGCTGTTCAACCAATTGTTGAAATACTTTCTCTTTATCTGCAGAGATGAAAATAAAAAGATACATATTCAATACTGAAATAAGTGGAAGTTAAAAAAAACTACAACCATTTTGAATGGGTACATAGTAAGTTACATTAAAGTCAAAAAATTAACTACAGCCCGTTGTGACAAAGTCACAGGTAGAGTGCTGGAGGGGAGATATGTTTCACTGCACCTAATGGCATCAGTGATGTAAAACCCAGAGATTTTCCTCAAGCACACAAAGTGCTGAGAGTGGTTAACAGCCAATTTTTACAGTGGGCTGTCTGTCCAGTGGGCTTTCGTGGACAATCATAGAGCAGGTGGGAGGATATCCATCTTATCTCCACCCCAAGGTGTGGTCTGGGGCTTAAGCAGCTGGCCTCCAGAGGCAGCAGTGTTCAGTGTCTGGAGGAAACACTCCAGAGAAGTGTTTGTGCTTTCCTAATACCTGAACCGTGGGTCTTGCTAAGCCCTGAGTGGGCTGATCCCCACTAATACAAGGACTGTGCTTAGTGCTACCATTTTGTTTTGTATTGCTGTTTTGCCCAGAGGGTCGTATTTACTTTGTGCTTCACCTTGGTTTATGCTGCATCTAATAAACTAATCACTTTCCTAAAGTGGCAGTGTTCCCGTGTCTACCTCCTTGTACAGCTGAGTGAGCCAATATACCACACCATATATACAACAATATAACCATTATAACGCTGTTTCTCATGTAAAAGAATGTAACTACTATAATTCCGGGGGAAGAAGCTAACGCGAAACGCGCGTTGGGGCTCAGGACTGCACGTGCAGGTTATGTATTGCTTCCATTTTATTGTTAGTTGTATGCACTAGACATGGGGTATGGCTTCTTGGTAAGCATTTAATGCACTAGCATATTCTGATTACTATTGACTGTTCTGTGGCCGCTGCCTAGGACCTTTATCATTATTTATCTTTTCCATGTAATTTTTTGAAAACAACCAGCTCCAGGACTCATCTTGTGGTGGACATAAATTATTATGCACTTTGCAAGTATATAGCACTAAGCACTTTTTTTGTTTCCACCTCTGGTTCAGTCCATATGTACCAGGTATTGGATGTAGAAACCCCTGTTAGGTGAGGTTTTGATCTGACAGTATATATACGAATTTGTCAATCTTGGACTGGTCTTCAGTGGTAACATGCACTATTACGTCTATTGATCCATTTGAATGGTCATTCTACCCCTATGTACATCAGAGTTTGTGGATATATAAATGGCATGTGATACCTGATCTGCACCCTGCAGTCTATTTGCATGTGTGTCTCCATTGTGGATGTAAAAAAGAGAGATTTTTAAGAGAATTGTTTTAAATAATGATTTAATAAAGTTTGTTGTACTTTGCATTTATGACATTGAATTCGCTTTTTTTTAGCACTTTGCAAGCGTAATTAGCTTGCAGAATGCTAAAGTTTTCCAAGCGATCTGTAGCATCGCTTGGAAAATTGATTGACAGGTTGGTCACACTTGTCAAACATAGTGTTTGACAAGTGTGACCAACTTTTTACTATAGATGCTGCTTATGCAACATCAATAGTAAAAGATAGAATGTTAAAAATAATTTAAAAAAAAAAAAAAAAAAAAATGGTTATACTCACCTGCAGGCGTCCGTTCCTATAGATACTGTGTGTGTTCAGGAACTTCGATGACGTCGCTGCTTGTGATTGGTCGCTGAGCGGTCACATGAGCCGTCACGCGACCAATCACAAGGCCGCGACGTCATCACAGGTCCTGAACACAGACCATCTAAAGGAACGGAAGCGGCAGCATGCCTCCGGGGCCATCGAAGGTGAGAATATCACTATTTTTTATTTTAATTCTTTTTTTTTACCAATTATATGGTGCCCAGTGCGTGGAGGAGAGTCTCCTCTCCTCCACCCTGGGTACCAACCGCACATAATCTGCTTACTTCCCGCATGGTGTGCACAGCCCCGTGCGGGAAGTAAGCAGATCAATGCACTTCCAGGTGTGCGGAATCTCCGCAATTCCGCATTTTTAATGAACATGTTGCTTTTTTTTCCGCGATGCGATTTTTTTCGCGGAAAAAAATGCAACATTTGCACAAGAAATGCGGAATACACTGTAAATAATAGGAGGCATATGTAAGCGTTTTTTTCACGTTTTTATCACGTTTTTATAGCGAAAAAATGCGAAAAAAACTGAACGTGTGCACATGGCCTCAAAGTGTTTGAGGCAGACCTGAGGAACTTGAGAATAAATATGGAAAGTTGCTTATGTAGATGGGGAGAAAGGGAACACTCCAGGGAAAGACAGCAAAAAGAGTGATCAGAGAATGTGAAGGCAAGAATGCTATAACAGATTGTAAAAAGATGTGGAAAAAAGCTGTTATTCCCCCCAGAGAGGAGTCAGGATGTGTCTAAGTGGCAGCTGTTTATGAGAGCAGAGTGGTTGGTTACTAGACAATGGTCTAACGTCTAAAGTGAGCAGTGTAAGAAAGTAGCTGAGGAAGTGACTATAGGAGGATATAGAGAAACCAAATATAGAGCTATATGAATGTCTTAACAATGGAATGGATTTATTCAGACAGAAACATCAGTACCTACTTCCTACAATGGGCAGGGAGGGTGGACATGTGCAGTATGTAGAGTACAGAATCCAGAATGGAGAGACAGTTTTTAAAATTGTGAGGCACCCAGACCTAAGCCCATTGTCACGAATACTCCTATAATACCTGTGGTGACTAAAACACATATACTACAACATTTCATCTCCTCCACATTTGTTGTTATGGAGTGGGAAAGGGACGAGAATAATACAGTAGGTGGGACTGACAGATGGCACCCCCTAAAACTGACCAACAACATTAAATGAACTCCCCACAAGAACAAGTCCTGGCATATACCATTAACACCCCACAAGAACAAGACTTGGTGTATACCAGGAACACCCCACAAGAACAAAACCTGGCAAATACCAGGAACACCCCATAAGAGCAAGACTTGGCGTATACAGGAACACCCCACAAGAATAAGACCTGGCGTACACCAGGAAAAACCCACAAGAACAAGACCTGTTGTATACCAGGAACACCCCACAAGAACAAGACCTGGCGTATACCAGGAACACCCCACAAGAACAAGACCTGGCTTATATCTGGAACACCCCACAAGAGCAAGACCTGGCATACACAAGGAACACGCCACAAGAACAATACTTGGTGTATACCAGGACCACCCCACAAGAACTAAACCTGGCGTACTACCAGGAACAGCCCCACAGGAACAAGACCTGGCATATATCAGGAACACCCCTTACAAGAGAAAGACCTGGCATATACCAGAAAAACCCCACAAGAACAAGACCTGGTGTATACCAGGAACACCCCACAAGAACAAGACTTGGCACATACCAGGAATACTCCACAAGAACAAGACCTGGTGTATACCAGGAACACGCCACAAGAGCAGGACCTGGCATATACCATGAACACCCCACAAGAGCAAGACCTGGCATGTACCAGGAACATC